>NC_143390.1:5941136-6259090 GCF_980474605.1 Leiobunum rupestre
GGGGAATTCGGACTTATTCAACTAAAATATTTTTCTGGCGTAATTAAAGAGTTATTTTAATAAAGAAGGCCATACAGGGTGTTAACCAAAAAACGATACAGAGCCAATTACTCAAAATGTGTTTTATGTAAGAATTTGAAATTTTCAGGTTACATCGAGGGTGCAGGGGGACAAATGACAATGCAAATTTCAATGACCTTGAAACAGGTCTTCAAGGTCATTCAAATTTTATCTCAAGAACCGTTAGGATTAGAAGAATAGTTTCAATTAGAAATGTGTTCTAGGTTTAATATTCAGTCTAATCAGCTTTGACCCGATCTAATTTGACCAATGGGAAGCCGAGAAATGTTAGACCAAAAACCATAAGGTCGTGTGGTATTCTAATCAAGACACGACATTTAAGGGCTTATAAATCGAAAACTACCAGATCTAATGGATCAAAATTGTCGTGACACTCTAAACTGAGTTTGAAATTTTTAGCTTATGATGACCTTGAATTATTAGTTCAATTTCATTCAAAATTTATCTCGAGAACCATTAGGATTAGGAGAATGGTTCCAATTAGAAAAATGCCCTGCAAGGTTTTTTAAGTCAAATTACCTTTTAACCGAGGTAAATTAACCAATAAAACTCCAAAATAAACGTTAATTAATTGATTTAAGACGTACCAAGTATTTTTATTAACTTTTTTTAGTTTAAATGTTTTAAACACCAAAGAAACTAAAGAAGTAATTGAAATAAATTGAAGGACCTTGAACAATATATTTTAAATTTCAGGAGAAAAACGCAAAAACGGGATTGAGGGAGAGGAGGGAGTTAGGATTTCGAGAGTGCAATTTTCGAACGCTGTAGTTGGACTTGGGAGTCGCGTTTAAGAAAATAATGCATTTCAGGAATAATAGGAATTTCCATCAAATGAAAATCTCCGAACATTATGGCTCTAAAATATTTCGAGATAAAACTTCCAAGTTAACTCGAAATCCGCGTCAGATGTTGTTTACAGCTTGCGTTTCTGGGCTTCTGATTACATTGAAGGTTTGTAAATATTGTTTTATTTTTATAACTATTTTTCTTTTTAAAATTGGAACTTCATTACTATAATAATAACTATTTAATTTAGGCTGATTTAGGTTACCTGTAACCGTGAATTCCGAAGAAGAGGAAACCTATAGATAGAGGTTCTGCTGCAAAACCTCAAAAACAAGCTCGAGTAGAACACAGTACTTCAATTTCATCAGAGCCCAGCTGTTCAGGAGTTACGAAAAATTTTGAAAAAATACATTTAGACCAAGAAACACCTTCACAAACATAACGGCTGAAAACTACCATTCACAATCTCCAAACGAAAATATGGCGGCTAAATAATAAGCTACAAGACCAACAAGAACAAGTCGATTTTTTGAGAGAGGAAAAAAATATATTTGAAACGAAGCCATTTCAACAACTAGCATCTATAATTAAAGACGTGGAAGAATCCGAGGAAGATCAACTTTAACAAGCAGTAGTTTTAATAGATCTCATTAAAAACTACAAAGCCCTTCGTGGCATCTAACTACTGTTAGTTTATCCGCTGTTTGGAACTTTGGATCTCCGAAGGGTTACAAAACTTGGTTTTCTGAAACGACCATCGAAATCAACCCTACACAGGTACGTTGGTAAAATTGTTGGTGAAACTGGCATCACAAAGGCAATTTAAGAGAGGCTCGTTTCGGAAGTAAGCAAGCTCGAAATTCACGATACTTGTGTTTCTCATTATTGATGAAATGGCTATAAAGGCTCAACTGATCTATGACAAAAAACTTGATCAAGTATTTGGTTTAAAAGATACTACGAAATACCTGGATGGCAAAGTTTTAGATGAAGACATCGATGAAGGAACCAGCTGTTGCGAACCAGCTATTGATGTTTTTAATAAATGGTCTAGCTAGTTCCTTCTCAATTCCAGGCTTCCAGCTGCGTTCATCTTTATAAAACCACCGATGGGGCACGACCTGTATTTTTTACACTTTATGTGATTAAAGAAGTAGAAAATTGTGGCCTTTATATCACCAGGATAGTTACCGATAATCACAAGACAAATGTAGCGATTATGAGAAGACTCTGAGGATAAAAGGAGCTGAAACCAGAAATTCTACATCCTCACTACTGTTCCTCAGTTTTGACCCTAATCATTAAATCATATCACCAAAAATTTCCGAAATAAGTTGTTAGACACAAAATCTGAAGAAGCATTGAAATATTTCATTCAACTTTACGATATGCAAAAAAAAATAAAAAATGCGTAGACCGCAGTAAATATGAAAAAATGGCCGCTCTAAATTATTTTTAAAGTTACAGTTTCAGTTTTTAACAACCCAGGCCACTGTAGCTTGCATAAAGTACTTACTGAATAATGGGTTTGGGTTTGAGTTTGTGTTGACTCGTAAACGTACCAGCGATCCAGTTGAGATGTTTTTTAGCGCTTTACGACAAATGTCAGGAGCCAACGATATTTTAGACACCAGGGGCAGTGGTTTTCTCCATCGAAAACATTTAAAAAAAGGGATTATTACATCATCGGTGCCATCAAGCCCACCACCAAACGTAACAGTTTACCGAGATGACTGCGTAGTTTCAAGATGTGAACCAAGACAAAATGAACCCTCAAATGACAAGATTTCAGAAAACTGCCTGAAAATTTTGGAAGCACTTTTAGTTTTCCCAGAAAACCAACGATCCACTTTAAAATTGGAGGTCTCTCCTGTTTTAGTTCACCGCCGATGAAAATCATGCCAAGCTAATCTGCGAAAAATTGATTCCATCTGTATTAGACCACTTTCTCAGTAAGATTTGAAAAGTGAAAGAACTTAACAAACCACTTTCGAGGAAAACACACAAATTAAAGGAATTTAATTTCCAATTGCATTTAATATTGTACAGATTGTTCAGAATTCTGATATCTCATTTGTTGGAACTATCAATGATACAAGGCGTATCCCAAAAAATCCAATGGTTTTGTTATTTATAACAGGATATTGCGCAATAAACGTTTCTAGCCTTATCTTACGGCAAAATACGACATTTGTTTCCTTTTTTAAAACTATAAATATAATTAAAATAAATATATCCCTGCTTAAAACTATTAAAATAACATTGAAAAATAACCTTTAATCTAAAAAATTATAAAATTATTTGGGTAATTAGATCTTTTGAATTTCACCGCCGTTTTTATATTGAAGTCAATGTAGGAAATCTGTGTGGATGCAGCGCCACTTTCCCCCAGCGGGAAAATTATTGTTCGCGAAATAAAAGAGATTGGGTCGGCCGCTATGTAGCGCGCAGCGCGTAATCAAAGTCGGTCATGGCTAAATTTAGTTGTCACGATTCTCAACGCTGTAGCTTTGATTTATTTTTCTTCAACGTTGATTTTACGTTTACTAGTTACTGAAGGTAACAATTAGTTTTTATAAAATAAAAAGTGGTCTTGCCCAACTTGTTAAAATGCTACAAGACACAGCTTTATTAGTATATTCTTCGCACGAGCGATTTGCATGCGCGCTAGAAAAAGCTAAATTCCTCGCGACTGTAGTGCGTCCTCGTAGAATTGTAAAAGTATGATACTGTGACATTAAAACCATAAGGCCACAGTACTTCATAAAAAGAATTATTAGTCTAAACGGATTAACCGTTAAAAACAGCCAACCCTGCAGCTTGAGCATAAGAAAATGTAGTTTCTGGTGTAGTAAATTCTCCAACCGTTCTTTATCTTTTGGGAACTTATAGAAATACGCTGTTTTGTCTTAAAAGTGTTAACATAAAGTGCTGAACAATAAATTTCGGTCATTTTACAACTAATTTAAGGAATTAAGCTCAAATGAAACATTTATTTTGGAGACGAAACCGCATTTTAAATTTTTGCATCTAAAACAGGGTTGCCAATGTTTGAGACTTGAAAATCTCACAGTTTCCGGCTTAAAACCACCCCCCTCCATTCATGAAAACTTATAGGAAAATAGTCACAAAGTTTAAGACCAAAGAAATATTTTTTTGATATAGATTGAAAATTATTTTCGAGCTATGCAGGTCAAAATTCCAAGGTTGTGGTTTGACGTTGGAAAAGTTCAATTAACCTTCGACACCTCCTGCCGGGCGTCGAGTTTTCGTGTCCCATTTCCTCGCAGCGATTCCCTGAATCTTTGGTTGAAGCGTAAGCCTTTGCCTAACGAATTAATAAAGGTTCGAGCTTTAAAACACGTACACAATTATAATTATAATCACATTTTTATAAAAAATTTAAGCTTTAAAAAACGATAATGATATATATTTAGTTTCGTCAGTGAAAGTATTTGAACGCTACCATAAGTAACATAATAGTGTAATTATAATAATTAACAAAAATTATAATCGAACTTATTTTTAGAGCTATTCGTAGCCTGCTCGTGGGTGTGGCTTGGGTCAGGGGCGCCCGCAGCAAGTTTTCAATATCTTCCTACCTAGCCAAAAGGGGGAAGGAACTTCATACCTTTATTAGTGCATTTATAGCACATAAAAGGGGGCTCGGGTAACGCGTATGGGTTTTCCATGACATTAAGACGCCCAAGGCGTTCTCGTGTTTATTCCGCAGGAACTTGTGGCATTTTGCCATGTCATCTGTGACGTCAAATTAATGCAATGGCGGCCGTTTCAAGGCTGGGTTATTCTACGAGCAAGCACCCAATTGCGCCATCAAGATTTGGTTCTAAGCACAAAAATCCCAGGTGTGTAAATATGGCCAAGGCGAAATGTACTACTACTAAGGACTAGTGACAAGTTTCAGCTGAGTTAAAGAATCAGTTTCATGAAAAAGGGTCGGTAAGAAAATCAGCATTAAAACAATAGAATGTTTCATCCTTATTATTATTATGTTACTTATGATGCTACGAATAGACGATCGCGCAATATAACATTGCGTTGGAAACAGAGATGGGCACGCTTATCACATTTTGAGCGAAATTGATGTTAAAATTTATTTTCAAAAAGTGGAAAACGAAAAGAGAGGACTGGAAATCCTGGCCCGCGGTTCACAGGTTGGGAGATAACACAAAAGTAGTGTGATTCGCTTACTTCTCTCATTATGAACAAATTTGTCCAGTTTGAGCGTTCTAGGGCAAAGGGTGCGGACGCTTATAGCGAGATAGACAGACATACAGAAGGACATGTAAAATTAAAATCAGCCCACTATCTTATTCGCGACCGAAAACTATCGCTACGCCCCCTTTGGTTCGCCATTGAAATCTAGATAGTTAGCTTCTAAAGGGTAAAGCAGACGCTTTTAGTTTTCCTCGTCGTTATTCGTAAATATGTCTTTATAAAAAATGACACTGGCATTTTAATATAATTTTTTTGCATCGTTTGCTTATATTTTGATAAGTTTGTTTAAGAAAAAACGTTCTTATGGCTTTTTAAATTTCTAACCTAGACTCGATATTGCACGGCATGACAGTGAAGCTTTTGCTTCCCCATAGAAATCGGATAACAAACTAGAACGCTTAATCGAATGGCTGACAAGGTACCGATTAGATTCTTGGCTAAAACGACAGTAACGCCATCTGCGCTGCCTCTAGAGGCGCGCTCGCGCGTAACTTGGTTAAAAGTTTTCCGCCACCCCATTGAAATTAATTTAAAGTTGGCGATAATTAAACGTTAATTAACCTACCAAATGATATAAGAAATATTCCACTGACAATTTTTCTCGTTTATATGAACTTAAATGTAATAAAAAATCGTCTTGAAAAATCGTTTATCGCTTTACAACATTCAAAAATAATATTTTTCCCGCACCATGTAGATAACCGAACATCTGCTCGTCTAGGTAAAGTTTGTGTTGTCAACACGCGTATTAGAAAGCAAAATGAGATTTTAGAAAGTAGGTTGTAATTCGGAACGATATTAATACTTTTCACGAATTTTGTTTCATAACTTTTCATCCATTGGTTCGTTCAGAATGTATCTTTAATGTAGACAAAAATTTTAAGGCGCTGAATCAGTGAATCTTGCCCAGTCTTAAGCCTCGGTTTAATCTACTGCGTATTTTGAAACGGAAAAACCCGAGGCTTAAGGTTGGGAAAGATTCACCGCCTTAAAATTTTCGTCTACTTTAAAGAATAATGGATGAAAAGTTATGGAACTAGCTTTTAAATAAGTTTCAAGGTTTATTTATAATTCACTGATGACCAAATTCGCGAAAAGTTTTAATATCGTTCCGAATTACAACCTACGTTCTAAAATCTCATTTTGCTTTCTAATACGCGCGTTGACAACGCAAACTTTACCTAGACGAGCAGATGTTCGATTATCTACATGGCGCATTAAAAATATTATTATTGAATGTTATAAAGCAATAAACGATTTTTCAAGACGATTTTATATTACATTTAAGTTCAAATAAACGGGAATATTTGTATGTTGAATATTTATTTCATTTGGTAGGTTGATTCGTTCGCGTTCTACATGTCGAACAGTCTCATCGGTGTCGTGTTTTCTTTTCAAAGCATTGATATATGAACTTAAATTGAAGTGACCCATTATTCCGACTTTCCTATCATTTTGTCTCACACAACCTTCACAATAGCTTCATTTTCAAGCGATTTCTTGCAAAAATAACAAGAGTTAGCTGGGTGGTAAATTTTAAACGCGGTTACATGAAGAGCGGCGGATGCGTTTTAAGTCAACGAAGGCGGAAAATTGTAAGACGCGTTTCGGGTACAACGTTTAAACCGCGAATACGACACAACGATTGCTCGTATGTAAAATGTTCATAGAACAGTTTTTGTGGGAAATAGCCGGACCCAAATGTTCATAATTGGGTTTATAGCCGTACATACAATACTAACGTAGATATTCGCGATAAACTATTACTGTGCACCGGTTTCCCCCATAACCATTGCTCGTAAAACAACTATTTCTAACAGTAACCCGTGAAAAGATATGTTTTTGTTTGAGTAATTACTCCTTAAATATTTAATTCAGGAATTTTGAACTATTCTTCATTTTTTCTTTTTATGATTTGAAAGAAACGCGTTTTCTAGTGCGTTCTTAGCGATTGGAAATCATGGTAAAAAGAAAACTATTTCTAACACTAAACTGTGAAAAGATATTTTATTTTGAGTATGTACTCTTACACGATTTGATTACGCAGTTTTGAGCCATTCTAAAACTTTAATTAAACATAAGTTACTTTAAAGATTTATAAAAAACCGCGTTAGCGTCGAGCTAAAGTCGGCCATTTAATCATAGGCAAAATGGAGTGTTAGCTCACCAGTTTGGCACCGATGGCGTAACTTTCGCCAAAGGCAGGGTTTTTTAAAAGTTCTAATCGGAACCCACGACAAAATTTCAAAAATCGTTCTAGTTTGTTATCCGATTTCTCTGGCTTCCCCCCTCTCGTGTCGGAGAGGGGGAATATTTCTAGCATGGTCGTCTCAAGTCATTCTCCCGACAGTAGAATGTTGCTACAAAGCGTTCATTATGGTAAATCAGGAAACTATAGAGGTATACACTTGGAATGTCTAAGGTTCTATTGGGACGGTGATACGAAAGCGCGTCGAGTAAACGGCGGGGCTTAACTACGTCAAGTGTAAGACGTAACACGACATTTCTAATTCATTGGCTCGAGGCTTGACGCGAAAAGAATGCGTCGTCATGGTAACAAATAGGCGATCTTCCCGCGCAAAATAGGCTTATGAAACGATGGATTTAAAAACCTCAATTTGTTATCGTACTTAATATTTTAAAGTAATTATAATGTTCTTCGCGAAAGAAGTGTAGTGATACCATATTTCAGGTATTTGTATGGTTATAAAAGAGATAATCAGGTAAGCTAATAATATAATAACCGTGACTAGGCTTTATGACGAGTTTTTTTCGAATGAGGGTAGCGAGGCGCGAGAGTTTTTCTCGTGAGATTTCCCGCTTTAAGACACGCCCATTTCTACGAGCTTCATCACGGCCGTAAAAATCTTTCTTAGACATTACAAGTGTAAATAAAATAAAATGCAGTGAAAGAAGCCAAAATGGTTTGAATTCTTCTGAACTTCGAATTCAATTAAAAATTCACCCTATACCAATGCGCTACCTATCGTGCAAAGGCGAAACTAAATGGTCGCTGGAAAACGAATGTCAACCAATGAAAATCAAGATAAATATAAAAAATAAACAAAGTAAGAAAGACTTCAATTTTACCCGCAAACTAACGGGGCAGAAGACTGGACTTTCTTTTGATTCGCCTCTCCCCTTTCTTTACATTATTGCTACGTTCACACGTAAGCGGTAAAAAACGGTTTGAATCGGTTTAATACGATTTAGCCTGGTTCATACAACTCCTTCGAAACGTTTAGAATCGATATCAAGGCAAAGTGTGAATGTGGTTTATTTTTATTTTTCAAGGATGACGTATCACGTCCGCGTATCGGATAGACTGCTTCGGAGTCGAGCACTCCAATTTTGATGAACTCCTGGAATCGCGGTGTTTATAGTCTATTATAATGGGAAAAACCAAAAAGTTCTTTTAAGCAGGAAAAGAGTCAGTGAGGAAATAAAAGTATCGAATGTTTCCAGGCGGCACTCGCATCCTCGCCGGCCGCGACCCCCTCCCTGGAGGCTCAATTAGAATTTATCGTGGCTGGTTCCCCCCGAAGCGAAGAGCCTCGACCTAGGCCTAGATTCGAGAGTGTCTCAAACAAACGTTTCTTTTTGCGTCTGAATATTCCTAGTAACCCATTTTCGAGAAATACCAATAAGAAAAGACGACTATTTTGTTCTTATTTCTCTCGTCTCGTGAATTAAGGCTCTTCTTCGAACGATTTTATTTTTAATTTCATCCGAAAATCTTCGGCGAATTTGACGATGATCTCGCTTTTCCCTTAATTTCTTGGCGTCGTTTCGTACGTTTGTTGTATTTTCGTTTAAGAAGACGACAGCGCTTCAAATTTTGCTCAGGTAAAAAACGTTTCTCTTTTATTATTTCAAAACAAATTTATTTTCTGTTTATGTGTCTTTGATTTGGTTTCTATTAATTGGTTTGGATTTCTTTAAGCCAATTTCAAAACTATAACTTTACGAATTAATTATAAATATATTTGAAATATAATGAAATGATTAGTAATTGAAATATCAATATTTTAATAAAAGATAATTAGTGGACTGTCTTACTAACAATTTTTCTTAATCATAATATTTAATTTAAGCTTGAACGCTTATTTTGGTCTTTCTTACAACACGTAGAGAAAAACGTATCTCACATTGTCTTTAATCAAGAATGGCTGAATTATCTTTAGACGTACAAAGTTTTCGTAGAGAGATTAAACCTGTATATGAAAACGTGTAGAGAGAACGCGTAGACTGTGTGCAATTTTTCTTTGAAATAGTTCCGAGCACAGAGACCCGTACTGTCTAAATATGCCCAAGGCCAAATATACTACTGTTAAGTTAAAAGGAACCACCTATGAACTACATTGTTAAGGATGGTAAAATTTGTGAATAAGTAGATTAGATGAAAAGGGATAATAAAGCTAAGCCCGAAACAAATTTTGTTTGCTCGAAGACCTATCGGTACGAGCTATTAGTAAGTTTTTAAATTTCTTCAAATTTGTTTAGGGTTTAGCTTTATTATCCCTTTTTATAATGGACTAATCTACTTATTCGCTAATTTTTTCATCTTTAAAATAACGATAACGCGCTACTCTGTTCGAGTCAAACTCCGTCAAACTCCAAGTCGGAACTTGGCGATAATGTCAGTGTCGGAAAAAGGTTCGGTCAGGAAATTAGCATGATAAAAATAGTGTCATACTTATTGTTATTATGTTACTTATGATATTATTAAAATAACACGTGACCAGGAACAAATTAACTATCCGCAAATTTAAGACTAGAAGTTTACAGCTTATTTTGTACAAGTTTTAGTAACTACAATTTCGGAGCATTAAGTCGATCCTGTCTCATATACTGGAAACAGTTCTCTAGATAATGCGATATTTATTTAAGCAATATTAAAGTAGAGTTGGTTTTAAATAAATTGTCTGCGACTAAAACGGAATGAAACCTTTAAAATGCCCGTAACTAAATTGATTGTTTTAGTAAAACTACTTTAGAATTTTAAATTCTAGACCATCGTCACTGATAATTTTCTACGGCTAAAAAAAGTATGGAAACCCTGTATATAAATAATTCGTTGCACGTAATAAGCAATGAATCTAATGATTTAAGAGATATTAAAAGCCAAATTTTCTAGATCACCTATTAGCCAAATTCCTATCGAATGGTGTTACATTTTATAGAAATCAAAATTCCAATTTTCTGAGCTTCCATTTGCCTCTTTAAAGGGCAACAGAATCGATTGAATTTTGAAGGTGGAACTACATAATCACGGGTTTTGGAAACGTGGCGGAAGGCGAGGAGCTACCTGACACTGGAACCAAATTCTTCAAACGATTCTGTTGACCTTTAAATATTCTGTGGACATTTATGGTACTCCGTATAAAATGTCTATTAAAGGCGGTTTGAAATAAATCGAAAAATTATCTGTTAAAACGAGCTACGATATTTTTTTAATGTAACTGACGAAAACCACCCTAGCTTCTGTTGAAGTTCATACTCGCTTTTAATTGAAAGTCGAGATAATTTAAATTTTGTTAAGTAACTGTTTTAAACGAGGGGCTGACAATGGCAAATTTGGCGTTAGGGATTTTTAATCTCAAAGTGATTTCAGAAATTAAAACTGATTTTGAGATTTCAGAGCACAGTTTTTGTGTTGATTTCTGGTTTTTACACCCAGTCCCTAAGGGATTTGCGTGTACTGGGCCCACGTACAGTGTAGCCGATGCCGATGCCGCCGTATTCCACATGACTTTCCAATAATTAGGCTTAGAAGGGCCAGGTATATCTCCATCGAAAGGAAATATTATGCCCACGGTAGCCCGTTATGAATTTTGGAGATCGGGGGTGATTTCTGACTTAAAATGTTTATAAATTTTTTTAAATTAAGACTGACTTGGTTTTAGTTAGTATTGATCATTTCGGAACTACGGTTTCGATTGCATCCAAAACTTTTAGTTTTTAGGGAGATATCTGCCCATTTCACGGGACCCCAAAACCCGCGTACGCACTATTGTGATATTTGAATGTGGTACCAATTGATTCAGGCGCCATCTAACTCGTTCGCGTTTCGCTTCCTTATTTCCCAAACCAGGTAACTCGAAAAATTCATTTTCGATCAAATTCTTCTTGGGTTTATTAAGTTAATGTACAAGATAATTGAAAATTATCGGAGGGATTGTGTGTACTTAAATATCCTGGACACCTTGTTTAGACAGGATTTGAGATTTCACAGTACGATTTTCGTGTTGATTTTGGTTTTTTTAAATGGTTTTCGAAATTTCAGAGCATATTTTTCGTGTTAATTTCTGGTTTTTAGACTGATTTCGAGATTTTAGACGTGATTTTCGCCCAGATTTCGGGATTTTCCATTTTATTTCAAGATTTCATAAAATCATTTTCTTCTAGAAAGAAACGGGAGTTTTATATATGTCGGACCGCTCGGTTTTAAAACGAAATGAAATCTACGCCAAAGAGGAATTTTATCCTAATTCGCGTTCTAATGGCAATGTAACGAAAACTGGGTGGATTTAACAAAGAAGTGAAAATGAAATCATTGTGTTAATTCCCATACTCAAGGAATCATTATTTTCGGTCTTTGTTTCTGTAATTGATGTACGAGATCCCTGCGAGGCGAAAGTCGCGTTCTACATTTGAAATGTAAATGGGAGAGGAACAACCCATCCTTTCATCCCAATCGCGGTTAATCAACTTAAGCCACACAAAAGCCTTTGTCTTTGGCCAAGAGGTAAGAAACCATGCGGGATCGTTTAAGGGTACTTTGTCCATGTGAAAGAGATCAAATTCAGCTGTTTATATTGCTACAGGCAATTGTTAATGGATTATATCAATTGATATTTTTTATTGAAGTTAGCGTAATTGTGTCAGCTCCCTATCATGTTAAATTTTCACTAAGAGTCATTTCCATAATTACGTCAGACCTAACACGCGCTCTTTGTCTCAATTTCCGAGAAAGCCGTGCCGGGATAATCTGTTTTATGACATCAATTCTACGTCACTCCACACATAGTTATTATTAATTACATCGACAAACTGATACACTTATGGAAAAAATTATTAATTTATGACGTTAGGTAATGAAGCGAGAGAGTTTCTACACACACTAGTATGCTTAGGTGCTCCTATATAAACCTAACCTTTGTTCACAGTAATAAGCCCACTGAAATTAATTAATTTGATTAAATTACGATTCAATTTTTATATAGCGTTGCAACTCTCAGGATAGTTTTGCTGTATATCCTTTTTTGTCAGTTAGAAAAATATAATTTCGGAGATTTAAGTAATGTATTAATCCTTAAAATATTATTGCTCAATTTAAATTTAATTCACAAATTAATTTTGTTATTTATTATCACATTGTTAAAGATTAATTAATGAAAACAACCTATTCCGCTAGGTGGTGTTCGTAGCACAAAGCTAACTTTTTAAACACAATCCTGGGGGATTTGTGTGTATTAGTTTCAGGTACTGTATCCGCCGCCGCCGGTGTTCACACGGTTTCTATCGGTACTTTAAGAGGTACAAAGAGACATGATACCTCAATCATGCCTCAATCGATTGGAAATATCATGCCCTCGTCTGCATCTTTAACATTTGTGAGATCGGGCCCCGGAAGTGGGGCATTTGCCCATTTTAGTAATTTTTTGTGATTTTCACCTTAAAATCTACCCCCTTTTTTAAATTAAGAGCGATTTGGTTGAATATCAATATATTATATTTTTAGTTAGTGCTGATCTTTTCTGAACTACGTTTTTTGTTGAAATTAAGAAATTTTAATTTTAAGTGAGATATCTGGCCAATTCGCGGGACCCCACTACCTCCCACAACCCACGTACGCACTATTGTGACATTTGAATTTGAATTTTTCTTAAGAAATTGATACTGGCGCCATCTAACTCGTTCGCGTTACGTTACCTTATTTCCAAAACGAGGTATTTCGAAAAATTAGGTTTGTCTAAAAACCAGGTATTTTGAAAAATTCGGTTTGTCTAAAAACCAGGAAACTCGAAAAATTCGGTTTGTCTAAAAACCAGGTATTTCGAAAAATTCGGTTTGTCTAAAAACCAGGTATTTCGAAAAATTCGGTTTGTCTAAAAACCAGGTATTTCGAAAAATTCGGTTTGTCTAAAAACCAGGTATTTCGAAAAATTCGGTTTGTCTAAAAACCAGGTATTTCGAAAAATTCGGTTTGTCTAAAAACCAGGAAACTCGAAAAATTCGGTTTGTCTAAAAACCAGGTATTTCGAAAAATTCGGTTTGTCTAAAAACCAGGTATTTCGAAAAATTCGGTTTGTCTAAAAATTTATTTAAATTAACGTGATCGCGTTTCGCTACCTTATTTCCAAAAGCAAGTAACTCGAAATTTTGTTCCAATAAAATTCCTCTTGGGTTTATTAAGTTAACGTACAAGATGATTGGAAATTTGTTCAAATTGAAATTTAATATTTAGAATATAGTTAATACATCGGGGGGAGTGTGTGTACTTAAATGTCCGTGACATCTTGTTTTAAAGTTGAGGTATATCCTTAGCGTGGTGGCGTTAAGAGCAGCACTCCGTACTTCTACATTTATTTAACTTAAATTTTAAATAAAAATATTTAAACTTCTCTATTTTGTTCTATCTTATTTCAGTGGTCAGATTTCGATAAAGTCGAATCCGAAGAAATGCTGATATTGAGCAATCGAGCGAACCGAAATCCGATAAAACTATCAGCGATGATTCTGCTGCTTCTGTGCCTTTTCAACTTGATCATCGCCGAAACTCTGCAACGGCATTTTGTGGAGCCGTCTTCCGCGGACTTCGAGCGACAATGGCTCCAAGAGCAACTGAGACAAAACCCGGATGATTTGGAGGCAGCCCCGAGAATGTGGTTCGGCCCTATGATGGCGGGAATGGGGCAAGCTGTGCAGCCCATTCTCCTGATGCTCGGCCTTCACTCGGCTCTGATGATGTTTCCGCAGATGGTCCAGAAGGCCATAGCTCCCAAGTACGCCTCCTTCTTCCGCTGGCGAAGCGACATGGACCGAATGTCCCCGAGGATCAAAAATGCCTGGAAATTACTTCAGTCCGGCTGGGAAAAATACGAACAACTACCCCAACCACTTCCTTATCAGTACTGAAACTTTACTGGTTCTTTTTAACTTAATCTATTTTAGCACACGCCGGTTCGTGTTATACCATATAAGTATTTTAGGGATTTATGTCTCCAATTAATGACCAAACAGTGCAATATTTTTATATACCTCCTTACATTCATTGTACAGTCAAGAATAATTAAAGTATATACGATTTCGGTAGTTATTAGTTCATAGTTCATAATTATTAGTTATTGAAGGGTATTTAAAACTAAACTCTCCGTGGTAAAACGTTCATCTTCCAAGTGGCGATTTTTTATTCGTCACCACCTTTTAACCTTAGTAAAAAATATCAAAAATACAGTCACCTTGTGGGTTTCGTAAAATACCTTTCGCCAGTCACCGTCCTGTGTCAATTTATGAGGGGAGTATGAGGGCAGGGCCGTATTAAGGCATGTGCCAATTTTGCCATGGCACAGGGGCCCCCGAGGTTTGTGGGCCCCTGTCTTCGAAATAAATAATTTTCAATTATTTCTTTATTATTATTTTAAAAAGTAAGGTCTGAATAGTTCTTTTTATAAAATAACCTTGGCCATATTGTCGAAATGTTGCCTCCCCGCTTCAGCTGTGGATCCGTTTTCTATCCCACTAAAGAGTTAATGAACTCATTCTTAGGCATTGGCTGAACTATTCTAGTGCAACATTTCAACAAGTTGGGCAAGCGTAAAGACATTTTATAAAATCAACAATTGTTTTAGGGGCTTAAAAAATCTACTTTGCACCCGGCCCCCAAAAGTGTTAATCCGGCTCGGATGGTCAAGTAGCCGATTGCTCGAGATATAGTGCCCTAATAATTAATGACTTCAGCCAATAAGATTGGAGATGCTAGCTAAGCTAGGATAGCGTCATCTGAATATGCCCCGTATAAAAAGGGTGTCGGGCAGGCTTGGAAATAAGGTTTATTTCTAAACTGGTCTATTTGGCCAGTGACTCCCAACTCTTGAATTATTTAAGTGGTCACGTAGACCAGTTGGTTAATAATACGCCAGATAATTTGGAATTAATAAACTGGACGCTGGACCAGTGAACCCCTAGCTTGTGAATAAAAAAACTGGTCCGAGCAATTAATAAACTTTGACCCAGTGACCACCGCTTATTTCCAAGCCTGGTGTCGGGCCACTGGAGGAGGATCTTCGGCAACCGTATAATAAGGATAATCTTCGCCTTCTCTCTTCAGAAGAATTTTAAGTTTATATAATATAATTTCAATAAAAGAGTTGATTTTCATGTTTCTTCGCTCATACATGGGAATAAAATAAGCCCACAATTATTAGACTTCAAAACGTGTATTTCGAATTTTATAAAAAATATTTCATAATTGTTTATCTTGCAACTTCACTAACCATCTTCTCAAATTCGTGCACCTTTTACACCAAAGTGAATGACAGTGGTTAGCACATTCGTCTCGCAGCAAGAGGAGCCGGGTTCGTTATTAGGTTGAGGCATTGGGTAAAAAATAGTAACAACTTCTTCCGCGTAGAGTTTGCACGCAATCTTCCCACTAGTTAAAAGGGATTTCCCTCGACTTCTGCGATTTCCCCTTTCCATAAGAACTTGTAGAGGTCAACGATAATAGTAAGTGTAAGAAGCTGTTGGCATGAAGGGCTTGCCACCACCCACCAACGCATTGTAACCCGGCCACCCGAAATAATGGAAATAAAAGTCGCAAGATGACTTGGGCCTATAGCGGTATCTTTGGTATAAGCCTAGCTGATTATTATTATTAAACGTTTTTTTTGGGGGGGGGGACACATGCCTCATGTTACACGCCTCTAGCTACGCCACTGTCCTGCCGATTATCCTATATTTATCCCGAAACAGGTTTTTCAATAACATATATCAAGTTTCAATAAAATATATCAAGTTTCAATAAAATATATCAAGTTTCAATAAAATATATCAAGTTTCAATAAAATATATCAAGTTTCAATAAAATATATCAAGTTTCAATAAAATATATCAAGTTTCAATAAAATATATCAAGTTTCAATAAAATATATCAAGTTTCAATAAAATATATCAAGTTTCAATAAAATATATCAAGTTTCAATAAAATATATCAAGTTTCAATAAAATATATCAAGTTTCAATAAAATATATCAAGTTTCAATAAAATATATCAAGTTTCAATAAAATATATCAAGTTTCAATAAAATATATCAAGTTTCAATAAAATATATCAAGTTTCAATAAAATATATCAAGTTTCAATAAAATATATCAAGTTTCAATAAAATATATCAAGTTTCAATAAAATATATCAAGTTTCAATAAAATATATCAAGTTTCAATAAAATATATCAAGTTTCAATAAAATATATCAAGTTTCAATAAAATATATCAAGTTTCAATAAAATATATCAAGTTTCAATAAAATATATCAAGTTTCAATAAAATATATCAAGTTTCAATAAAATATATCAAGTTTCAATAAAATATATCAAGTTT
This sequence comes from Leiobunum rupestre, assembly GCF_980474605.1. Lineage (NCBI taxonomy): Eukaryota > Metazoa > Arthropoda > Arachnida > Opiliones > Sclerosomatidae > Leiobunum > Leiobunum rupestre. Next base: position 5,957,849 of record NC_143390.1, read on the forward strand.
CAATAAAATATATCAAGTTTCAATAAAATATATCAAGTTTCAATAAAATATATCAAGTTTCAATAAAATATATCAAGTTTCAATAAAATATATCAAGTTTCAATAAAATATATCAAGTTTCAATAAAATATATCAAGTTTCAATAAAATATATCAAGTTTCAATAAAATATATCAAGTTTCAATAAAATATATCAAGTTTCAATAAAATATATCAAGTTTCAATAAAATATATCAAGTTTCAATAAAATATATCAAGTTTCAATAAAATATATCAAGTTTCAATAAAATATATCAAGTTTCAATAAAATATATCAAGTTTCAATAAAATATATCAAGTTTCAATAAAATATATCAAGTTTCAATAAAATATATCAAGTTTCAATAAAATATATCAAGTTTCAATAAAATATATCAAGTTTCAATAAAATATATCAAGTTTCAATAAAATATATCAAGTTTCAATAAAATATATCAAGTTTCAATAAAATATATCAAGTTTCAATAAAATATATCAAGTTTCAATAAAATATATCAAGTTTCAATAAAATATATCAAGTTTCAATAAAATATATCAAGTTTCAATAAAATATATCAAGTTTCAATAAAATATATCAAGTTTCAATAAAATATATCAAGTTTCAATAAAATATATCAAGTTTCAATAAAATATATCACGTTTCAATAAAATATATCAAGTTTCAATAAAATATATCACGTTTCAATAAAATATATCACGTTTCAATAAAATATATCAAGTTTCAATAAAATATATCAAGTTTCAATAAAATATATCAAGTTTCAATAAAATATATCAAGTTTCAATAAAATATATCAAGTTTCAATAAAATATATCAAGTTTCAATAAAATATATCAAGTTTCAATAAAATATATCAAGTTTCAATAAAATATATCAAGTTTCAATAAAATATATCAAGTTTCAATAAAATATATCAAGTTTCAATAAAATATATCAAGTTTCAATAAAATATATCAAGTTTCAATAAAATATATCAAGTTTCAATAAAATATATCAAGTTTCAATAAAATATATCAAGTTTCAATAAAATATATCAAGTTTCAATAAAATATATCAAGTTTCAATAAAATATATCAAGTTTCAATAAAATATATCAAGTTTCAATAAAATATATCAAGTTTCAATAAAATATATCAAGTTTCAATAAAATATATCAAGTTTCAATAAAATATATCAAGTTTCAATAAAATATATCAAGTTTCAATAAACGTTTATCCTTGGCTTCATTGTACCAAGTCATGTATTATCATATTTTTATATTGCTGTAATATCCCAAATTAAACCGAACAACCACATAAACCATGTAAGTTAGGGCTTAACATATTTTTCTGTCTCAATCTCGAATTCTACTAAATCGGAGGCAAGCCCGATACCAAAACGTCTTCATCGTATTTTCTGAAATTGAACAGACTTGTAGCCGATCTGCGAAAACCCATTCTCTAATAGTCAACCCAATTCCGAAAAAGTCATTTAAACACATTTATTGCCTTAATTAAGAATAATATAAGAACAATTTCCCAATAAAAAAAGGCGTGTAACGGGTCCGTCCGTAATTTGAACTCGGGATCTCTCGCATTTTAAGCGAGAATCATCACCCTAGACCAACGAACCACGACCGCGACCGTTCTTCCGCGTCGTCAATATTAGAACAATTTAACAATAAAAAAAGTCGCGTAACGGGTCTGTCCGGAATTTGAACTCGGGACCACTCGCAACCTAAGCGAGAATCATAACCCTAGACCAACGGACCACCACAGCGACCGTTCATCCACGTCGTCAATATAAGTACAATTTCCCAATAAAAAAAAGGCGTGCAACGAGTCCATCCGTGATTTGAACTCGAGAACTCTCGCAATTAAGTGAGACTCGTAACCCTAGACCAACGGACCACGACAGCGACCATTCATCCACGTCGTCAATATAAGAACAATTTCCCAATAAAAAAAAGTCGTGTAACAGGTCTGTCCGGAATTTGAACTCGGGACCTCTCGCATCCTAAGCGAGAATCATCACCCTAGACCAACGGGGACGTCCGTGACCGTTCTTCCGCGTCATCAATATAAGAACAATTTCCCAATAAAAATACTTCCATATAATGGGTCCGTTTGGGTTTTGAGCCGGGGACCTCTTGCAAACTAAGCGAGATACATACCCCTAGACCAACGGACCAAGATAGAAGCCATTCATCCGCGTCGTCAATATAAGAGCAATTTCCCAATAAAAATCCTTCCTTGCAATGGGTTGGTCCGGGATCTGAACTCGGGACCCCTCGCACCCTAAGCAAGAACAATACCCCTCGACGAACGGACCAAGATAGGGGCCGTTTATCAGCGTCGTCAATATAAGAAACATTTCCCAATAAAAATAACCCCGTGCAACGGGTCCGTCCGGGATCTGAACTCGGGACGTCTCATACTATACGCAAGAATCATAACCCTAGACCAACGGACCACGACAGTGAGCATTGCTCTGCGTCATCAATATAAGAGCAATTTCTCGATAAAAATAATTCCGTGTTAGGCCTCCATCCGGGATCTGTACTCGGGAAGTCTCACACCCTAAGCGATAATCATACCCCTAGACCAACGGACCAAGGTAGAAGCCGTTTATCCGCGTCGTCAATATAAGAACAATTTCCCAATAAATATAATTCCGCGCAAAGGGTTCATCTGGGATTTGAAGCCGGTACCTCTCGCATCCTAAGCGAGAATCATACCCCTCGACCAAAGGACCAAGACATAGGCCGTTTATCAGCTTGTAAAGTGATTCTGTTTTGTATTAAAGTCAAGTAAGCAGGGGAAGCGAATATTTACGAAATAACGGGAAAGTCATTTTTTCCCACTGACTTTTGGAATCGATCAGAGACGAATAATTACAGACAGATTTTATGTTTGTTCTATTTATTATTTAGCTTATACTAGTATAGACTTTGTCTTTTAAAATCAATATTTTTATACAATGTTGTGTAAATCTTTCATATTTTGAAAAATACAATATTCGCATAGGTCACCTTATCTATTAAACAAAAAATCGACCTTATGGTTTGACTATTTAGCAAGTTACGCTAAACCAAACGGTAGTTTTCTTGCTGTAACTAGAACGAACGAAAATTTACCGTTTACCTTAAGTTACCTACAAACAACCGCATAAGTGTTTGATGCCTCTTAGTAGTCAAATGACTATGCTGCCTATTGCAGATATGTTTGTCCAAATAGACCTCTACTCTCTTCCACCTTGAAAGGGCTTATATGACTATTTAATTAGAGGCATTATTAACTTATAACAATCGCATTTTGGTACGAAAAAAGTCTTTACCTTTCCATAATTATCATTTATTTTTTAAGTTCATGGGTTATCAAGCCGATGTCGCTGTGCTGGTTTGTTTGAGAGACCCAGCGAGATTAATGAGATGAGCCGCGCCGACTTCATCATTATTCGGCAAATTTTTGTTAGCTCCCGCCGAGAGACTTCAGTTATTCTGGGAAAGAAAGAGGAAAATTCGTCGGAATATTTTGATTTTTATGGGATTATTGCCTTCATTCGTCGTGTTTACCCACCAGGAAGTATTATTTTTTAACCTTCCAGAAAAAAACGAGAGACGCCTGAAGAAAAGGAGACGGGAACAACGTTATATACAAATGACGATGTTTTATTTTCCCCTTGAAACCAGCGGGTGACGAATGTATAATTTAGCTGGCCTTAAACTTGTTACAAATATCGTCATTTACGTAATATATTGAAATAGACCATCGAGCGTGCGTATTGGTAATTTTGTATTTATTACTGAAACAAAAGATACAAATCAAAGATTGAAAACTAGCTATAGCATTTCGATCTGCAAATATACCGAAAGAGTATTTCAAAAATGGTAACTTTAAACAAAAAATGGTTGCCTCGTATCTTGTAAACACTTAACCGTTATTCAAAACCACGTAATAATAAATAATTTTATCTATTTGGAAAGTTATTGATATGAATGTTGCAACTTCGAAAATTTTAAAATATCACCGTTAGGTCGATAACGGCATTTAAAATTTTAGTTTTTTGGGGGATTGAACAATGATACCTTTTTCTCGAGAACTAAAAATTTCACTCTAAGGAATTTTTACAATTTATGAAATCATGGGCGAAGAGCAGAATTTATTAAAAAATATAACTTTATATATAGTTTTTCAACAATAGAGCATTGGTTTTTTCAATCTAAATTACCCACGAGACGAATTTTGATGACGTTCCAGGGTGATAGATTTAACAAGGTAGGAAATATGTTTTGAAATAACACCGATGTCAAAATGTCTGTTACATATAAAATACACGCAAGTTGGTATCTAGGTGAGAAACTGGCACTGAGTTTTAACTTAAGATCCAATCTCGAATTCGAACAAACCTGTTATATTAAAAAACAATATTGCGTTAAAAGTCACCTTATTTTAATTTAAATACAAATTAACAAACATTAATATTCAAATATGCTCTTAAAACGTTTATCATTGACCTTAAAATTTACACACCAATTATTTAACAGGATAGAAACGAAACAAGTGGCGTTCCCCTATTTGCATATTTCTAACATTAAGGGGGACTTCCATATTTTTGGTGGATCAACGAATTTCACATTTCTATTACCAGGTTTAACGGAAGCTAGGATGATTGGAGCTAGTTACGTTTATAACAAGTCGTCGCGCGTGATAGCAGACGATTTTTTGTTTAAGTTCAGACCTCCTTTAACGCAGGCGTTTGGCGTTGGCATATGCGTGTCTTATATGTCCCTTTCAATGTTGAATACTCCGAATCTGATGATCTATTGATAGTAAATCAACTACAACAAAGAACACTAAACTTGATATAAACAACTACAACTTGGAGTGTATAACAAATTAGAGCAGTACAGCGAGTTACAATTTACTGCGAGATGGCGATAATTGGCAAGATGTAAAGAAATAGATACTGTTATAAAGCCTAGCAGCTTTATGCCATAAGCTGAATAATCACCGTGCTCAGGGTCTACTAAAGTCTTAAAACGACTTTGTTAGTGTCTTTGTCTAGGCCTTGAAACGGTCATCAGAACCTTATGCTTGTAATTGTTCTAAGTCTGAGCTAGGAGCAACAAACACAACGAGAACGCAGCTAGCCTTTAAACACGCTAACGCAGTGTTGTGTACAAATTTCATAGGACGAGCCTTTACGCTGAACGTTTTACGGGCGGGGGGAAGACAATTTCCGGATTTTCCCCTTCCGACGGCAGCAGGCCCTAAAGCGTCTAACCAATGAATAATGTACACAATAAAATGCACGACTTTTGACGGGTTGCGTTCTCCTTGTGTGGGGTGCTGAGTTTGTTGCTCCTAGGTCTGAGTTACTTTCGACCAGAAACCTGTGTTAATGCTCATTAGCAGATCGCCACTTTCGAACCATTTCATGTAGATCATATGATTAATTCTAACCATGCTTTATAGCGTGCCGTTGATTTAAATAAAATTCGTCGCATTTTAAATTCAAATCGTCAATACTTATCAAAATTCCCATAGTATTCTCAAAGGGTGATACGTTCTTGAACTTCTCAAGTAAAGATAAAGGTCTGATCTTACCATTACGTTGAATTATTGCACGCCTGATGGGGTCAGATTGCACTTTCGCTTTTCTAGTAGGGTAAAGATTTGATTTTTGCTTTACTTGAGAAATTCAATTTAAAGAATTTGTGTATTTTTGAGATAATTCAAACATTTCACTGATGGCGTAAACTTAAAATAACACGATAAGAAAACCCTCGAAAAGAGGAAATTTGTTGGAGTGTAGATTGTACACTTCTAAACATTTCCATACCTTTTTTCTTGCGTTGGCTTAACCTCTCTATTCTATGAAACAGGTGTTGTATTTAGAAAATTATTGAAACTAAATGAAACCAAGTATTTGAAGATTAATATTTATCGGCCTCTCCATTCAAAAGCAAACTTTACCGGCGCCATTGAGTCTCCAACGAAAGAGGAAAACGGTGATTTTTCGATTAAATCGTGATGTAATGGCTATCAAGCAATTCCGCCATCGGATTTTTCCCATCTCCGGAAAGTTGTTGAGTAACAAGGAACTATAGGGTCTTCCCGAACTCGTTTCTTATAGCTCTCGTACATTAATAATGAGGCCATGAAAAAAAATCGAATCTAGTTAAATTGAAGGACGAGATCGCGACACGAAAGGAAGGAACTCCGCTCCTTCGATGAAACTGCCGCCGGACATGACCAAAATCGCTTCTCTTTCTAGTCTTTCAGATATACGCCCATCTTTGGCTTGTATCGGGAGGCCTTTTAAAATTGTAACTGTTTTTGCAGGTTCTGCTTTAGCTTTTCCCTTTCCAAATTAAAATTTATTTGTTTCTTTCCTTTGTTAATTTTGTCATTTTCAACTAGTGATTTATAAATCTTTGGTGCAGTGGCGTAGCGAGGATTTTGGTTTGGGGGAGGCGAGGCACGCAATTAAACTTAAACTAGCAGGAAATTATATGTTAATACACTAGGAATGTCTAAGAATCCATTGTCACCGTGCTGCGAATTGCAGCCTGAGCTTAAACTATGTTGCATTTAAAACATTGCGTTCATTAAAATCTTGGAAATCAACCAGGCCCGTTTCATTGACAATCATCATGGTCACCATAATCTTCCTACGTCTACGTACATAATTCGTGAGAAATACACATATTGATCTTCGATGACGAGCTTGTTTCCGTTCTATAAAGACATTGTAATTTAAATGTGATCATCAGTGTTTTCTCAAGAACAGATGCGCAAATAAATTAGGAACGCGGTGCGGACATATAGAAACGATCGTTCCTTAAGCACCCAATTACTTCGCTATTACAATGGCAATAAAATTACAAAATACAAGCACTTATTCGAAGGAGGCGGAGGCGAGTTGGGCGAAATGTACTGGCGTTCGTGACAGAAACATCAAGAAAGTATTTAGGTTACTGAGAACGTAAACTGCTTTTTAGAATACAGAAATACTTGCCTATCCGGTTTTTAATAAGAATTAAAATTAATATAGTAACGCCATCTATCGGGAACTTGTTATAATTTATTTCTTGTCTACCACCGTTTTCGGTGTTTATTATTAATTAAATTAATTAAATGGTTAGAGTTAGCTTTAATTAAAGTTTCAAGAACTAAATTAAAAAATTAAACGATCTTACCTGGCATGTTTTCTCGAAATATAAAAGAAAACGTTAATTATTGGCGCTATACAATTTGTAGGTTCTGGGTAACATCTTAGAATAATAAGAATTTGTCAATTTAAGAGTAAACTGTCTGGCCCCCGACCAAGCATGCTGCCAGAACTTTGATCACAACCCGGTAGCTGTTAATTAATACATCAACTTTTTGTATTACAATTTTTAACTTCATTTCGCAATTTTTTTTATTAAATGAAACATTTAAATTATTAAAAAAAAACTATCATTATAAAGATTAAATAAAGAGTAAATTAATATTCATAGTTTTAATTGAATGAATGTAACATTTGAGTGATTAATATAATGTACTGAAAAAAGCGCTGCCCTTTTCTAAAATGTTTCTAACTTTTGAAAGTTTACATTTTTTCCGTAGTTATTGAATAGATAACCTGTTTTTAATAAAATGGAAGAGTAACATTACCAAAAATAAAGGAAAGTTTTTTTGGCCCAACATTTAAATTCCCGAAGTGGTAGATTTCATTGCCATAGAATTTGTTTTAATTTTTGAAGGGTTTTAGAGCATTATCTACAACTTTATCATTGACAATCGTAATCTAACACTTTGTAGAGATAATTCCCTTTTCAATAATTGCCGAATAATTTTGAAACCGAGAAAATATTCACTTATGAATTTTAACTATTAAAATTAAATACTTATAATTTTAATAATCTCATAAGACACTGACTCTCTCGCCCAACCAAAAGGAGTAGTATATTATCGTCCTTGGAAGTAGTATATTTCGCATTGGAAGTAGTATATTTCGCATTGGAAGTAGTATATTATCGTCCTTGGAAGTAGTATATTATCGTCCTTGGAAGTAGTATATTTAGCATTGGTCACTAGGGGGCTCTTTGTTGAACTAATGATTGAACAATAACTCTGGAAATCTGATTCACGATAATTTGTCTTAATTTCCATACTCATTGTTGTTACGTTACTTATGACAATAACTAGGAAAAAACCGTTTATTTAACATAAAGCCTTCATAAAAAATGTAACAACATATAAGAATATAAGCTGTCCTGTTCGGAAGAACAATGTATTGATTCTTTTCTCGTTTGAAATTCATATTTTATCTACGGGTAGTATCAGCAAGGGGCGTTTTAGTATTCCAAGCGCAACACCCGTGTTTGTCATAAACTTAGCATTTATCACGACACCCTTAGACGTAACGAGGATATACCGGTAATAGTGTTGCGTTTACGTTTTGGGTAGAATCCCTTTAATGACCTTTGGCTATTTCCCATCGCCGAGAAAAAGAGTAAAGACGGTAATTCAATTCACGCGGAATGACAGGCTTAGTGGTTTCTCTGTGCTTTAGCGGAATGGTGTCGGTCAATTGCTGGCTCTAAGCGGAAAATAAAATAATTTTCCATCCGCGTTTTCTAAGAACGAGATAAATTTTCGCTCCTACTTTTCTTTGATATGTAGGTCCTCCGCTGGAAGCCACTAAGCTAATTCGCTGAATATCAATATAGCGTCTTCGGTAGTTAAATGGGATGTAGAATACCCTCCCATGTCGGATTTTCTGGCGCTATTATGGGAGCTTACTCCGTAATCGAAGAAGGCTGTTCTAATTTCGGAGAGCAGCGGTTCCATTAAAGAAAGGGGATACAAAACTTGCCAGATTAGTCGTCGTTTCGACAGATGGAAGCAGCATTATCGCCCTCGTTGCTATTCAGAGACTGATTCGCCAACTTTTTAAGAATCGAAATTGATTTATTGTTTTCGTTTCGTTTGGACGAGATTCTAATTTCGTTAACACGTCGCTGGTTCAATTTCACTTAGAATTTATAATTATAGAATGAAGAGTTTCGTTGTAACGTTGGTAGCCTTCGTTTTGGTACTACAAGTCGCGAACGGCGTACCCAACTTTAAGAGAAATGACGATGACGATTACGCGATAGAAGATGAAGAGGTTCCTTCTGAACACACCAACAACAGGTATGAGTAGAGCTTTAATTCATCACTTTCAAATTAAAATTTTACACGTTGTCTTAGGGTTTGCTGTTGACAAAAACCTTAATCATTTTCATTTATAGGTTTATCTTTCATCAATGTTAAGGCACGTCAAAAATACTTTAGAAATACTAAGCCTACATCATTTCAATTACAGTAATAGTGGATATAAGTTATTTTATATGTGTGCTTTAATCTTTTATCCAGCAACACTTTAAATAATTTTACCTATTGGAAAAATAGTCATCATTTCATCCGTATTATGTCGCTTTTGTTTAGACCCCTAGGTATAGATTTTTATTTCTCCACGGTGCGTACGAGCAAACCTTTTTGTAGTCTATGGTACGAGATACTCCAAAACTTGGTAATTAGAAAAAATTTAAAAGTGTTAAAGATAATTTAACTGTGCAATTGGAATTTAATGAGATAACTATTGTTTATAAGAAGTATTTATTTACTATTTTTCATTTGCGCCGAAGATATTTGGGAAAGTAATATTTCCACATCTGACAACATCTAACGTTTTATTTTGAAATTTTTCGCAATTTACCATTCTTTGTTACTTATGGCAATGGTACACAACAAAGATCACATTTTCATGTTTAGTTAATGGAGTTAATTTGATGTTTTAAAATAAAATTTGCTATGGTACAACGGTTAAATTGAACCTTTTTTCACTTGGTATCAGGCTCATTAACATGTAAAATTTTCGGATACGTGTTGTTTTGGCTTTGTTACCAACGATGGAAGTTTTGGGAGGGCAGAATGGGAAAATTTATGGGGATCGTCGCCTAAAGAAGGGCCACATTAAGGGCCCACCGACGCGTACTTCGAAAGCACACCCTATTGGAGATTTCAGTTAGAAAGGCCTGAAAAAGCCTCTGCACATGAAACAAATGAAATTCCTTCTGGAAAACGGATTTTAGTTCTGGAAATATAAAATGTGTACGATTATTGGACCCATTACCTCGTTGGGAATATCTGAATATTTGGCCTTTAAACTAAATATTTCTGTTCATTCTTCTCATTCGTTTTACCGTAGACGCGCTCGTATGTTTCCGACATCGCGCCTGAGAATAGAAGCAAGTTCCACCAAAAAGCAGGATTTAACGGCTGCGGAACCTCGACTTTTCTTTCCCATGCCCGGCATGGACATTCTCGGAGCAATGATGCAACCCATGCTGATGATGTTGGGAATGGCCTCTTTCGTCTCCATGATGCCCACCGTAGTTCAGAATGTGGGCAACATGGTGCCCAACCTATTCCCTTTGGTGGGCAACCAACCAGCGGCGGCTCCAGCGGCGCCCGCTGCTGCAACTGCGGCGGCCTCTGCTAATAATAATCGAGGAAATATGTACAGAACAGGAATGACTTTGTTTAACTGGTGGCGAAAGCGACTAATTGCCGGAAAAGAGATGGATCCCAGCGTCCTCAGGTTGTCGGAAGACGCGTACAATCTGTGGGAGAAAGTTGAAAACGCCATTAATAAATACCACAACTTACAGCGATGGGTAATTACTTTTCTGTCATTCACCTAAAGCTATAACGAAATATTGTCATCTCAATAGTCGTTTGCCACCATTAGCCTTTTCAGTTAAAAATTATTGGATTTTTGTCTGCTAAGCAGACGATAAACCACAGAGCGTCTGCATAGCGGACTCAAATCCAACAGCTTAGAAGCTTCTCGCGTTGACCACTACGTGTCTCTACGTAAACTGAAAGTCTAATTGTGACATATACACCAAAAATTGCCTAATAGTGCTTTCTCTTACGTCCGTTAATTACGTGCTATTTTCGTTTCAGGATGGAAAGTAACAGCTGAAAACTTTGACTGACTATACGTTTTTTGAAAATGTATAGCCTTACGAAATTCCAGGCACCATTGTTTTCTTAAAGTACAATGCGAAGAAACTATATGGAAATTTAGAAATAGGAGCAGTTTCATGTACTCTGTTGGTGTCATATTTAGCTCAAGTTAGCCTAGAAACCTATATCGTAATTTGTCACCCAATTTCTGAAGTATTAATTTCAGTTGTGGGGCAAGATATCGCCCAAAACGTTAGAGAGAAAAACTTGAAAATGTCATTTGAAAGTGATCTGAAAATTTAAAGTGTGTGTCCTTAAGAAAATAGTATCTGTGGTATAGAATCTAGATTACATTTATGGGTTCTTGGTGTTAACTAACTAAAACGTTAAAGCAACAAATCCTAAAATTAACGAAAATAGTAATACTCATAACATTTCATTTTAATCAAAATAAACCCTCAAGGTGGCCATTACTTTGCTGCAACCATTTTGTAAGCCGGTAATCATATTATTTGTTTTACACAAATCGTTTCTTAAATTATTGAATAAATGTATATTTATGTCATATTTCTTTTTTATTTTTGGTTCATAAGCATATACTTAAATACTAATTTAAAATTAAGTGTTTCATCCGTTAGTGAATCAGTAACATTACGGACTGCTTATGACAAGAGAGAAAGTCTCCTCCAATAATCAACTTCAAAATAATAAGTAAATCCCAATTACTTAGAAAAAATTTAAAAATTAATTGTTCATACTCATTACAACAGAAAAGCTCAAAGGTAACGGCGGTGTAGGACATTTTTGCATGCGTACTTGCCTACGTGTAGGGTGTATTAGGATAGATACGGTACGCGTCCTTGGGTAGCCTCATTCCAAAGATTGGCACATAATTGCGTCCAACATCGAACCGTCATAGTTCAGTAATTTAATACATCGCATATATTTTTTATTTTCCACTAGACGAGCTCATATGTTTCCTACATCGCGACTGAGAATTGAAGCGAGTTCCACAACTACCAAGAAACATATGCTGGTTGCGAAACCACGACTCTTCTTTTCCGTGGCTCCCGGCATGGACATTCTCGGAGCCATGATGCATCCTATGTTGATGATGTTGGGAATGGCCTCTTTCGTCTCCATGATGCCCACCGTAGTTCAGAATGTGGGCAACATGGTTCCCAACCTCTTCCCATTGGTGGGCAACCAACCAGTAGCGGCTCCAGCGGCAGCAGCAACGGCCGCTGTGGCTATTAATAACCGAGAGAAGTTCAAGATGGGTGTCAACGTTATCAACTGGTGGAGAAAAAGACTCGCGTTAGGTGCTGGTAAAGAGCTGGTCCCGAGTGTCGTCAAGCTGACGGGAGACGTATACGATCTATGGGGAAGAGTCGATAACGCCTTACACAAATACAGCAACATGCAACCAAGGGTAACTATCATTTCACAATCCGCTTGGAAAACATTTTGTACGCTTGATTACTGATTTCCAAAAAAATATTCAGTAATTTATCACCATTTTTCGGTGATTCGCATTGACATTCCGTCGTGAATTTCCGTGATTATACCTACCATTTGTAGACCTCATTATTTAAGTGACGAACAAATATCTTGATCGTTTTTGTCAAAGAGTAATTTGCAGTAATTTAATTCGAATGAAAACCAAGAGGTTTATTCTGCGGGGCTGTGGAATTATCCATTTAGTTGAATTCGTTAGACAACACAAATAACTTTTATTTTATTTTAAAGGAATACTCAAAAATTAAGTTATATTTTTATAATATTTAAAATATTTACACTTTTCTCTTGATTTCTCATTTTAAAAGACTAAACATTTAACAGAGAAATGTTCCAACTAGCACGTTCTCATTTGTCTACACGAGTACTTAGTAACTGTTTATCTGCATGCATCATACATAATTGTGCTAACATCAATATTTTAATTTTCTAGGAACAAAAGTGAAAGTTGAAACTTGGACTGAAAAGCTAAAAATACAGCAAACGTTTTGTAAATAACCATCTACGGAAAAGGCTTTAAAACCTTTACAAAATGTTTCTATAGAAATTTCTAAGTTAGAATTGTAATCGGAATCGTTTAGAAAAACACAAACATTTCGAAAGGCTTTCAATATAAATATTTATGGAACACTATAGGATATATAAAACTTTAGCCATTCTTTAATGTGATATTGAAAGTCTTTAGACAAGCTTTCTAATATTGTAAGAATATTATTATTGAGATCGGAAATATTTATAGATATTATCTGCTGCAGTGTTTGCTATTTATGTTGATCTAGTTAGACAAGTTCGCTAGCAAGATTACTCGCTAAAGCATTTCAATGATTAAGAAAAATATATATTCGTTCAAAATATGGATTCTTTGACAAATACTGTATATTTGAAATGTCGAAATACTAGTGCAGTCTGTGAATATATAGGGGTACAGGGTAAAATAACTTTCAGAGAGTTGATAAAACAAAATTAGCTTTAAAGACGGAGTTTATCGGTACGAATTTTGAATTCCGATCAAAAACTTTGTTGTAATTATTATGCTTTAAACCAAATTAGCTTTAAAGGCGGACTTTCACGGTATGTAATTGAAATATCTTTTAAATTTGTTGTAATTAAAATGTATATCGCCAATTACATGTTTTTATATTGAAGTGTTCGTTAAATTATTGAATAAATGTGTATGTATGTAAAATATTTGTGTTTATTTTCTTCGCTGCTATGAATAATATTTTATTCGCGATACTGCTTTGACTAATCTTCGCTGCTATGAGTAATATTTTATTCGCGATACTGCTATGACTAATCTTCGCAGCTATGAGTAATATTTTATTCGCGATACTGCTATGACTAATCTTCGCTGCTATGAGTAATATTTTTCGCTATTCTGCTATAACTAATCTTCGCTGCTATGAGTAATATTTTCTTCGATATACTGCTATGACTAATAATTTTCAAACTAGGTCCTCTGACTTTTAACCTGAAGTGATGAATGACAATAATTTTTTATTAAAGCCCGAAATGAAATTAAAATTTAAGTCCGTTGCCTAAAATATACTCTCAAAACGTTCCATAGCTCCCACAAATTACAAAAAACTCGAGCTTCTGCTGATGTGTGTTGGTGGTGCCAGGAGCGTAGGAAGCAGGGGGGGGGGGGCAGGGTGGCAATGCCCCTCCCTAGAATTTTGCTGGGAGGGTCCACTAATGTTTTGGCCCCCTCCAACTTTTTGGTAATTTGAAATCTTCAAAAGGCTCAAATTCTCATTTAAAAAGCATATAAAGCTTATAGAACCTCAACTGTGTTTATATTTCATTCTTTTCCCGCCAATTTACGTAGTAGTAAAAAGTACACATGCATTCGTAGAAGCTACACTCCATTAAAAATTAAAAACCATTCTCCAGACCTCTTTTCGTTTCACTTTGCCCCCTCCAACTTCTAGAACGTTCCTACGCCCCTGGGTGGTGCTATGCAACATACCCATAAACGAAATCCCGCGAACTGCCCAAGCCCAGTTTTTTTGAGTTTTTAAGCACCTTTTAGCTTTTAAAATTAATCAGCTCGCTAGACTTCTCCAAAGCTTCGTAAGATATCGCTATTCTCACCGGGTGATTTTCTACTTTCCAATTTTATTCATTCCAGAATTTAGAATCTCCATTCTGCCCTACTAACTTTTACTTCGTGAGTGGCATCTATTTGGAAAACGTTCTCATTGACACACTTTTGTAAATAATGTCGCTTTTGCCAAATAGATTGAACTTGAAAACGGTGTATTTGAATAAAAGTTCTATAATTGGAATATTCATTCTAGTATTCAGACAACGTTATTGGTGAGACCCGTAGACCAGAATTAACTTCAAATGGCTCAGAGGAATAAATCACGAATATTTCCAATGTGGAAAAATTACCAACATTTTCCACTTAAAATACACATAATCGCGGTTCGTGTTTTAACCCGAATAAGGACAATATAACACGAAACCAAATGCATCACGAAGACTCAGCATGAGGAATATCGTAGAAAAATTAAATAAATATTGCATGAGTTGAACAGATCTTGACTACGATTATCCGAGATCTTGGGATAATCAGCACCCCATAGAGAAAACGAAAATAGCGACATTCAAAATAATTCGGTTTTTAATCATTCACTTCGAAATAATTTAATATTCTTCAGAGGTCGACGTTCGGTTAACTGTTCAAACCAAGTTATTCAAAATAAGACCTGTTCCTTAAATATTTTCCAATTTTAGGAGATATTCTTAATGAAGGAATCTAGTTGAAACAAGCAGATAAGGGAGATTTTACAAAATGAAAAAGCTTCTTAAAATCCGGCTTCAAACTTAGATTTCTTGTACAGGCGGATTAACCAATAGGCCCAGACCTTGGCGAAGGTAGGGTACCTTCGAGAGAGTATTCACACGAGGCAACAATTTTACACGTGAATAGTTTCCACGACACGTTGTACATACAAAGTTCAATTTGGGGTTAAGCCTCAGTCATTTAAAATGGTCGTGCTTTATAACTTGACCATTTGAAATGACTAAGTCTTAACTCCAAAAATATAACTCTATACTCGAAATCAATATTACCTGAGACAACTAAAGCGGTTGACATTTAACATTATTAAACTTCCGAGCTACTTCATTAGCTGATCAATAGATGGCCTTAGTCCTCTTTCGTTTTTTAAAGGCGCAATTTTCAAATAAGAGCACCTACAGAAAAAAATATACCACATAATTTGCACTCAAGCTCTCGCAGAAAAATCATTAAGTAAATTTACATAGACTTAGCCGGTTTCTGTTAAATTATTAGTCCTTAGTTGTAAAACCTTCTAAAACAGGGTTGCCATGATCTATTTGATGTAGAAGTGGATGTTATTAGGAATGGCGGTAGTTGAGGTACTTACTGGTGTTACTTTAAATTAAATTTTTAAGTGATAAAATATTTTTATGAAAATTTTAATTTTTTTACAAGCCCTTTCAAGCACTTAGTTCATATTAGTGGCGTACAATAAATTTCACAAAAATCTAATCAAATAATATTTCACATAGATCACTTTATTTAGCGGACTATATTTTACTGTGGAGGCCGAAAAATCCCCGCCTTTGGCAGCAGAGATTTCGGGTATAGTAATTTTCGTACACATCTTTAGCTAGTTAACGTGAAAAATCTCAACAACGTGAGAATGAAAACGCGATGTGATTTACAAACTCAGTCGAAAACTGTGTTTACTAACAATTAAACAGGTTTAACATCAATGGTTATTGCGAATTGCAGTTAAGATTTTAAATTTAACCTTTGTTGAAACACTATTGACCAGCGAACAACCTACCAACAGGTAGAAGACTACAATTTTAAATTTACAAAAATTAGCATTTTGATGTGCTTGAGTAAACAGTACGCCAATTCTGAGGTCGTTGTAATACAAAAAAAAAACTAGTGCAGAATTTATCAGTGGTGTTATGAGAAAAAGCAAGGTATCATGCGTTCAAAATTCTTACAAAAATTAAACATAAATAAAACCTAGAAATATTTTTTCAATCTTTGAGGGAAGAGGAAGAAGTTTATTTATTTGGCTTTTCAAAAAATATTTTGAGCTGGTCTTTCTCGATGACAATTATCTCTGACATCCAATATATGTTTAATCAGTCAGTGAATTCCTTGTAGTTGTAAAACAAACCTTTATTTAAAATAAAAGCAAAAGAAGATTTAGTTTAATTTAAGATATAATTGTTGTGGTGAGCGAGTGTGTATCTTATAGATCGAAACAAATTTAATTATGTCCTATACGATTAAATACTACACTTTGACATTAGCTATATAACAAAAAATGTCTTTTATAATAAAAATAAATACGAAATCATTAATTTAGATGTAAAAAAGACTATACTTTTATCTTAGACTAACGACGAAATATATTAAATTAAAAAAGGTTTATAAGAAGTTATCCAAGGTCATCTATTTTGATCCAAAAATATTTTTAAAGTATACACATAAATGATTTAAGATTTACAAACGTAAGTTACGGAATTACTCCGAAACATATACAGCTAAGAAAGGTATATCAATGAACGCATTGCTAAAATTTCGATCTTTTTGGAAAACCTATCTTTAGTTTATTTCGCTGTCTCACCTGACCAAGAATGTTGATCTGTTATATTAATCCGAATTAGACGGGTATCGAGATCTAGTCGCCAATTTTGTGGATAATCTTATACACGGGTGTACCCCTAATTTTCTTATATTTCACGTTAAGTTGCGCTACATTTATGGAGAAAAAAAATCGAAATGATAAGCGTCCTTATTTCGACTTCGAGAATCCCGCGGAATTAATTCCGAAGACAGGTTTCGGAGCGTCAATATCCGCGTAGTACTAAAAGTGTAATTCTGGCACGGCGAAAAAGGGTTAAAAAGAAGTACTCTCTTCGGCAGCCTTGAAAGTCTGCAACAGTCGCTGCAGGGCTCGCAGTTTTAGGTCGTTAGCTCCTAAGCAAATGGCGCTTTCCCGTCATTACTCGCCGATTATAGTGGTTTTATAAAGGTGTCATATCACTCACTGTTTATCAACTTTGATTATAATATATATGCTAATCACCTTTAGAACTAATAAGATAGCGGCGCGAGGACAGCGCTGACCTAGAGAAGCTAATAACGTTGATCGATTTTGGTGATTCCTCGAAAGGGTTGTATTGTTCGAAAGAGTTAAAAAGATATTTTCCCGGGCAGTCTTTGGGGGATTTCCCATTCTTGTACCAGGAACTTCAGACGGACGTTGCCATTTATAATACGTGAGACGGATAATGCTGCTTTTTAAAGAAATATGAATGTGCTTCAAACAAATGCCATTCCCGGGGTCGAGTTGACATAAATTCTTTACTGATCATCGAATATTAACGTAGAGTTACTGGTCGCTCACTGAAACTTAATCATGTAAGTAATAGTTTTGTTTCGTAATTTCATTCACGCTTGGGTGACAAAATTAAATAAAGTTACCTCGATATTTCTTTTAATATATTCAATCATTTAAATTTAAATATTAGACGAGTTAAGCTAACCGTCGAAAACGTGTAGGTGGAACTTGTAGCTGAGTGTAGATTGTATAGAAAAAAGCTACGTCTTCACTTCTACAAGTTTCCCATATCCGTCTAATAATATTTATAAGATGGCGTTCTAAGCTTAATGAATTTAAAAAAATAGAAATTTAACCCCAATTAGTAATAATCGTAAATCAATAACAATTTAGATAATTATATTAAAAACTATATGTTCGTTTGGCTTTAAATATTGAGTATCTGTAATATTTCTAAAAGCAATGGGTCGCTACAAACATATACTGTAGATGATACTACTTATATAGACGATTAACTTTGGTTAACTTTGTAAAGGATAGATACTTTCAGCGCGTGAATAATCAAAGCATGCAAACGCTTTTAATTAACACTTCACAAAAATATATCCATTGTCAATTATTCCATAAACTGAACGTAAATATGTTGTTTCACCGTAAATGCCTATAGCTGTGGGGACAATACTCCTGGAAGTTTGTCTGGGAGAATAGGTGCAATTGCATAACTGCCCCGATTGCTTTTGAGTTTTTTTTACATAGAAACGAAAAAATCTCAATATTATTTAGTAATTGATCCCCTTCATGTTGAAACATTTAACACTTGGTCAGGAGTTGAAATTTGACTCCTCATTACCGAAAAGCGAGCCACCGAAACAAGAAAACATTTCTTACACATTGCCCCTCCCCTTTATTATGGAAATATTGCTAATTGTGCAATACTAATTACTTTCACAACGAATTAACGTTTTCAGTTTACATACAGCCACGTAGCAGCCAACATCTGACTTCTGGATTTTCGTATGGTAAGCTCAGATTTCAAAGCATCTACTTAGCGGACGAAAATCCAGGAGTTTCTAAGTTGCTACACGGCTCTATGTAAACTAACAATGCTAATTGTACGTACAGATATGGTTTAATATTTAAAAAAATTTACATCACGTTGTAAAGTCTAATTTCCCATCCGCCGCTCATTTTGTATTTTCTCTAAGCAAATTAAGATAGACCAAATATTTGTTATAAATTCTCTTTTAGAAGGAAGTAATTGAAACTCCGTCAGGATGACCATTAAATGGATGTTTCTAGTTCTGTCGCTTTCCGTCGTGATCTGCGAGGCGTCACCCATCGTTGATTGGTTCGAGAAACTGGTGGAGTTGAAAGGCAACAGCGATAAAGACGTGGCCACTAGTCGAATGATGTGGGGTCCCGTGATGAACATGATGGGCACCATGATGCTCCCGTTTCTGGCCATCGCGGGCCTAACGTCCTTCGTGTCGCTGGCACCGACCGTTCTGGGCTCCATGCAAGGAGCCTTTGAACAGGCGATTCCTCAACAAGCCCCGGCCCCTCCTCGACCCGTTGGCAGAAGAAGACGATCCATGCCGGATTATGATCAAACGTTGCATGGGATTAAGGCTCTAAGCGAAACGTGGGATTTCGTCGAAAAGGCTTTAGAAAAGGATTACTAATTAGTTTAAACGCGTAAACCTGCTGGACGGGCCAAATAATACATCATGCAATTACAATTGAGAAAATTGTGTAAATTATGTTTGAATTGAGTTACAATAATGTTGAGAAAATTGTGTAAATTATGTTTGAATTGAGTTACAATAATGTTGAGAAAATGGTGTAAATTATGTTTGAATTGAGTTACAATAATGTTGAGAAAATTGTGTGAATTATGTTTGAGTTACAATAATGTTGAGAAAATTGTGTAAATTATGTTTGAATTAAGTTACAATAATGTTGAGAAAATTGTGTAAATTATGTTTGAATTGAGTTACAATAAGTAAGAACTCGTAAATATAATTTTTTTGGTTTCACAATTGAGAGGTTTTTAAATTAGTTTGCACATTGAAATGCCTCTACATGTTACGGTGAAAAATGTAGGCAAATAACACTGTTATATTGGTGGTAGTGACATTTCAAATTTAGTCAATAATATACTGGATTTAAGGCTTAAAAGTCGTCATTCCAAATATCTTACTTTGTAAACCAAATTGTTGAGTATTTTATATTAGCCTAAATAACCAAATAACTAAAAGTATGACCAAAAGTAAATGAACCGAAGTTATCGAAATTGCGCTCAGAATCGGAGGGCGTTTTCCTTATGAAAATGATAAGAAAATCGAGTCAAATAAAAGATAATTTCCATTACCGTTTTTGCACTTGGGAATTGTGGGTATAGCAATTTATAAAAAATGGTTTCATAAAAACCAAAACTTTTTTATCAGCCTAAGAGAGCGCAAAATTTGAAATTCGAGGTCAAAATGTAACTCCATAAGGAAAACGCCTCCAACATGGGGAGTATAGCACTCTTATAACTTCGGTTCATTTACTTTTGGTATGACCATTATATAAATATCACCAAACTGATTTTCAGAGATTTTGCGCAATCAAGGCTTAGCTCAGCCCCCAAGTGTAACATACGTCCAAAAACGAGGATAAATTAGAACTCAGTTTGGTTGCAAGTTCAAGTTTGAGCTGCGCGAGAGTGTCAGTGTTTGAAAAGATAATTGTTGGATAAGAAAATACATTATGTCATTACTTTAATTAGGATATCACTTAAGAAAGCGCGGGAACAGTAATCAGTATTTCAAATCCCGCGGTATCTATTGCCAGAAGAAGCATTTATTTTGGTTTCAACTTTAATATAGTTTTAAATAACTGATAAAATCTTTCCGTAGCTATCATTTGAAAATAGGAAACTCCTAAAAATCGTTTATCGTTGTACTTTTTCTAAATCGCCAAAAATAGCGATTAGCACCTCCATTTTCAGTGTCATACTGCGGTAAATAACCCGTATCGAATGGCCCTTATACATTTCCATAACTCCGATGTAAAGCGTAATATAAACATTTGGGTTTATTGGTTTCTTCCTAACAATGGCACTGATACGAAATTACTGTGTCAGTAGAAATATAGGTGAGACAAATATATAACCAAAGAAATGAAGGTCGCCTCTATTGTCGTCCTGGCACCGGAAGTTCAAGTTTTCCTTCAAGCGTAACAACGCGTTGGCCACGAGGACTTCACCCTGAGACCGTAAATTTTTATAGTATATGTTTTCCGTCGTGAAATGCTCTGCCTTACATTTATTAAATACGCGGACGCGTAAAAGATGACAGTCGGGCTAATCATTACCATCGGAAACCGTCTTTAAAGAAGAATGTTTCAGTCCCAGGCGTTTTTCCGAAATTCTTCTGAAAGGGTTTTTGCCGACGCTTGACCGGACAAAATGAATAGGTCACGCGTCGTGATTACGAGGCGACTTCTTTGCTCTAACTGCCGCTAAAGATCTAGTAAAACTATGGTCATTTTTCACGACTGGCGGAACACGATACTTGACCCCTTCCAGCGCGCGCTTGCCGGATTAAATGCTTTAGGGTTTTCGTAGCGATAGCATTGCAGTGGTCACCGAAGGTTTCCCGTTTGTACGCTTCTTCAAGACGTTCGTAACTCCTGACTACAGATGAAATAGTGATTGGAAATTGAGTATCATTCCTGTTCTATTGTACCACAGTGACGACTATACAAATATGAATTTTTTTCGAAGTAAGTTTATTTCCATTTTAAATTATTTTATATCGATACGCGAAATATTTCAGCCAAATTATATTCGTAATGATATTTATTATGTGTATCTGGGATAATTATATTTCCCTAAAATTCGATGTATGAATTTCATAAAGCTGGGATCTATGTATTTTTATAGCAATATTTATTTTTATTGTTACCTTCGTTTAAAAACTTGTTACTGTGAGGATCCATTGTGATATGGTGTCAGTTCGTACTGTATGAATTCAGAAAGACGAAACAAGTAGCTTCATATATAGTCCTTTACTATAGATTTAGTTTTATAAATCTTTAACAAATCTTATAGTGTTGTAAATATATATCTGGTGTTTTGCGCCTTATGACCGAGTATAAATAACACGCTAGTTGAGTTGATCGTAGAGTTCTTACAGTATACGACACAATTCAAATGCGCCAGGTATGGAAGCTTAAGACACTGAGAATCAAAATGCACTAAATGCTCCAAAAAATATTTTGCCAAGCGCAAATTAAAAAAAATAAATCCATCTGACACTTTAAAATAAAAGGCTCTTATACAAACTGTCGTATGAACTTTGACAACTAGCAAGATAGACCTCTATGGTTATCAATTGCAACGCAAACGATGTAGACATCCATAGCGAGAGAGACAGACAGACAGACAGACAGACAGACAGACATACATACTACATAAACACAAACTGTAACAAATATAAAGTATTTCATAATATTTTCGTAGTTTTATAGTATGGTTATACTTAGAGAAAGAATAAGCTCACTACATAATTAGTTTTACAGGCCAGTCAAGTTCATATTGTTATAACTAAACTAGCAAAGGAGTAAGGTACTTGGAACAAAAGCCTCTCTGGGAGTAGACAATCAGGAATGCCAAATTAAGCAAAATTTAATTTCCATTACTGCACCGGAGGGCATCAGTGTCACAAAAGTAAAAAGTATCATTATAAATTAGAAAATTTAAAAATCGTGAAATATATCCTAAGATTTATTGGAGTGGAGCATCATGAATACAGGATTTAGAATCCCAAATGATTTCGGAAATAAGAAACTGTTTTCGAAATGTTTATAGTTCAATTTTATTGTTGATTTCGGTTTTTTCAGGCTAATTTAGAGATTTCGGGATTTGCCCAAAATTAATAATGAAACGTAAAAACGGTTTAAAATTCATTATATCAATTTATTTTAACATCTAAGGTTTCAAAGTAACTGTTCTCCTTCTTCGGGGAGTGGTAAAGACATTTCAATGAAGTATTTCAAATATTTTATTTACAATAATTGGTACAATATATGGGTTTCTGCTGCGAGATGATTATTTTTTCTCTTTAATTTGGTTGTGGTAAAAAACCAAAAGGAGTAATTAACGTATGGGAGTTTTCCATTTTTATGTTCCTTTAGATATTGATCCAGAGTTTGGCATTTTTAAGATTACTTCTTTAATTTCCTTTTCTGTAAATGTACGGCAATTTTACCAATGTCTGACACTTCGAATGAAAAAGGTTTAAAACCTTAATTATGAAAATTTTCAAAAATGAAAAGATTTTGGAAGGCCGTAGTTTTAATTGAAGAATTTACCGTCGATTTCAATTACCTCAAAAACAATTTCTGGCAAATAATAATTTTTAAAAATAATGATAATAACAATATATAATATAATTAATTATAATACATAAGCTTCATTTTCCTCGGCTGTATGGAAATGTAGGCAATAGAGGGTACCATTCAATTCCCAGAATTTGAGAAGTATAACTTCATGGTGCTAAAATTTAATATTTTCACATTTCTGAGTTACTTCTATGGGTTCTTCATGTTATACAGTTTTTTGGTCGAAAAGTGATTTTTTCAAAAACTATGTTTTCTAGAAAGTTGAAATTTGTACTGTACATTATACGTGCCGGGGAACATGTTCTACCAAAATTGCAACTAAATTGAAAAATATTTTCACGTTTTTTGAAAATTCAAATTTTAACCGCTAGGTGCTATAAGAAAATTGTGAATGAGAAAATTATAGAGCGTCACCGAAAACGTACAAATAGCGTTATCGCGAAAAAAATAGACGTCTTTTTCACTGAAAAAATACGACTTGAAAAAGTGACAAGTCGGGCAAGCTTAAATAACTTTCATTTAATTCCATTGGGAGAGTAGTGTAACTTCATGAAAGTCAGAAATTTGTTAATCTGGTGTTTAATGCAATAAACACCGCTGAAAAATAGAGGAGACAATGGCGAAGAAGGTATTACACGATTTAATTTCGTAGGATGAAAAATGAAAATTTTTTGAAAAAATAAAGAGACAATTTATTTATCTACTTACAAACAAAATTTATAAGTATATTTCGAAAATACCACCTTCGGCTGCGATGCAGGCTTGGGCGCGAACAATCATATTGTCGAAGGCGGCTTGAATAATTTCCGGGGTTACTTCCCGGCAAGCGCTTACAATTCGTTAACGCAGCTCTTCAAGGGTCTCATCCGGAGTGGCGAACACCTTGTCCTTGACGAAGCCCCAAAGAAAGAAATCCAACGGAGTCAGATCGGGCGACCTTGCTGGCCAGTGTACGGCACCATTTCTCCCTATCCTTCGTTGTGGAAATTCGTTGTTTAGGTAATCTCTCACGGCTCTGTGCTAATGAGGTGGGACACCATCTTGCTGAAACCACAGTCTTGCTCGTTGCGCCAACGGCAGTTCGTCAAGTTGTTGTTCTAGCTCATTTCTCAAGAAATCTTAATAACTCTGGCCATTTAGATTTTGCGGTAAGAATACTGGACCAATTAACCGGTTTCCAACAAGACCAATCCAAACATTCAAGGGCCCAAATTGAAATTGGTGACGGTGTTCATATACCCAGTGTGGATTTGTGTCTTCCCAAACATGATTATTTTGGTGATTGTAAGGGCCGTCTCTTGCAAACGAGGATTCATCCGAGAATATCATGTTGCGGAGGAATTGTGGGTCGTGGTGCACGGAATTAAGCAGCCAGTTGCAAAAGTCCAGCCGTTGTTGAGCGTCTCCATCTCGTTGCTCTGTAAGGATGGTACTTATGCCTATGCAAAATTTCCCAAATGCGAGTTTTACTGCAAGCCAAATTGCATTAAACATCAGATTAACAAATTTTTGACTTTCATAAAGTTACACTACTCTCCCAATGGAATTCAAAAAAAAGTTATTTTAGCTTGCCTAACTTGTCACTTTTTCAAGTCGTATTTTGTCAGTGAAAAAGACGTTTATTTTTTTCGCGCTAACGCTATTTGTACGTTTTCGGTGTCGCTCTACAATTTTCTCATTGACAATTTTCTTATAGCACCTAGCGGTTAAAATTAAAATTTTCAAAAAACATTAAAATATTTTTCGATTTAGGTGCAATTTTGGTAGAAAGTGTCCCCCGGCACGTATAATGTACAGTACAAATTTCAACTTTCTAGAAAACATAGTTTTTGAAAACAATCACTTTTTCGAGCAAAAAAAAACCCTGTATATAAAATACTTTTCTCATTTAAATTTGGGGACCCCTCGACCACTTACGGATGAGTTATTTTCAGGGTTCCAACATTTGTTTTACCTCTATTTTGAGAGGTAGAATTTTGTAGTGAAAACGGGTACATGACGGCAAAATGCGTTTGCGCAATACTACAGAAGAAAATATGAAAATATTTTTTAAATAACCTAAGTTGAAGAGCAAATGCTAGTTGACGCTCAGCTAAGGCTGCTAAGCTGTTTACAGTTCTGAAAAGTTAAATAATCTCATTTATGTTTACAACTTAAACACTTTTGTGGAGCCTTAAAACCTCTCATAGATCTTGTACCTGTACTTGTACCACGTTTTTCAGGTTATTCAAGATTATTGTTTCTCCTGGTGCTGTGTGTTTTGCTATTGACGACTTCGCGCGGAACCAAAGGTATAAAACTGGGATCTGGAAACAGTACTTTATCCCTGGTGGTCTCAGGACTAGCCAAGACATTGCGACGAGTTTCACTCGCGTCCAAATCCAGCAGCAAGAAAGACACGAATCGAGGACATCACGGCTACGACGACTATTACGATTACCCTCCTCCTCCACCTCCTTTCGGCGACCCCTTCGGACCCATGTTGTTGATGACCTTGGTGCCGATCATGTTGCTGTCATCCTTCATGCCGGCTTTGACCATGTTTACTGCCAACTCATTCGGATTAATACAGAACCAAGGTATCTCGGCCATTCCCGGAAACACGATTGCCACCGGTAAACGAAGACGAAAAAGGAGTTTGTTCGGTGGTCCCTACAGTCGCCATTTCCGGACGTTGTCTGAGGAAGTCATTTTGGTCCTATTGCAGCGTCTTCACAACGCTTTCGAAAAGCACCACGAAGGAAGGCGTTTCAGGCAGTTGCTCTAATGATGTCAGTTGTTCCAAGAGAACAGGGTAAGAACATTAATCGATTGTTAATTTTCTCGGAATATTTTACTTCCGAGGTAAATTTCATTAATGTATTTCACCTTGCTTTTATTTGTTTAACTATTGTCTTTAGCCATCTTAAATTCTTTGCGGTTTTGGGCTCTGCTAGTTTGAAAACATGTCTATAATCATGTTCCACAAATGTGTCAGTTAGTCGAAAAAATTACTCGTAGCTATGTATAGAGTGACGCATAATTGACGTCATATCGAATAAGATCAGCGCCTCTAGAGAGAAAAGTGCTGTAAAAAATTACGAGCTAATCTACTCGGCAACACTCCCGCAACCGCTCGCTGTAACGAAGAGGCTTAATTGTTTCATCTAAAGTTTAAAAAAAATTGGTTGTCATTCTAGAAATGATAATAGTAAATATTTAACCCGAGGACGCCCGGAAACTGACAAACATTTGTGTAAAATAATAATACACTTCTACCATAATGTCAACAACCGTTACCTATTTTCTTATGTCTACTTTCGTTTCTGCCCAAATGTTAAATATGTTATAATCAACTTCACAATTTTAGAACTGGTCACTCAAGCTCCCGATAAAAGTATTTATTTACATGGGAAACTCAAACGTTTTCGGTCTAATTTTAGAGTTGTTGGTTTAAGAGTTTTTTGTCTTTCACAAAAGACCATAAAAAGGAAACATGTACATGTACTTTTGTTGGCTACTGGAAGTTTTGAAAGAGAGCTATTTTCACGCCAGAAAATGGAAGCATATACCACATCAGTGTATTCCTCCGCCTGAGGAGTACTATTTTTCCTTCTGTGACGTATTTTGGAAAATCATCAAACAAATAACATAAGGTGGATACTTATCTTATCTCGTTACTCGTTAGAGGAATATTATTTTCTACTGGTTATACCGACTCTAAAATTGGACCGCAAAAGTTATTTTCCGTTATGACCTTGTTTTGATTAGAAGGCAAATTGGGATTTTGATAAGAAAAATAAAATGTTCCGCGGAGACATTTATCCGTAACTTGTACAAACGAAACTAATTTTGGCTTAATGGCTAACGTGCAATAGAATTAAGACCAAAATCTTTTGAGGCTCAAAAAATTTAAGAGCCACCACAATAACAAAGTTTTAACTATCTGTTTTTCTTTGCAGATAATATAACTTCGAAATCAAACCAACGATAATGAAAAAGTCAATTGACAAATAGTTATCTTAATTTATTTCAAATATTTATAATAATTTAATACAATTTTCACTACAACGAGTTATTTATATTATTTATTCAGTGGCGTCTAAGTTAAATCTATGTTTAATTTACTGTTGTTTTTAATTTAAATGAAATGATTGTATATACTTTAAAAATAAACCAGTAAAATATATTGAAATGAAACGTTTTAATGACCTTAGAAACGTTGAAAGTTGACGTGTCGCTATAGCGTGCTAAAACTGAGGTGGTTATCACCGATTTTGTTAAAAATCGGGGGTTAGGAAGACCTTATGGTAGTATGAAAATTCCCAAAGGAAAAAGTTGCAATGGGCTTTAGTTTTCCTATGGCAACGGAAAATGTTTTGACCTCTCCATTTAAAAAAGCATGGGATTTTCTCGGTTACCTAAATTTTGTTAAAATTTAACCAAAATTGATAAATTTTACCCTAAATCCTCGATCAATTTTACCCAAAATAGGTCAAATTCATCTTTTTGGGTAAGTTCTGAAAATTAAATTTTTAAAATTTTTTAAGTAATTAAGAACCCTGTGAAACCGAGAAAATCCCGTGCTTTTGTAAATGGAGATTTTTTCGTTTTGAGAGGTTAATAACATTTTCGGTTGCCATGGGAAAACTAAAGCCCATTGCATTTTTTCCCTCTGGAAATTTTCATACTACCATAAGGTCTACCTAACCCCTGAGTTTCAACAAAATCGGTGATAACCACCTCGGGTAGTCTCCTTGTCAGTGAAACTGTAATTGCTTCAAACCTTTTAGATTTGTGGTCTCCGGATTTCAAAAGGGAGAAGAAAATAGAAATCGAAAATTCGACTGCTAACACCCGCTAGGAGGTTTTTTAAGTATCGCCAGTGACTTATAGCTTTTGTTAAACTATGAGGCTGAAATGTGAAATTCATTGATTACCTGAAATATGGAAGTTCAAACTCAATTGAAAGTTGAATTTTAGTTAGGAAAATTTCGTACGCAAATCACCAACACAATTTTGTTTAAATTTAAACTTCTGTCAAGTTAAATTAATTTATTCGGTTAATTTCCAAAGGTTAAAATTTATATCAGAATTCTTCGCTAATATGTGGCATTTTTCCTTTTTGGTCGTTCTGTTAAGAAATTGAAAGTTAATTAATTAGATGACACCAATAAAACGTAAACTAGAAACCAATAAAGCACTCCAGTATTTTCTGGGGTGACATCTACGGTAGATTTTCGAAAGCAGATCTAATTTGCATTTTGTACTAACGGGTTAAAGGAAATTTAATATTGAGCATTTATCTTCTCTGAAAGTAGATGACACGTCACTCTTACTGAAGTGTTTTATTGAGTAAATAGTACATTATCATTATTTCAGTTCAGACTACACTCCGCAAGAGATACCGCGATTTCATATTTAAAAAGATTATGAACATGGTTCTAAAATAAAGTTGGAATTTTAAAAGTGGAATGCTAAATTTCTAGTTCTGAATTATCTCAAAGCAGATTTTGTGTAGGAAAATATTTTCTACCTTTTTTTTTTAAAATAACTGTACGTTATGAATTTTGTTTCTGGATACAATCAATGCATACAACAATATTTAGCATATTGCTAATTTAGTTGTAAACATTGATGAAAATTAACATATTTGAACTGATAACTTCAGTTTTATAACTATAAGCTCCGTTAATAGAGTAGCAGAAACATTTCGAATATAATCTTACGAAATAAGCCCTTGTAATTGCGCTCGGCGAAGTTTAGTGTTTCGGCAGATGACACCACTGATTGTTGATTTATCAATCTCGGCCAGTTGCTCTATACACAAATATTCTTTAGATCATTTTAGTGAGTAGGAAACGAGGTTCAGATCCCTCCTTGGATTATTGGGATACCCTCGTATGATTAACCATAATTAAATCAGATTAAAGAAAATGTGTTGCTTGGGCTGACCAATTGATCTGCCTCTCGGAAAAACTGTGATACAATGTCATACCTTTGGTGAAAGACCAAGGTTGTCCCTGTCGTTCGTACCAGAAAGAATCACCGTACTTGGTTTTTCTGAACTGTTCCTCGATGATTTTGTAGTAAGTGTCTCCGATAAGAGTTCCGCGGCAATCGGCCACTTTATTTTCTGATAAGGCGCCCAAATGAAGATCCAACTCCTGCACCCCATTTTCTCTAGATAAATGATAAAAAAACTATTGTTTAATAATTAAAATACAAATAAGGTAAGTTGTACAAGGAATTAAAAATGTGTGGGTTTTGTCAAAACCAAGCGATTGGTATGTTCTTTCGATTTTTTTTTAATTTAGTACATTTCCAATTGCAGTCATTTTAACGAAACATTTTTCAATAATTAAAAAACAAATACTCTTGTGAATTTTCAAGCTTGTTTAAAAGACCATTTTTCAACTTTAGGTCCAGAAAAAACTTGTAAAACCTATTTCATCGTTATTCAATGCTCTCAAAATACATTTCTGAAATTAGCGCGGCCCGAAATATATAACATGTGGTTTGGAAATCCGTAAATAGACAGGTTAAGCCACCCGTTGAAAGCGTGAATGGGGAAACTTGAGTGTAGACGTAACTCGGTTCTTTAGAATCTGCACTTCTACAAACTCCCCCGTACACGTTTTCAAGAGGGTGGATCAACCTGTGTATTATACGTACGTGGTTTAATTTTAGTTAGTTGGAGTAATACGGGGGATAAATTTTAAGCCTTTATGCTATGTACGCATCACCAGTTTGACCATTAAAAACGGTCTCGAGTCTGTGATGTAAGTATTTCCATTTCGCTACTTCTCTGTAAGAAGTATATCATATGATTATTTCGCTGTTTATTTCCCAGATAGTTTATTATTTTTCTATACCATGGGGGCCCGCAGACATTTTTCTAATGGTGGGAAACCATCTTCACACTTTTAATAATGTATTTACAGCTCATGAAAGAAGATATCGCAGGGGTTACTAAAGCTACGAATTTTGTATTGACAGTTGAAGTTAAATTTGGACACCGCCCGTTACGGAATTGCAGACAAAAATGTATGTTTAAATTACCCGTAGAAGCTTTTCATCTTATTTACAAGAAGACGAGGCATGATTTCCACCAAATCGTCGTAGCTTTGTGGCACTGTTAGGTTGTACAACTTCCTGTATGCCACGTACGGGTTTAATCCATGCAGTCTTCCTCTCTGAACATCTATCCCTGCCATGTCGCTGAGAATTTCCAATTTTCCAAATCTCAATAAGTTGACAAGCTAGAGGCAAAAATACCATAAAATAACTTTAATCTTTACTCGCAGGTGACACTCGATATTTCACCTGATCGTTGTAGTAGTTGTTGGATTCTTTCGCCCTATCGTTCATTAGACCTTGAAACTCCTTCTCAATCACCAGAGGGCCGGATGTCACGTATGGTATCATTGAGTAAAGCTGACCAATCGGTATTTGATGTGGCACAGTGCCCAAACTCCCGAAATTTGTAGCCTGCGAATGCCCAAATCTAAAAGCTGCCGAAATGAACTCTTTGGTAATGGTTGGATCGATCTTATAATTATATTGGTAATGATTGGACGGAACCTAGAGAAGTTAAATTTAAATGTTAACATCAATTGGCGTTTGTGCTTATATTGGGAACACCCGGTGCTTGTGTTGATGTTCATGCAGACCCTAAATCCGGATTTACGGTCAAGATGCTTGTCTTGATACTTCATTGCTTATGTTCTGATTTAGTTAGGTAAGTGTTTGCAGATCCTAACTTTTAACACGCATTGAAAAATCAATTTGAAAATACGTGCAGTTTAACATTTTAATTAGGTTCACGTTAAAATTTCGAACCTAATTCAAAATGTATATATAGGCATATAAGTATTATATCATGAATAATAAAGGTGATATTCAAAGAATATTACTTCGAAGATTGCGAAAAGTAAGTAAGCATTCGTGGGTGTAGTTTAAGGTGACAATTTAAAACGCTTTTAGGATCATTCCGTGTAGGTTCCAATTGCTTAGTGTTCATTCTCCAGATCAACGGACCACGACTAACTACTTGTTATCGTTGAGGAAAAATTACAGGATTTCATATTTAAAAACATATCACAGAAACCAACCGGGCCCACCCGTGGTTGGAACCCGGCACCTCTATTAACCACCAATGATAGAATCATGACCCTAGACCAAAGGATCACGACAGTCTGGATCACGCCGTTTCTAATCGAGACGAAATGCTGACCCATTCTTTACAATAGATAAGAGCCCTTGTATCTGTGGCGTGCGTTCCAACTCTCATGTGTTTAATTGCTCTCGATATCCCCACGAAAATGGGGATTCCCCAGTTCGATGTAGAGAGTCATCTAGTGTCAGAAATCGATAACTTTCGGTGGAAAACCAGCCATAAGAGTTTAGAAAGTATTATATACTTTCTTTACGTACCGTGGCCCTCTCGCATTTAAAACCAATCAACAAAATAAACCTTTAACAGTATTACGATAGATTTCTAAGCTCATCTTTGTCACAATGCTATATGTCCCAATTACGACAAGAACAAAACTTGTGTGTAGTGGCGTAACAAAAGTCTACGAGCACTGCCTCAAAAATTGCGACATTTGTCAATATTATAAAAAAAAATTTTTCCCCGTTATATGGAATATAAAACTAAACGTGATATATACCAAAGCATACCGGTTGTTTTTCCTTGAGAAGCTGTTACATTTCATGTTCCAAATATGACCTTTTAGCCCTAAATTTCAACTGTAGATCGGTTTTGCCTTCTGGGGCTCATCAGGTACAGTATAGGAATTCTGACTTTACTCGGGTTTTCTGGCTGGATTAAGAACTAGGTCTACGGGCCACCACTAACAGAAGCCCCCCCCCTACTGATGAAACCCATGGATTTTTCGGTTTAAGATAAAAATATGTCAGGCTTGTTACTTCATTAATTGAAAAATCATTATTCTCTTGACATGAGCTCAGCTTTCCTTACATAGGCCCCCACCAAAATCTGGCTAGGGCCCCATCTTCAGTATATCTGGTACTGGATAACCGTCTAGATAAACGAGTCAACATTTCCTATATGAGCTATCAAATGCAGTATTTATTCGTTTAAATTATAATAAGTATTAAATGTCAGTGGAGAAAAATGGCGCCGTTATGGAGCATTATAGAGCGAAATGGGAGAAAAATGATGAGACTATTACATTTTTGATTCGGATTTCGGTGGCCAAGTTGATGGAGCCTTTTGGGTATAGTGACGTTTTGAGAAATCTTTTGGGTGTATCATCGGGGTTCCTCTGCAGTCCGGGCCTTTGTGGAGGTACGGTTTATGCATGCCAATTTTACTTTTCGTTACCCTACTTAAGAGCTAAACGCAATGTTACGTTTTCACCCTATCAATCCATGGAGGGCCCGGTTCAACAGGCCCCAGCATAAAGACTGTCTTCCTTACCCTGATATACCGAATAATTATCGTCTGAGCAGTGTAACGGATGTTGGAATATCCAAGTAACTAGTGAGGCTTGTATTCTAAGCCATAAGTTTACCTTTAAGTCGTCGGGCATGCATGACCCAAAGACGGTAGGCAAGTACTCCGCATAAACGATGCGCTGATAGATGGCGATGTTTAGTTTCCTGGCTTCTTCGTACAATTGGTTTTCGTCGGAATAAAACGGTCTCAATTTGTCCACGAGCCGGTTGTGTTCTCTAATGAATAAAGTGTACACCGGTTGAAGCAATACTCCCAGGCTGGCCAGCTCTTCGCCTGAAATAATTTATAGAAAGTGTTCACTTTTTTGTTGAGAAATTGAAATGAAACTTTATCCTAAATGAAACCTAAATCAAGGCACGGTCCGATTGTAGTGTTATCAGATTGTATACATGGAACTACAGTGAAATTTCCATCCGCTGACGGAGCAATTGGTACCAGGTTTTCCTCGGTTACTCTGAATTTAGCTCCTTAAGACGAATGAACCAAAACAAGAGAAAGAATTAGCGTAAGGAATTAAATTGATAAGGAATAAATAAGGAACTTTTTTATTTATTAAACATTTGTTATTTTTTGTTCTTCTAGTTGTCAATATTGCCAATTATGGGATGATATACAAAAGTAAAAAAGTCAACTCGATAAGCGTAAGTTGTGTTAGGCATTTTTGGAAAAAAAAAACATTAACATATATATTTTAAAAATATTGTATTGATTTTAAAATTAAATATCGGCTTTCCGATTTGTTTAAGTTTTTGATTTTTCAGCAGATTTTCTAAATTTGGTAGACCTCATTTCTGTATTTGTTAACTCTATTTTGGGGTTAGCTCGCTAGGAAGACCTATTTTTTAAATTGCTTGCGTTGTTTGGCTGTTCTATTTCACATTTAAATCGATTTCAATGTTTTTCCAGGAAAGAGAAGTAAATGTTTTATTGAACAACTGGAAAAGTAGCAAATTATTTGCAAAATACGCGTTAAGTTGAATGACAAATTTAAACGAAAAGTAGTGTACCTTGTCGGAGACGACGGTTTTTCACTTCGTGTATTGAGTAGATATTGGATAAATCCAAGTAGGAGGTCATATAATTAAAATGTTGGTATTGACCTAAAGATAAATCACGTATCAGTATTTCGATGTTAAATATATAATCATATGTAACATAATTACTCATAAGGGAGTATGTTACATATGATATAATTAATAATAATACCAATAATGTATTTATTTATACTCAGGGAGAATGAATATGTCTAGATTACTTTTAGCGTTTCTCCAATTCCAACCGTTGGGGGCCCCGGTATGCTCCTCCGCTTTAATAAAATCAAATAATACTCCAATCTCATTGGTTCTTAAAAATTACGTTTTTCGACGCGATTAACGCCGCTGTGAGGACGCAAAAAATAAGACCGCCTCCTTTTTTCCTCCCCCCCTTTAGCGTGAAGGGGTTAGCGCCTCAACGTGTCCGTCGATAGTCTCGACATATCCATTCTCCCTGAGTATAAATAAATATATTCTTGATAATACCGAATAACTAAATGGCGATTTCACTTTAGATGTTGGCATTTGGTTGAAACTGAATGAAATAGTAAAGATACAATTGCTCGGATTTTTAAGGCCTACTTCGTTTTAAATAAAATATTTTTCAATACCGCTTGTAATCCATTGAATAATATTTTGTTAATTATATCTGTTTGCAAATTTTTAAATAAACTTATTTATTTAAAGGAAGTATGAACTCCCATATTTATGGTGGATAAACGAATTTCACCACGTATAGCGAAAGCTAGGAGTATTCCGCGCTAGGTTCGTTTAAAAAGAAGTCCTAGCGAGTGTCAGCAGACAATATTTTGATTTTGTTCATACTCCCTTTATGGAAAAAATTATTTTAAAATTTCCATTATTTGAATAGTTTCTTTTTTCCAAAGATAAAATCATTGTCAAGGCGAGATGCAAATGATGGTTCAAAGCAAAATATCAAATTAATGAGTTGTTAAAATAAATTATTGTTGCAATTGATATTTAATTGTCTTTATATTTGTTTAATACATTTATGGCAAAAATATTTGAGTTATTATAGACGATGGCTGTCTATTTAATTCTGAATTAAATTTTCACGTTGATAAAATCATTTAAAAATGCATCCCTTTTTAATTATTATTTAGTTGATTATGTAGATATTTAAATAATTTTATTTCATTATATATCTGTAATCGATAAATTTAGAAATATATAAAGTGTCATTTAAAAAAAAGACATTTGGTTTTCTTATTCTGACCTTTTCGAAGTAGGAACATTTGGGAAGTTTGAGGGAACCAATAGACTCAAACCTGACGCTTTTGGAAAAATCTATTTTATATTGAAAAACCTAAAACATTTTAAATTTTTTACATTTCGGTGAGATTAAATGCATTTAAGGTGATAAGTAACATTAGATTTTACTTACTTTCAATTTGGTACAAAATCAATATTTATTTAAACCAAATACGGGTAGTATATCAAATTATCGTAAGCGTTAACTTTAGAAAGGATGAATTTGCGTTAACTGAAAATATGTAGGCGAAACCAATCAATCTGATTTCATGATTGACAAGTGAAATCCTCCGCCTATAGGGGGGGGGGGGTGTCGTTCCCACTTTTTATATAGTATTTTTGAAAAAGAAAAACCTCGCCATTTTCTATAATTTAGGTGTAAATATAATATTTCTTCTACTTCCCCCTAATGTTGCATTGGATTCTACCTGTGGGTGGGGATTCCGCCGAGTTTTGTTTGTTTAGTACCAAAATAGGTTTAAAGAATAAAAACTTTTATATGATTATTAGCTTAAATTGAATAAATTCATTATACATATATATAGATTAAGTCTTTAAAAAAAAACAAAACATTTGTTTTGGGTAAAATTATGATACTAAGTTAAAATAAACTTTGAAATTTTAATTAAAATAAAAAAATCCATAAAAATCCGATTTAAAAAAAAATCGATTTATTTGATTTTCCTTTAAATCGAAAAATTTCCAACCCTGGGCAATTCTATTAGATTCAATTCCCAATAAAATGGTTGGGAGGGGCAACGCCATCTTGTTCCTACGACCATGATCTTTTAACTATGGATCGCTGAATTAATGTTACCAAAATTAAAACAATGCAAGCCACCTATGTAACACTTCGTTTTTATTGTTTCAAAGTACTCTCAAATTGCAACAAAGGAGAAAGTTTGATAAATTTAAAATACGGAAAAATAATAATAGTAAATAGTATCTTTTTTACTAGTCCTAAACTACGCCGAGTATCAGAATGAAATTCCATATTAAGGTACTGATAATGTAATTGTTTTTAAGGAGTGGAATGTGTTAGAATAACGGAATAGAGTAATGGTACTCCGTAGCTTTGACCATGGTCGCCATTTTAGTCGCGATTTTTTATCTACAGGAAAAAGCATGGGTGTCGTGCCGTGACGTCACACTGCCATTACTCTATAGCCGGATTTTCTATCACGAGATAAGGAAGGGGAGGAGTTAGTCAATTTTCTCCCAGATATTTCAAATGCGAATGCTGATTCTGCGATAAATGAATTAATTGTAATTTTTGAAATAAATGCCTTACTAAAGTTTTTGTTAGAAATGACTTGAAATTCTAGTGTAATCTATGGTCAGTGTAGTTAACATATTTCTTACCAGGAGTGCACAAAGTACATCCGCAGTCTTTTACAGTGCTGTTATCGCAAAACTTTCCGTCATGCACTCCCAGTTCTAGGCAGTTTCCGTCTTGGTATGGGTTCGGACTGTTCCCGACGTACATCTTAGCAATATCGCAAAACCGAGAAACGGGACATGGATCTGTTATCAATGAAGAAAATAATATTTACTTAAATTATTTAAATATACGTACAATCAGTTTTTACATTTGATTTTTGGCACTGGAAGAGGGAAAGACAATGAGAAGTCGTGAGTGACGAACATTCCGAAGTAGACGTGAAGATCCGACAGTCCGTTCGGGTCATCATTTCTGTGTTTTTGGAACATGATATTGTAACTCAGCTCTCTTGCCAGGGGTAGTTGTCCAGTGTTATTCCGGGCTGCTCGCGGACATATCTTGCCTAGAAGGAAATGATAACTATAAAAAGGGAGTGCATTTCCATACAACATAAATTAAAATTTGCTGAATACTTAATTCGCGACCGAAACTAGTCTAGGTGGCGTAACGGCGCTATCTTTATCAATTTTAAAATTTATCAAAATACAAGCAAACGATGCAAAAATTATATTAAAGTGCAAGTATTATTATTTATTAAGTCAAATTTACGAATAACCATGAAAAAAACTAATAGCGTCTGCTTTAGCCACTACCTATCTAGGTTTCAATGGCGAACCGAAGGGGGCGTAGCGATAGTTTTCGGTTTCGAATAATTACCATCGCTGTAATCGAGAGGCAGCAAAGAACTGTGCGTTCGAGGGGAGCTTCCCCAATAGGGATTCTCTAAATTATTGCAAACACCATTGATGCTTCTGTACATCGCATTTGATTCACATATTGACGAAGACAGTGAAGGCTGGAGCATCAAGTTTGACAAAGTAATCGTAACGCGGAGCAGCAACTGAAAACTATGAAAAGACATTTTATATACTTTTAAAAACTTCAAAAAAACTACTTAAATTTGTGTCGTTATTTATTTTGGTTTATAGCTACGTTAATAATTGTAGACTACTACTACAATAACGGGTGATACTAAAAAGAATCTAAGAATCTTTAGAATCTCTAGAATCCTGTAACCCTAAAACTAAAAAGAATTTTAGAATCTTAGAATCTTTAGAATACAGTATGTTTGCTACTAACATAGTTAAGAGAGTACTATTTGACAAAATATACAACTTCACATATCAAAGATAATAACTTTACACACGTCACTCGAAACGCTTAAAATAAAACCAATTATCTAATATTGTACATATTAGAATCCTATACAATGACAAGATATTTAAATTAAACCAAAAAAATCCTCCAGAATCCAGTATAA
This sequence comes from Leiobunum rupestre, assembly GCF_980474605.1. NCBI lineage: Eukaryota > Metazoa > Arthropoda > Arachnida > Opiliones > Sclerosomatidae > Leiobunum > Leiobunum rupestre. The sequence goes on from NC_143390.1 coordinate 5,995,598, forward strand.
AAATTTATCACCCGCAAGCTAATCTTGATATTTTATTTAATTCTAAATGTTTTTCTTCTAGAATCCTCTGTAAAACCCAATTCCCTGTAGAGTAAACTTGATATTTTATTTAATTCTAAATCTTTTTCTTCTAGAATCCACTATAATAACCAAGTATCTGTAAAGGAAAGATGATATTTTATATTAATATAAATAATTTTCATCTAGAATCCACTGTAATAACCTACTATATGTATAGTAAACATGATATTTTATTTAATTCTAAATAATTTGCATCTAGAATCCACTGTAATAACCTATTATATGAACAGTAAACATGACGTTTTATTTAATTCTAAATAATTTTCATCAAGAATCCACTGTAATAACCTATTATATGTACAGTAAACATGACGTTTTATTTAATTCTAAATAATTTGCATCTAGAATCCAGTATAATAACATAGTATCTGCAAAGTAAAAGATGATATTTTATATTATTCTAAATAATTTTCTCTGCAAATAACGCCATATCAATTTGTTTTTGATATTTAAAGTTTTTTTTGTTGGAATCAGTTACAGTAGAATTACATTATTCTGTAATTAATAGTAACTTGAATCATCAAGCTCCATTTATTTCAAAAAGGATATCAAACAACACACCAAGCTGGCTAACGCCAGATATAAAACATAATATGCATCTGAGAAATGCGTACCTAAGAAAGAGCCGGAAGAATGCTGTTTTTAAAAATCAATATCAACGACTCAGAAACAAAGTAAATAACCTAATTGAACAAGCTAAAAAGAAATCGCTACAGTAAAGTATTGAAGGTTCAAAGCTGGACAGTAGTAGCATTGAATACTATTAGTGACATGCCGACTCAACTGTTTAAATTTCGGGACGTTAACGATAAATTCGTTACCAAGCATCTGTCTGAAATCATTCCAACAAAATCAACTGGGATAGATAATCTAAATCCTGCCCTAATTCACGCTTTAGCACACATCATAGCTCCAATATTAACATATATCATAAACCTATCTTTCTTTTCCGGTGTTTTCCGTACAGAATTGAAAAAGGCAAAAGACATTTCCGCTCAAGAATTAAGCGAATTCAGGTTAATTTCAGTTTTGGCTTGTCTATCGAAAACTCTTGAGAGAATAGCATATGACCAGTTATATCAGCATGCCATAGAAGATGATATTCTATACCTAAAACAATGTGGCTACAGGAGCGGCCATTCAACTTTAACATGTACGACAGACCTTTAAGAAACAATTATTAATAAGTTAAAAGAGCGGAAGATCGTTGGTTTGGTGTTCGTGGATATGTCAAAGGCTTTTGATTCCGTTAGTCACCAAATACTACTTCAAATCTCACACACAGAAGTCAATCTGTTGTTATTGACGGTTATACATCACCACCACTACCTATTTACAGCGGGGTACCCCAGGGAAGTGTACTGGGGCCCCTATTATTTAATATATATACAGCCGATATTCATACTTGTCTGGTGAATAGCACAGCACACGAATATGCAGATGACAGTTCGCTAATGACTGCCTCAAACAGTATTTCGGACTTAATATATAATACGGAATTGGATATAAAAAATCTCAAAACAAAACTTTCAAATCAGAATTTAAAACTGAATAAAAAGAAAACCAAGTTTATGGTTCTGTCCCCAAATTTAAAACACTCTTTTCCTGATTTGATTACTTTAAAACAACACGATATCGATAGAGTAACATTATTTAAAAAATATCGTGGAATGAACACATTGAATGAATCCCGAAATTTAAACAGTTGAGTCGGCAGGTCACTAATAGTATTCAAGGCTGTAATATTGAAGTTACTGGAATATTTATTCAATTCCACTGCAATGTATTGAAATTCAGAAATTATTTTGTCACCGATTCTAATATGCGATATTCTCTCCATAGGGGGTGAAAGGTGGTGGTTTAAAGTTTTCCTACTACTGCCCAGCTTTGAACCTTCAATACTTGACTGTAGCGATTTCTTTTTAGCTTATTCAATTAGGTTATTTACTTTGTTTCTGAGTCGTTGATATTGATTTTTAAAAACAGCATTCTTCCGGCTCTTTCTTAGGTACGCATTTCTCAGATGCATATTATGATTTATATCTGGCGTTAGCCAGCTTGGTGTGTTGTTTGATATCCTTTTTCAAATAAATGGAGATTGATGATTCAAGTTACTATTAATTACAGAATGAAGTAATTCTAGTGTAACTGATTCCAACAAAAAAACTTTAAATATCAAAAACATATTGACATGGCGTTATTTGTAGAGGAAATTATTTAGAATAAAATAAAATATCATCTTTACTTTACAGATGTTATGTTATTTTAGTGGATTCTAGAAGAAAAATATTTATAATTAAATAAAATATTAAGTTTACTCTATAGGAAAAAGGTTATTATAGTGGTTTCTAGAAGAAAATTTTTAGAATTAAATAAAATATTAAGTTTACAGTACAGGGAATAGGTTATTATAGTGGATTCTAGATGAAAATTATTTAGAATTAAGTAAAATGTCATGTTTACTGTACATATAGTAGGTTATTACAGTGGATTCTAGATGAAAATTATTTATATTAATATAAAATATCATCTTTCCTTTACAGATACTTTGTTATTATAGTGGATTCTAGAAAAAAAAGATTTAGAATTAAATAAAATATCAAGTTTACTCTACAGGGAATTGGGTTTTACAGAGGATTCTAGAAGAAAAACATTTAGAATTAAATAAAATATCAAGATTAGTTTGCGGGTGATACATTTTTATACTGGATTCTGGAGGATTTTTTGGTTTAATCAAAATATCTTGTTCATTGTATAGAATTCTATATCTAAAAAAACAAAGATTGAAATATGTACAATTTTAGATAATTGGTTTTATTTTAAGCGTTTCGAGTGACGTGTGTAAAGTTATTATCTTTGATATGTGAAGTTGTATATTTTGTCAAATAGTACTCTCTTACCTATGTTAGTAGCAAACATACTGTATTCTAGAGATTCTAAAGATTCTAAGATTATTTTTAGTATCACCCTACAATAAATACTTTTATTTATAAGCTCCGACCTAAAACGGTTTACATCGTGGAGAATGGAATTATTCTAGAAGCATAAAAATTAGGGAGATGTAAACTTTTAATATGAAACATCCCCTTTTTTAAAAAGAGAAAATGGGTTTTTACCATAAAGAATAATTATATAAAATATCTTATTTAGTTTATTCGTAGAAAATAAGGAATACATTTTCTTGTATTTCGAGGGTGGTTTTACTTGTTGGACACTTCTAGTTTCCGTAATGCATTGTGGCACTGTTGGTCATAAACTCGATCTCAGACTGTTCAGAGCAAATAGTGGTTTCCGGTTAGGGCTTTGAACTGTTAGAATAGGTCTGTCAATCGTTGGACTTGGAAGCCTTTACTTTGGTTTCCTGTTGTGACACTCTAGCAGAAAATACTTTTCAATCTAAAATGGGGGTACTTTGTTTAGGTATGCAAGGTTTCTACAATACTGTGGGCGACTTTGGGTCGCAAACCGGAAATTCTGCAGGAACGGGTTTCATTTCCGGTCGTCTTCAAATGCAGTTCGCCACTTGAGTCTGACAACGATACGATTTGTTTTATAGTCATTTTCATTTATACGAACGATGTATGGGTGTTCAGCAACCTTGTTTACTATAAATCTTGCCTTATATATTCTTTGCCCGGAAGTGCGGGTTAGGTTTAACAAATATAGCTTTAGCTGGAGTTTAAACTCTCAACTGTGTTCTGGAAGTTTTTCCAAGTACCCATAAGCTAACGATAACTCGTAACTCACGCGAAATTATGACGTGGGTTTTGTGTTTCTTGATATTCGGGCAATACCAGTGAGGGAAATTCCAGAGCTTGGAGTCCCCTAGGGGGGGGGGGGGGGGGTTATACAATCACTGTATCTGTCTGTCCTGCGAACGCGTTCGCATTTTCCGTGCAAAGCTTAATCATTGCGTAAGCAGTTTCTCGAAATCTCTGCGTTCGCAGTTTCTCGAAGGGTTGGCCTAACCACCGTGTGACGGTGAGCGTTAACGGATTAATTTGCGGTTGGGTTTGGTTTAAATGGTGTTTTTGTTATGACGGTTGTGGGTGTTGAGTCTGTTGAGTCTGTGTTTGTTGAGTTTGTTGTGTTTGTTGTGTTTGAACGGGCGTTTTCTCTACAACTTCTTATTGACTTTTGGGACGGACCGAGTGCTGAGTGTTATGGCAACCTCTCAACGTCCAATGGCGGGATTTCCACCAATTGTTTACGGTATTCGTCTTAGTGCCAATTTGCGATTAATTTGCGGCGGCCGGGAATCGAGCCCGGTTCTGCTACGTGCAAGAGATTTACTCTAACCACTGAGCCACCGACGCTTGTTAAGCTGCGGTGTTTTTCTAAAAAAACAGCTTTGGCGAATGTCCTTTACGAAGTTATAACTATAATTTATTCTACATCATTTTAAATACTTAAAAATTATATTAATCTTATATTTAATTAAATATTTATAAATTATATTAATCTTATATTTAATTAAATATTTATAAATTATATTAATCTTATATTTAATTAAATATTTATAAATTATATTAATCTTATGTTTAATTAAATATTTATAAATTATATTAATCTTATATTTAATTAAATATTTATAAATTATATTAATCTTATATTTAATTAAATATTTATAAATTATATTAATCTTATATTTAATTAAATATTTATAAATTATATTAATCTTATATTTAATTAAATATTTATAAATTATATTAATCTTATATTTAATTAAATATTTATAAATTATATTAATCTTATATTTAATTAAATATTTATAAATTATATTAATCTTAAATTTAATTAAATATTTATAAATTATATTAATCTTATATTTAATTAAATATTTATAAATTATATTAATCTTATATTTTATTTAATATTTATAAATTATATTAATCTTATATTTAATTTAATATTTATAAATTATATTAATCTTATATTTAATTTAATATTTATAAATTATATTAATCTTATATGTAATTTAATATTTATAAATTATATTAATCTTATATGTAATTTAATATTTATAAATTATATTAATCTTATATTTAATTTAATATTTATAAATTATATTAATCTTATATTTCTAAATTATATTAATCTTATATTTCTAAATTATATTAATCTTATACTTCTAAATTATATTAATCTTATATTTCTAAATTATATTAATCTTATATTTCTAAATTATATTAATCTTATATTTATAAATTATATTAATCTTAAATTTAATTAAATATTTTAGTATTTTAATGTAAAATTTGATCGTGATCAGGAGTTGAACTCGGGTCGCATTGTTACAATGCGGATAGTTCACCGCCGAGCCATTGACTTCCTTAGTGAAACTGTTAAAGTAAAGGAACCATTATGATAAGGTGGGTTTTTTTACTAAATGGATTAATACAATATCTGTATATATTGTTTATTGAACTTTGTTTTTTAATTTTTGTGAACTGGTTAAAGTCTAAATATTTTACGTATGCAAATTTAAAGGTCAAATCTTGTTTTAGCGCAGTCAGCAGATAAAATGGTTAAAGGGTAGAACCCGTTAGTTTTTGGTAATTTATTTCGTTTTTCAGTCTTTTTTATCTATTGTGTGTTTCGCGTATTAGTTTTCAAGGGTAATAGTTCATTTATGAAGAAAATATCGAGTTGTTTACATAGTGGTCAGGGGTTTTAACTGGGTCGTCATTACTTCGTAATTTATTTTAAACGTTTTCTCGACGGATTAAGATTTTAATGCAGTTCATCAATTGGTTTCGTTTGTTTTATTTATAAAGAGCCCTAACTATTCCGTCTACGCTCATTTATTGATATACGAGCTGTCGTTTAGTCAAGGGGCTTTCTGTGGTTTGTGAATGGTAAGTTTTTCACTTCTTGTTAATTCATTTTTTATGAATGTATATTTTGGCTTGCCAACTTGTTTTTGTTTTACAACGTCCCATGTAATTTTTTTACGAAAATAAAGTCAAATATCATTGTTTTTAGTGTTTTGTAAAACAAGGGAAATTTTAGTCCAAAAAGGAAAATTTCAAAGTTTGGAAAGGGAAATTCCATATTCGCGACCTGACATCACTGGTTCGCAGACCTCAAGCCCACCACCAGGTAGTAAGATCCCTATAAAAGCGCGCTTTTTTCAAGGCCGTCGCCACAGGGTCAAAAAGGCGCCCGGACGTTTCCACTTGGAGACAAAAATGAAGCTAGCCTCGAGACTCCCGGGCACACCCCCCCCCCCTCCGCAACCCCGAGCGAACTTTCCTAGGTCAGTAGACGTCATCCGTACCATCACAGGACACGAGTCTTAGGTGCACCAATGATCCGCATAAAATAGTAGGTCACCAATTGTTTTGGTTTAAACTCCGCCTCATAACCCCAGAAACAAAACCAGAAGACAAGAGCCCAGAAGGTCAGAATTCTCATTCTCAGGCAAGAGCGAGACCATGTCGGAAGAACTATAAAAGAATGCGCGATGAAGTCGCGCTCGAATATCCCTCTTAACTTAACTTAAAATAAAAGAACCCCTCGCTGAATCCCTCGTGCAAAGTCGTGGACGAGACCCTCATTGCCAAACCCCTAGATAACCTCCATCCAGGGCATTCTCGCCACCCTCAAATCACCTGTTGATCACCCAATATCTAGCAGTTCCGAGAGAAGAAAACCAGATGACCGAGACCGATTACCTCGATTAACCAGATGTTTTAGACCGAAACCCGAAGTACCTACACCCGCTTGTAAGAAATTCGTCGTTGTCATCCGGACATCCGTACCGTAATTCGGCTCGTTAGTTACCGGCATCCGTGACGTAAGCGAGACGAATTGACAGTTCGGAACAGTCACCGCGAAACAAGAAGTCCCCCATCAAACCCCTACAAAGAAAACGCGTGTGCGTGTGTCTTGCGTAATCCGGAATCCCGTAAATAAAATTAAATCCTATACCTTACAACAATTGACAAACGACTATATGGGAATATTTATGCGACGTGTCTCGCTGCGTGTTTTCCTCGAATTTTAGTGCATGTATGGGCACTTGAGAGTGAATAAGCACGACGGACGGATATTCGCTTAATTATCCATACAGCTTTCTTCTCCATCAAACTCGACCGGCCGAAGTTTAAAATCTTCACCCGAAAACGGAATATCTTTTAGGGGAAGAGTTCAGTTATTAATGTCGAAAATATTCTGATAATCAAAATACGGCTAATACACAGTTAGAAAACGGGTTTGATTATAAACCCCCAAGGTTCTTAAAAAAATTCCACAAATTCAAACCCTCCAAAACCCTTTAACGGAAATTTTCAAACCCACAAGGCTTAAAAATGAGCACTTTTATGATTATAAATTGAACCATTAGAAACCCTTTAAAAACTTCCTAGGGTTTGCAACAAAACCCCGTAAATACAGATAATCGACACAACACGGTTTATATTTAAACTCTTTTCAAACCCTTTAAACACTTCCTAGGGTTTGTATTTATAGATTAAATTAAAATTAATTAATTTAATTTACGACATTAAAACGGGTGCGTTTCGAACCCAAGCCCTCTAGCACGACAGGCGGGCATTTTACCACAGAACCACCGAGAGATGTATGATTGGTACGATGTTTAGAGAAACCATTTTGGGGAAAGTCCGTCTTCCTTTACGTTTTATGAAATTATTATAAGGCTTGATATGAAATTTTGGCGTAGATGGCGTGAGATAGTTTAAAACGTGCAGGGTTTGAAAAGGATTTTAAAAAGTAATAAGTTATTATTTTTTTTCTATAGGTTCTTAAATTGGAATCCTAAGGGTTTTCCATTGACCTATAGGGGTTTCCTTTAAACATTTAAACCCTTTTCAAACCATGCAAGTTGCCAAAACAAACCTTAAGGGTTTATAATTTTTTCCTAAACCTTTTTTAAACCCAAAGCAAACCCTAATAAAACCCATGGAACCCTTTTTTCTAACTTTGTACGATTACATGGAGTAAAATGTGATTACAAAGCGATTACAGCGACTAGTTAATGGTTACGCTTACCAAAATTGAGTACAAAGTGATTACGTAATCATTTTAGAAATTTTGTACACTGATTACCAGCGCCGCCTTATCTATAAGGGAGATTAGGCAAAGTGCCTAGGGCTTACGAAACTTGTACGAGACATTAGGGCCTACTATTCCATATAATAGGGCCTAAAAAGATCCGACAATCGGTAAATGAGAGATTTTTGCCTAAGGCCTACGGAAAGGTTAAAACGGCACTGCTGATTACAGGAAGTGGTTAGCCCCTCGACTCTCTCACTTCTCGGAGACGGGGTTGCCGTAAAAGCAATTCTTACTCGAAACTACCGCCGAACGTACAAGGGTGCGTTAGCCGTACCGGTGACGGGGCCAACGTTGTGCCGGCGCGTTTCCCTACGTGAGAAGTAATTCTTACTCGACACTACCGCCGAACGTACCAGGGTGCGTTAGCCGTACCGTAGACGGGGCCAACGTGGTGCCGGCGCGTTTCCCTACGTGAGAAGTAATTCTTACTCGACACTACTGCCGAACGTACCCGGATGCGTTAGCCGTACGATAGACGGGGCCAACGTGGTAACGCGGTCCTCGTTCCATATCCCCTCTCTCTTTCTCTCTCGCTGGAACTACGACACCTACTACCACTACCCCTACTACATCGTAGGGGGGGGTGAAAGTAAAAAAACGACTCCCATTTACAAGTTCAGACCTAAAACTGTTTACATGGTTTTAGTGTTAGTCTCGTGATCTAGCAAGGAGTAATATAATATAAATATAAGAAACACTTACGCTTTACACATATTTTAACTATCTAAAATTTCGTAGCAAATATCTCGGAAAATGAAAGTGGTTTGGACCGACACGTCACGTGAAGAACAATTTATTAAAACCAAATGAGAGAGCTAACGCGTCCGATATGTAATTTAAAAGAACGTCACCCGCACTGATGAACTACGATTCCAATTTGCATAATTTCCATTTGTCTCCGGCTGTGTGAACAAACGCTACACTCCCGTCACTCCCGTGTAGGTGTTTTGTAATCGGAAGAATTGGTGCGCAACGTATTTGTAATGAAACTCGTAATGCGACCGGCAAAATATTTTAAGCGAATGAAAGCAGTGCCAGTGTACGTTCTATATACTCAGTTACCTAGTTTTGATGTGGTTCTACTACTTCCGTTTAAATGTTGGAGTACAGCTACGCTTACAATACGTAAAGCCAGTAGATATTGATGGGCTTCTGCGGAGAGGAAAATACATCCTATACATTGAAAAACTAACCTTTTATTAATGAAAACCCCATCCTTAGGGCATTAGAATCAGGCCCATTTGATATTTTCGAACCATCAAAATGAATGATTCGGTAATTTACGCGTTGGAATTTCGATACAAATCATAAAAGATGTAAACAATGCGAATTTTGAAATCTTTTTTTTACAGATCGGGTAGTCGCCACGATCGTTTTTCAATGCAGAGCAAATATATTTAAAGTACTAATGGTTTACTAGGCCACAGGTCTAGACCTGAAGATGCGCCTGAGCAGATGACAAACTAATCATCTTTTATTGCGTAAATAAAGTTGATCCTCTATAAAGTTGTGTAGGTTGCTCGTCGATGTGATCTATTTTCGCTACCACGAAAACGAGTTTTATGTCGGTCATGACATAAAGACGCCAATGGTAGTCACGTGATAATTTGGCAAACGGAATTGTGCTTTGACTCGTGAATTATGACATAGAATGATGTCATGGCAGCTGTTTTATGCCGTGACTGAGCTACTTCAGCTGTTTACGACGCAACGAGCAAGCGCCGTATGGAAACTTTGAAAGTGTTGGTTACACGAAAATACGAAAGAAAACTTAACGAATATTGTTTTTCGATAATTCAAATAAATAGAGTCCTCCTAAAGTTCGGATACGGCGATGCCCGTTAATCGTTGATGGCGGTTCCGCACAAGAGTTGACAATACACCTGGTGAAGCATGTAATAGCGCGGGGTTCGCGTTCATGGAAAACGTTGAACTTTGCAACACATGACTTATTTTTGACGGAGAACCCGGTCACCAAGCAGGGACTATGTCCCGGTTAATCGCGGAACTCTACCCGATCGTGAATTCTGTAACACGTCTTGTTCTGATGTATTTCAGGTCTCCAACTCTCGTCCAACTCTTTTAGAAAATTAGCAGAGTCCAGTTTTTAAACTGGCACAGATCACGTGGCCGTCCAAGCGTCATAGCTTTTTGACCAATCGTGACCCGTGCCCGGGGAAGCTCTAGATGGTCACTCTCCAAGGGGAGATCGTGGGAACCAAAACCATGGTCCGAACACTTAAAACGTTTGCCGCACTTCTCGCGGAAATAAAACTGTCAAATTATTTTTGACGAAGGTCGCCGACGTGGCTTGCACTATAAATCACTACATATGAACAATACACAAAAATACGTTGACAGGGCAATACCAATTTGGCAATTGCCTTGGGAAAAATACAGAGCCATTCCCACGAAAATATATTTCCGTGGAAACACAAGTTAATGGCTTAAAGAAAATGGCAAACCTCATCTTTTGGGGATAAATTTAGAATATGGGTTTTTACTCTTAAAACATCAATGGAAGGGAGAGGAAGATACCAAGCTAAGCCCCACAACTACGGTGCCGCGAGTTGGCATAGATAAAGGACTCGAAGGGGGACCATGGCCAGTGTTCCCAGAACGACCCTCTATAGCGAAGGGGATTAAACCAGGGGGAAGATTCATCAACTGTCACTCGGGCACCAGTGTCCAGGTAGGTTAATGGGTTTCCACGAATTGGAAATGACTAAAAGAAATTGTATGGTACAATATTTAACTGCAGAATTTATAGAAATATAATATTTATATTTTTTAAATAAACGGTTTAATTAGGACTTAGGCTTATTAAGACTTATTTTGCGTTACATGCGTTACCTAATACCTCAGCTCGGGCTCGGCTTTAACGTGAAAACTTATAGGTCTCGTCTCTGGCTCACAATATTTATTGAAAACTCGGAACTACTCCTTCTGCGTAGAGGTTGCAAGTTCTCTCCCCACTGGTTAAAGGGGTTTTCCCTCGAGTTCTTCGGTTTCCCCTTCCCATAAAAACTTGTTGAGGTTAACGGTATAAATAGTTAGTGTAGGGAGCTGTTGGCTCGCGTGGCATGAAGGGCTTGCCACCACCCTTACAAAAATATTCCTTTAGATTCTTAAGAAAAAAAAAGGGAAAAAACTTTAGAAATTCTTAAGGAAAAATCATGGGAATCCTTGGTAAATTTGGCACCTTTTTCACAAGATCGTTCTTAAGAGTTTCTTTGGAATAATTCCTTTAGGATTTCTTTGCACCTAATCCTTAAGGAGTTCTTAAGAACAAATTCTTAGGAACAAATTCGTAAGAATTTCTTAAAATAATGTTTCTTAAGAATTTAGAGTAAAACTTTCTTTAGAATGTTAAGAATAATTTTTCTTTAGATTTTACAGAATCACTTCTTAAGAATAATTCTTAAGATTGCCAAAGAGTATTTCCTTTAAAGATAACTTGAACAAAAGTCTTTTAATTTATTTTAATTTGCTTATACTTAGTTTTTCCATTTACATTCATTTTTTGTACATTTTCTACCTTTTCTACTTCCTTTTCAGAGATTTTAACAAAAAATTGGTTTCCCCCATTTCGGGCTTTTCAACACTCTAAAGAAATACCGTCGTGGCAAGGAAGAAGCGGGCGATATCAGTTAAATAATATACATCCAGGGTGCCCTATATGTGAGCAGTCCATTGCAATTTATAGTGAGGTTATTCACCTATTATTGCATCGCGGTCGCTATACAGCCGACAACAATTATGCTAGGGCTTCCGTTTGAAAATCCAACCCTAAAAATTATATTAAATCATGGACACTGTATCTCTAACCGGACGGGAAAAGCTGTAGCTTCCACCATACAAAATCACCTGCCGCCGCCACCGTCTCTCTGTAAAGGGGGGGAGGTTCAAGAATTTTGAAAGTTTCGGGCTGTCAAGGCCATATAATTCGTCACGTGGTCGATAAAAAGTTCTTTATCGTTTGAATACGACACCTGGTGAAATAAATTCAAATTATTCTGAGAATTATGGGAAATCGAATTTTCCCAAGAGTTCTTTGAAATTTTTCCAGAAAGTTCGTCTGCATAACTTCGTAATTTAAAGGGTTATTTAAAAGGATCCCTCACTCACAACGGGGGAAGGCATAGGGGTCACAAACAAACTGGTTTTGAAGCACACTGCAAGTCTGGATTTTATGTTACCCCTATGCCTCCCCCTGTTGTGAGTGATGGATCCCTTTAATGATAATGAAAAAGTTGAATACTTTAAACAGGTAAGCAATTTATATCTAAACTATTCTTTATAGTTTTCGTACATAAAATTATACAAAATATTAAATTTTTATAACAAGTAAGTGGCATTTACAGTGTAAACAGAGTCTATAGTGGATAGACTCTGGTGTAAATATAGTTACCGTTGCTATTGCTATGTAGGTTTTAATATGACAATGTTTTTATTTGTAGATTAGTGGTTACGCTGAATGACTTATTAGTTGCGTTGGAAACCTCAAATTGCATCTCAAGAGTAATGAATTGTTTACATTTATTCGTTAATTCATTTAAGGTGTCTTCGTTATTTTTTTCTAGGGTTGAAACCTTCTCTTTAAGCTCCTTATTTTCAAATATCAACTGGTTAATTAGGGCATCCTTTTCATTGATAATTGATGAGTAATGGTCTTTTATTATACACGAATGTTCACAGTGGCTGATGGTAAACTCATTCTTCATGCTCATTTGTGGTACTGGTAACGTACTTTCCTCGTTGTTAATAACAACATCTGCTCAGACTGCTCTTAGTGGCAATGTTTCATCCGGAGGAAGAACCAGATAGTTATAACCTAACCGTTCTGTGAATAAAAACAATGTAAAAATGTTATAAATTATTATAAATAAATAATTATAAGTTAATTTCCAACCTTTGAAAGGCTTTAAAACAACATGTTCAAATGATTTCCAAGGAAAGTAATGAGGGAGAAAGTCATTGTAATGTTTGACTCCAGCTGGGTTGAAATGGTATCCGCAGATTTTGCTAGTTGCTGAAGGAATCCAGTTTCAAAATTTGCTTTTGAACTAGTGCATGGTTTTGAAATAATGAGGAGCTGATTGAATCCTACTAATCCATTCCTCTTTCAAAGTCTTGTCCCTTGGAAACCAATGAAAGCTAGCTTTACTCTTGTAGCTGTTTTTCCCACAACCGGTAACACAACATCTTGTTCCTCCCCTTTTATGAGTTTCTGAAGAACTGTAAATAATATACTATCTTTAAAAATTGAACATTCAATAAAATAAGCGAAATTATTTATTATAAATTACCTGTTTTGTCTCTCCATCTCGTTTGAAAATCGTATTTTACACCTAAACTGATTAAGCCTTTCCGATAACTTAAGTAGCCGATGATTTATACAGTCCTAGCTAAGCAGACAGAAATCGCGAAAATGTTGATACCCATAATACCAGAGATCCTGGCAGTTATAGAGATGCGAAACTCCCTATACCCTAAGCAAACCAGTTTTTTTCAAATTTTTGCCGATTGCAGCGACGCCTGTACGTGGGGAGTAATCGCAGAGATCCTAGGATTGTTACCGTTGTTTACAATTTTTGCGTATCTCGGCTTGAAACGGGCGCTTCTTTCCGGCCGAAGGGCGGCGCTGATGCTTGCATTTTTTTGTCAGGTTTTCGGCGGAGTTTCGCATCTCTATAACTACCAGGATCTCTGATAATACCTAGCGAATCCCCAGTAGATGGCGCATTTCAAACGATAAAGAAGGTTTCCATTCTTTCGAATGACCTTGACGGCCCTGCAAATCGAGAACGGCCGACTATTTCAGCTAATACGAAGTAGGCCGCAAACGGACAGTGAGGGGGTACCTCTTTTAGGCTGCTTTTTCCGTCCGGTTAGAGATACAGTGTCCATGATTAAATCTTTCAGAGAATAGGGTGAACCGTCTACTGTTGGAATCTCTGGCTGAAATTTTGACTTTTGATATAGTTCTTAACTTTAGATTTTCAATCGGAAACCCGAGCATAAACGTTGTCTGCTGTATAGCGACCGCCATGCAATAATAGGTGAATAACTTCACTATAAATCTCAATGGATTGCTGACATTTAGGGAACCCTGGATGTATATTAGTTTGATGATATCGGCAGCTTCTTCCGAGTAGAGACGGAGTTATACACAGTGTTGATTAGCCTCTAATTGTGGTAATGGTCTGCGGTTAGAATGTCTGACTGAAATTTTAACTCTGAATATATTTCTTAACGTTAGAGCTTCAAATAGAGGCTTGAGCCTAAAAGCGGTCTGCTGTATAGCGACCATCATGCTATAGAAGGTTAATAACATTGCTGTAAAACTCAATGCACCGCTCACAAATAGGGCACCCTGGGTGTGTAATGGTTAGTAAAAAATTTAACCATAAAATTAAGGCTATTTTGAATATAATCCATTTTTTGTGTTAATATTTAATTACCCAAAATTTTGGGTATTTTGAGGTTTGCCCAACTTCCTGGATAGGTGCAATAGTGACCATAGTTTTGGGTAAAATTTTACCCATTTTGGGTACCATTTGACCCAACCTTTTTAAGAGTGAAGGAAATATATATTTGGGTTTTTTGAGGAAAAACTACAGAAACTATTCGTAGGAAAATATACTGTTGCGATTTCTGAAGAAAAACATCAAAGAATATTTCCAAAGAAATATACCTTACGAATTTCAGAGGGATAACATCGGAAAATATTCGTAAGAAAATATACCTTACGAATTTCAGAGGGATAACATCGGAAAATATTCGTAAGAAAATATACCTTACGAATTTCAGAGGGATAACATCGGAAAATATTCGTAAGAAAATATACCTTACGAATTTCCAAGGGATAACTTCGGAAAATATTCGTAAGAAAATATACCTTACGAATTTCCAAGGGATAACGTCGGAAAATATTCTTAAGAAAATATACCTTACGAATTTCCAAGGGATAACTTCGGAAAATATTCGTAAGGAAATATACCTTACGAATTTCCAAGGGATAACATCGGAAAATATTCGTAAGGAAATATACCTTACGAATTTCAGAGAGATAAAATCGGAAAATATTCGAAAGAAAATATACCTTACGAATTTCAGAGGGATAACATCGGAAAATATTCGTAAGAAAATATGCCTTACGAATTTCAGAGGGATAACATCGGAAAATATTCGTAAGAAAATATACCTTACGAATTTCAGAGGGTTAACATCGGAAAATATTCGTAAGAAAATATACCTTACGAATTTCCAAGGGATAACTTCGGAAAATATTCGTAAGAAAATATACCTTACGAATTTCCAAGGGATAACTTCGGAAAATATTCGTAAGAAAATATACCTTACGAATTTCCAAGGGATAACTTCGGAAAATATTCGTAAGAAAATATACCTTACGAATTTCTAAGGGATAACATCGGAAAATATTCGAAAGAAAATATACCTTACGAATTTCAGAGGGATAACATCGGAAAATATTCGTAAGAAAATATACCTTACGAATTTCAGAGGGATAACATCGGAAAATATTAGAAAGAAAATATACCTTACGAATTTCAGAGGGATAACATCGGAAAATATTCGTAAGAAAATATACCTTACGAATTTCAGAGGGATAACATCGGAAAATATTCGAAAGAAAATATACCTTACGAATTTCAGAGGGATAACATCGGAAAATATTCGAAAGAAAATATACCTTACGAATTTCAGAGGGATAACATCGGAAAATATTTGTAAGAAAATATACCTTACGAATTTCAGAGGGATAACAACGGAAAATATTCGTAAGAAAATATACCTTACGAATTTCAGAGGGATAACATCGGAAAATATTAGAAAGAAAATATACCTTACGAATTTCAGAGGGATAACATCGGAAAATATTCGTAAGAAAATTTACCTTACGAATTTCAGAGGGATAACATCGGAAAATATTCGTAAGAAAATTTACCTTACGAATTTCAGAGGGATAACATCGGAAAATATTAGAAAGAAAATATACCTTACGAATTTCAGAGGGATAACATCGGAAAATATTCGAAAGAAAATATACCTTACGAATTTCAGAGGGATAACATCGGAAAATATTCGACAGAAAATATACCTTACGAATTTCATAGGGATAACATCGGAAAATATTCGTAAGAAAATATACCTTACGAATTTCCAAGGGATAACTTCGGAAAATATTCGTAAGAAAATATACCTTACGAATTTCCAAGGGATAACATCGGAAAATATTCGTAAGGAAATATACCTTACGAATTTCCAAGGGATAACTTCGGAAAATATTCGTAAGAAAATAAACCTTACGAATTTCCAAGGGATAACTTCGGAAAATATTCGTAAGAAAATATACCTTACGAATTTCTAAGGGATAACATCGGAAAATATTCGAAAGAAAATATACCTTACGAATTTCATAGGGATAACATCGGAAAATATTCGTAAGAAAATATACCTTACGAATTTCCAAGGGATAACTTCGGAAAATATTCGTAAGAAAATATACCTTACGAATTTCCAAGGGATAACATCGGAAAATATTCGTAAGGAAATATACCTTACGAATTTCCAAGGGATAACTTCGGAAAATATTCGTAAGAAAATAAACCTTACGAATTTCTAAGGGATAACATCGGAAAATATTCGAAAGAAAATATACCTTACGAATTTCAGAGGGATAAAATCGGAAAATATTCGAAAGAAAATATACCTTACGAATTTCAGAGGGATAACATCGGAAAATATTCGAAAGAAAATATACCTTACGAATTTCAGAGGGATAACATCAAAAATATTCGTAAGAAAATATACCTTACGAATTTCAGAAGGATAACATCGGAAAATATTCGTAAAAAAATATACCTTACGAATTTCAGAGGGATAACATCGGAAAATATTCGAAAGAAAATATACCTTAAGAATTTCAGAGGGATAACATCGGAAAATATTCGTAAGAAAATATACCTTACGAATTTCAGAGGGATAACATCGGAAAATATTCGAAAGAAAATATACCTTACGAATTTCAGAGGGATAACATCGGAAAATATTCGAAAGAAAATATACCTTACGAATTTCAGAGGGATAACATCGGAAAATATTCGTAAGAAAATATACCTTACGAATTTCAGAGGGATAACATCGGAAAATATTAGAAAGAAAATATACCTTACGAATTTCAGAGGGATAACATCGGAAAATATTCGTAAGAAAATATACCTTACGAATTTCAGAGGGATAACATCGGAAAATATTAGAAAGAAAATATACCTTACGAATTTCAGAGGGATAACATCGGAAAATATTCGTAAGAAAATATACCTTACGAATTTCAGAGGGATAAAATCGGAAAATATTCGAAAGAAAATATACCTTACGAATTTCATAGGGATAACATCGGAAAATATTCGTAAGAAAATATACCTTACGAATTTCATAGGGATAACATCGGAAAATATTCGTAAGAAAATATACCTTACGAATTTCATAGGGATAACATCGGAAAATTTTAGAAAGATAATATACCTAACGAATTTCAGAGGGATAACATCGGAAAATATTCGTAAGAAAATATACCTTACGAATTTCAGAGGGATAACTTCGGAAAATATTCGTAAGAAAATATACCTTACGAATTTCCAAGGGATAACATCGGAAAATATTCGTAAGAAAATATACCTTACGAATTTCAGAAGGATAACATCGGAAAATATTCGTAAAAAAATATACCTTACGAATTTCAGAGGGATAACTTCGGAAAATATTCGAAAGAAAATATACCTTACGAATTTCCAAGGGATAACTTCGGAAAATATTCGCAAGAAAATATACCTTACGAATTTCCAAGGGATAACTTCGGAAAATATTCGAAATAAACTATACCTTACAAATTTCAGAGGGATAACATCGGAAAATATTCGTAAGAAAATATACCTTACGAATTTCAGAGGGATAACATCGGAAAATATTCGTAAGGAAATATACCTTACGAATTTCAGAGGGATAACATCGGAAAATATTCGTAAGAAAATATACCTTACGAATTTCAGAAGGATAACATCGGAAAATATTCGTAAAAAAATATACCTTACGAATTTCAGAGGGATAACTTCGGAAAATATTCGAAAGAAAATATACCTTACGAATTTCAGAGGGATAACATCGGAAAATATTCGTAAGAAAATATACCTTACGAATTTCCAAGGGATAACTTCGGAAAATATTCGTAAGAAAATATACCTTACGAATTTCCAAGGGATAACATCGGAAAATATTCGTAAGGAAATATACCTTACGAATTTCCAAGGGATAACTTCGGAAAATATTCGTAAGAAAATATAGCTTACGAATTTCAGAGGGATAAAATCGGAAAATATTCGAAAGAAAATATACCTTACGAATTTCATAGGGATAACATCGGAAAATATTCGTAAGAAAATATACCTTACGAATTTCAGAGGGATAACTTCGGAAAATATTCGTAAGAAAATATACCTTATGAATTTCCAAGGGATGACATCGGAAAATATTCGTAAGGAAATATACCTTACGAATTTCCAAGGGATAACTTCGGAAAATATTCGTAAGAAAATAAACCTTACGAATTTCCAAGGGATAACTTCGGAAAATATTCGTAAGAAAATATACCTTACGAATTTCTAAGGGATAACATCGGAAAATATTCGAAAGAAAATATACCTTACGAATTTCAGAGGGATAACATCGGAAAATATTCGTAAGAAAATATACCTTACGAATTTCAGAGGGATAACATCGGAAAATATTAGAAAGAAAATATACCTTACGAATTTCCAAGGGATAACTTCGGAAAATATTCGCAAGAAAATATACCTTACGAATTTCAGAGGGATAAAATCGGAAAATATTCGAAAGAAAATATACCTTACGAATTTCATAGGGATAACATCGGAAAATATTCGTAAGAAAATATACCTTACGAATTTCAGAGGGATAACATCGGAAAATATTAGAAAGAAAATATACCTTACGAATTTCAGAGGGATAACATCGGAAAATATTCGAAAGAAAATATACCTTACGAATTTCAGAGGGATAACATCAGAAAATATTCGACAGAAAATATACCTTACGAATTTCATAGGGATAACATCGGAAAATATTCGTAAGAAAATTTACCTTACGAATTTCAGAGGGATAACATCGGAAAATATTAGAAAGAAAATATACCTTACGAATTTCAGAGGGATAACATCGGAAAATATTAGAAAGAAAATATACCTTACGAATTTCAGAGGGATAACATCGGAAAATATTCGTAAGAAAATTTACCTTACGAATTTCAGAGGGATAACATCGGAAAATATTCGTAAGAAAATTTACCTTACGAATTTCAGAGGGATAACATCGGAAAATATTAGAAAGAAAATATACCTTACGAATTTCAGAGGGATAACATCGGAAAATATTCGAAAGAAAATATACCTTACGAATTTCAGAGGGATAACATCGGAAAATATTCGACAGAAAATATACCTTACGAATTTCATAGGGATAACATCGGAAAATATTCGTAAGAAAATATACCTTACGAATTTCCAAGGGATAACTTCGGAAAATATTCGTAAGAAAATATACCTTACGAATTTCCAAGGGATAACATCGGAAAATATTCGTAAGGAAATATACCTTACGAATTTCCAAGGGATAACTTCGGAAAATATTCGTAAGAAAATAAACCTTACGAATTTCCAAGGGATAACTTCGGAAAATATTCGTAAGAAAATATACCTTACGAATTTCTAAGGGATAAAATCGGAAAATATTCGAAAGAAAATATACCTTACGAATTTCATACTGATAACATCGGAAAATATTCGTAAGAAAATATACCTTACGAATTTCCAAGGGATAACTTCGGAAAATATTCGTAAGAAAATATACCTTACGAATTTCCAAGGGATGACATCGGAAAATATTCGTAAGGAAATATACCTTACGAATTTCCAAGGGATAACTTCGGAAAATATTCGTAAGAAAATAAACCTTACGAATTTCCAAGGGATAACTTCGGAAAATATTCGTAAGAAAATATACCTTACGAATTTCTAAGGGATAACATCGGAAAATATTCGAAAGAAAATATACCTTACGAATTTCAGAGGGATAACATCGGAAAATATTCGTAAGAAAATATACCTTACGAATTTCAGAGGGATAACATCGGAAAATATTAGAAAGAAAATATACCTTACGAATTTCCAAGGGATAACTTCGGAAAATATTCGCAAGAAAATATACCTTACGAATTTCAGAGGGATAAAATCGGAAAATATTCGAAAGAAAATATACCTTACGAATTTCATAGGGATAACATCGGAAAATATTCGTAAGAAAATATACCTTACGAATTTCAGAGGGATAACATCGGAAAATATTCGAAAGAAAATATACCTTACGAATTTCAGAGGGATAACATCGGAAAATATTCGACAGAAAATATACCTTACGAATTTCATAGGGATAACATCGGAAAATATTCGTAAGAAAATATACCTTACGAATTTCCAAGGGATAACTTCGGAAAATATTCGTAAGAAAATATACCTTACGAATTTCAGAGGGATAACATCGGAAATATTCGTAAAAAAATATACCTTACGAATTTCAGAGGGATAACATCGGAAAATATTCGAAAGAAAATATACCTTAAGAATTTCAGAGGGATAACATCGGAAAATATTCGAAAGAAAATATACCTTACGAATTTCAGAGGGATAACATCGGAAAATATTCGTAAGAAAATATACCTTACGAATTTCAGAGGGATAACATCGGAAAATATTAGAAAGAAAATATACCTTACGAATTTCCAAGGGATAACTTCGGAAAATATTCGCAAGAAAATATACCTTACGAATTTCAGAGGGATAAAATCGGAAAATATTCGAAAGAAAATATACCTTACGAATTTCATAGGGATAACATCGGAAAATATTCGAAAGAAAATATACCTTACGAATTTCAGAGGGATAACATCGGAAAATATTCGTAAGAAAATATACCTTACGAATTTCAGAGGGATAACATCGGAAAATATTAGAAAGAAAATATACCTTACGAATTTCCAAGGGATAACTTCGGAAAATATTCGCAAGAAAATATACCTTACGAATTTCAGAGGGATAAAATCGGAAAATATTCGAAAGAAAATATACCTTACGAATTTCATAGGGATAACATCGGAAAATATTCGTAAGAAAATATACCTTACGAATTTCAGAGGGATAACATCGGAAAATATTAGAAAGAAAATATACCTTACGAATTTCAGAGGGATAACATCGGAAAATATTCGAAAGAAAATATACCTTACGAATTTCAGAGGGATAACATCGGAAAATATTCGACAGAAAATATACCTTACGAATTTCATAGGGATAACATCGGAAAATATTCGTAAGAAAATATACCTTACGAATTTCCAAGGGATAACTTCGGAAAATATTCGTAAGAAAATATACCTTACGAATTTCAGAGGGATAACATCGGAAATATTCGTAAAAAAATATACCTTACGAATTTCAGAGGGATAACATCGGAAAATATTCGAAAGAAAATATACCTTAAGAATTTCAGAGGGATAACATCGGAAAATATTCGAAAGAAAATATACCTTACGAATTTCAGAGGGATAACATCGGAAAATATTCGTAAGAAAATATACCTTACGAATTTCAGAGGGATAACATCGGAAAATATTAGAAAGAAAATATACCTTACGAATTTCCAAGGGATAACTTCGGAAAATATTCGCAAGAAAATATACCTTACGAATTTCAGAGGGATAAAATCGGAAAATATTCGAAAGAAAATATACCTTACGAATTTCATAGGGATAACATCGGAAAATATTCGTAAGAAAATATACCTTACGAATTTCAGAGGGATAACATCGGAAAATATTAGAAAGAAAATATACCTTACGAATTTCAGAGGGATAACATCGGAAAATATTCGAAAGAAAATATACCTTACGAATTTCAGAGGGATAACATCGGAAAATATTCGACAGAAAATATACCTTACGAATTTCATAGGGATAACATCGGAAAATATTCGTAAGAAAATATACCTTACGAATTTCCAAGGGATAACTTCGGAAAATATTCGTAAGAAAATATACCTTACGAATTTCAGAGGGATAACATCGGAAATATTCGTAAAAAAATATACCTTACGAATTTCAGAGGGATAACATCGGAAAATATTCGAAAGAAAATATACCTTAAGAATTTCAGAGGGATAACATCGGAAAATATTCGAAAGAAAATATACCTTACGAATTTCAGAGGGATAACATCGGAAAATATTCGAAAGAAAATATACCTTACGAATTTCAGAGGGATAACATCGGAAAATATTCGTAAGAAAATATACCTTACGAATTTCAGAGGGATAACATCGGATAATATTAGAAAGAAAATATACCTTACGAATTTCAGAGGGATAACATCGGAAAATATTCGTAAGAAAATATACCTTACGAATTTCAGAGGGATAACATCGGAAAATATTAGAAAGAAAATATACCTTACGAATTTCAGAGGGATAACATCGGAAAATATTCGTAAGAAAATATACCTTACGAATTTCAGAGGGATAAAATCGGAAAATATTCGAAAGAAAATATACCTTACGAATTTCATAGGGATAACATCGGAAAATATTCGTAAGAAAATATACCTTACGAATTTCATAGGGATAACATCGGAAAATTTTAGAAAGAAAATATACCTAACGAATTTCAGAGGGATAACATCGGAAATATTCGTAAGAAAATATACCTTACGAATTTCAGAGGGATAACATCGGAAAATATTCGAAAGAAAATATACCTTACGAATTTCAGAGGGATAACATCGGAAAATATTCGACAGAAAATATACCTTACGAATTTCATAGGGATAACATCGGAAAATATTCGTAAGAAAATATACCTTACGAATTTCCAAGGGATAACTTCGGAAAATATTCGTAAGAAAATATACCTTACGAATTTCAGAGGGATAACATCGGAAATATTCGTAAAAAAATATACCTTACGAATTTCAGAGGGATAACATCGGAAAATATTCGAAAGAAAATATACCTTAAGAATTTCAGAGGGATAACATCGGAAAATATTCGAAAGAAAATATACCTTACGAATTTCAGAGGGATAACATCGGAAAATATTCGAAAGAAAATATACCTTACGAATTTCAGAGGGATAACATCGGAAAATATTCGTAAGAAAATATACCTTACGAATTTCAGAGGGATAACATCGGAAAATATTAGAAAGAAAATATACCTTACGAATTTCAGAGGGATAACATCGGAAAATATTCGTAAGAAAATATACCTTACGAATTTCAGAGGGATAACATCGGAAAATATTAGAAAGAAAATATACCTTACGAATTTCAGAGGGATAACATCGGAAAATATTCGTAAGAAAATATATCTTACGAATTTCAGAGGGATAAAATCGGAAAATATTCGAAAGAAAATATACCTTACGAATTTCATAGGGATAACATCGGAAAATATTCGTAAGAAAATATACCTTACGAATTTCATAGGGATAACATCGGAAAATTTTAGAAAGAAAATATACCTAACGAATTTCAGAGGGATAACATCGGAAAATATTCGTAAGAAAATATACCTTACGAATTTCAGAGGGATAACATCGGAAAATATTCGAAAGAAAATATACCTTACGAATTTCAGAGGGATAACATCGGAAAATATTCGACAGACAATATACCTTACGAATTTCATAGGGATAACATCGGAAAATATTCGTAAGAAAATATACCTTACGAATTTCAGAGGGATAACATCGTAAAATATTAGAAAGAAAATATACCTTACGAATTTCAGAGGGATAACATCGGAAAATATTCGTAAGAAAATATACCTTACGAATTTCAGAGGGATAACATCGGAAAATATTAGAAAGAAAATATACCTTACGAATTTCAGAGGGATAACATCGGAAAATATTCGTAAGAAAATATACCTTACGAATTTCAGAGGGATAAAATCGGAAAATATTCGAAAGAAAATATACCTTACGAATTTCATAGGGATAACATCGGAAAATATTCGTAAGAAAATATACCTTACGAATTTCATAGGGATAACATCGGAAAATTTTAGAAAGAAAATATACCTAACGAATTTCAGAGGGATAACATCGGAAAATATTCGTAAGAAAATATACCTTACGAATTTCAGAGGGATAACATCGGAAAATATTCGAAAGAAAATATACCTTACGAATTTCAGAGGGATAACATCGGAAAATATTCGACAGACAATATACCTTACGAATTTCATAGGGATAACATCGGAAAATATTCGTAAGAAAATATACCTTACGAATTTCCAAGGGATAACTTCGGAAAATATTCGTAAGAAAATATACCTTACGAATTTCCAAGGGATAACATCGGAAAATATTCGTAAGGAAATATACCTTACGAATTTCCAAGGGATAACTTCGGAAAATATTCGTAAGAAAATAAACCTTACGAATTTCCAAGGGATAACTTTGTTAAATATTCGTAAGAAAATATACCTTACGAATTTCTAAGGGATAACATCGGAAAATATTCGAAAGAAAATATACCTTACGAATTTCAGAGGGATAACATCGGAAAATATTCGACAGACATTATACCTTACGAATTTCAGAGGGATAATATCGGAAAATATTCGTAAGAAAATATACCTTACGAATTTCCAAGGGATAACTTCGGAAAATATTCGTAAGAAAATATACCTTACGAATTTCCAAGGGATAACATCGGAAAATATTCGTAAGGAAATATACCTTACGAATTTCCAAGGGATAACTTCGGAAAATATTCGTAAGAAAATAAACCTTACGAATTTCCAAGGGATAACTTCGGAAAATATTCGTAAGAAAATATACCTTACGAATTTCTAAGGGATAACATCGGAAAATATTCGAAAGAAAATATACCTTACGAATTTCAGAGGGATAACATCGGAAAATATTCGAAAGAAAATATACCTTACGAATTTCAGAGGGATAACATCGGAAAATATTCGAAAGAAAATATACCTTACGAATTTCAGAGGGATAACATCGGAAAATATTCGTAAGAAAATATACCTTACGAATTTCAGAGGGATAACATCGGAAAATATTAGAAAGAAAATATACCTTACGAATTTCAGAGGGATAACATCGGAAAATATTCGTAAGAAAATATACCTTACGAATTTCAGAGGGATATCATCGGAAAATATTCGAAAGAAAATATACCTTACGAATTTCAGAGGGATAACATCGGAAAATATTAGAAAGAAAATATACCTTACGAATTTCAGAGGGATAACATCGGATAATATTCGAAAGAAAATATACCTTACGAATTTCAGAGGGATAACATCGGAAAATATTAGAAAGAAAATATACCTTACGAATTTCAGAGGGATAACATCGGAAAATATTAGAAAGAAAATATACCTTACGAATTTCAGAGGGATAACATCGGAAAATATTCGTAAGAAAATTTACCTTACGAATTTCAGAGGGATAACTTCGGAAAATATTAGAAAGAAAATATACCTTACGAATTTCAGAGGGATAACATCGGAAAATATTCGTAAGAAAATTTACCTTACGAATTTCAGAGGGATAACATCGGAAAATATTCGTAAGAAAATATACCTTACGAATTTCAGAGGGATAACATCGGAAAATATTCGACAGAAAATATACCTTACGAATTTCATAGGGATAACATCGGAAAATATTCGTAAGGAAATATACCTTACGAATTTCCAAGGGATAACTTCGGAAAATATTCGTAAGAAAATATACATTTCGAATTTCCAAGGGATAACTTCGGAAAATATTCGTAAGAAAATATACCTTACGAATTTCCAAGGGATAACGTCGGAAAATATTCGTAAGAAAATATACCTTACGAATTTCCAAGGGATAACGTCGGAAAATATTCTTAAGAAAATATACCTTACGAATTTCCAAGGGATAACTTCGGAAAATATTCGTAAGAAAATAAACCTTACGAATTTCCAAGGGATAACTTCGGAAAATATTCGTAAGAAAATATACCTTACGAATTTCCAAGGGATAACTTCGGAAAATATTCGTAAGAAAATAAACCTTACGAATTTCCAAGGGATAACTTCGGAAAATATTCGTAAGAAAATATACCTTACGAATTTCCAAGGGATAACTTCGGAAAATATTCGTAAGAAAATACACCTTACGAATTTCCAAGGGATAACGTCGGAAAATATTCTTAAGAAAATATACCTTACGAATTTCCAAGGGATTACTTCGGAAAATATTCGTAAGGAAATATACCTTACAAATTTCCAAAGGATACATTCGGAAAATATTCGAAAGAAAATATACCTTACGAATTTCAGAGGGATAACATCGGAAAATATTCGTAAGAAAATATACCTTACGAATTTCAGAGGGACAATATCGGAAAATATTAGAAAGAAAATATACCTTACGAATTTCAGAGGGATAACATCGGAAAATATTCGTAAGAAAATATACCTTACGAATTTCAGAGGGATAACATCGGAAAATATTCGTAAGAAAATATACCTTACGAATTTCAGAGGGATAACATCGGAAAATATTCGAAATAAAATATACCTTACGAATTTCAGAGGGATAAAATCGGAAAATATTCGAAAGAAATTATACCTTACGAATTTCAGAGGGATAACATCGGAAAATATTCGAAAGAAAATATACCTTACGAATTTCAGAGGGATAACATCGGAAAAAATTCGAAAGAAAATATACCTTACGAATTTCAGAGGGATAACATCGGAAAATATTCGTAAGAAAATATACCTTACGAATTTCAGAGGGAGAACATCGGAAAATATTCGAAAGAAAATATACCTTACGAATTTCAGAGGGATAACATCGGAAAATATTCGTAAGAAAATATACCTTACGAATTTCAGAGGGATAACATCGGAAAATATTCGAAAGAAAATATACCTTACGAATTTCATAGGGATAACATCGGAAAATATTCGTAAGAAAATATACCTTACGAATTTCAGAGGGATAACATCGGAAAATATTAGAAAGAAAATATACCTTACGAATTTCAGAGGGATAAAATCGGAAAATATTCGAAAGAAAATATACCTTACGAATTTCATAGGGATAACATCGGAAAATATTCGTAAGAAAATATACCTTACGAATTTCATAGGGATAACATCGGAAAATATTAGAAAGAAAATATACCTTACGAATTTCAGAGGGATAACATCGGAAAATATTCGTAAGAAAATATACCTTACGAATTTCATAGGGATAACATCGGAAAATATTAGAAAGAAAATATACCTTACGAATTTCAGAGGGATAACATCGGAAAATATTCGAAAGAAAATATACCTTACGAATTTCAGAGGGATAACATCGGAAAATATTCGACAGACAATATACCTTACGAATTTCCAAAAGATAACTTCGGAAAATATTCGTAAGAAAATATACCTTACGAATTTCCAAGGGAAAACGTCGGAAAATATTCTTAAGAAAATATACCTTACGAATTTCCAAGGGATAACTTCGGAAAATATTCGTAAGAAAATATACCTTACGAATTTCCAAGGGAAAACGTCGGTAAATATTCTTAAGAAAATATACCTTACGAATTTCCAAGGGATAACTTCGGAAAATATTCGTAAGAAAATATACCTTACGAATTTCCAAGGGAAAACGTCGGAAAATATTCTTAAGAAAATATACCTTACGAATTTCCAAGGGATAACTTCGGAAAATATTCGTAAGAAAATATACCTTACGAATTTCCAAGGGAAAACGTCGGAAAATATTCTTAAGAAAATATACCTTACGAATTTCCAAGGGATAACTTCGGAAAATATTCGTAAGAAAATATACCTTACGAATTTCCAAGGGAAAACGTCGGAAAATATTCTTAAGAAAATATACCTTACGAATTTCCAAGGGAAAACGTCGGAAAATATTCTTAAGAAAATATACCTTACGAATTTCCAAGGGATAACTTCGGAAAATATTCGTAAGAAAATATACCTTACGAATTTCCAAGGGAAAACGTCGGAAAATATTTTAAGAAAATATACCTTACGAATTTCCAAGGGATAACTTCGGAAAATATTCGTAAGAAAATATACCTTACGAATTTCCAAGGGAAAACGTCAGAAAATATTCTTAAGAAAATATACCTTACGAATTTCCAAGGGATAACTTCGGAAAATATTCGTAAGAAAATATACCTTACGAATTTCCAAGGGAAAACGTCGGAAAATATTCTTAAGAAAATATACCTTACGAATTTCCAAGGGATTACTTCGGAAAATATTCGTAAGGAAATATACCTTACAAATTTCCAAAGGATACATTCGGAAAATATTCGAAAGAAAATATACCTTACGAATTTCAGAGGGATAACATCGGAAAATATTCGTAAGAAAATATACCTTACGAATTTCAAAGGGACAATATCGGAAAATATTAGAAAGAAAATATACCTTACGAATTTCAGAGGGATAACATCGGAAAATATTCGTAAGAAAATATACCTTACGAATTTCAGAGGGATAACATCGGAAAATATTCGTAAGAAAATATACCTTACGAATTTCAGAGGGATAACATCGGAAAATATTCGAAAGAAAATATACCTTACGAATTTCAGAGGGATAACATCGGAAAATATTCGTAAGAAAATATACCTTACGAATTTCAGAGGGAGAACATCGGAAAATATTCGAAAGAAAATATACCTTACGAATTTCAGAGGGATAACATCGGAAAATATTCGTAAGAAAATATACCTTACGAATTTCAGAGGGATAACATCGGAAAATATTCGAAAGAAAATATACCTTACGAATTTCATAGGGATAACATCGGAAAATATTCGTAAGAAAATATACCTTACGAATTTCAGAGGGATAACATCGGAAAATATTAGAAAGAAAATATACCTTACGAATTTCAGAGGGATAAAATCGGAAAATATTCGAAAGAAAATATACCTTACGAATTTCATAGGGATAACATCGGAAAATATTCGTAAGAAAATATACCTTACGAATTTCATAGGGATAACATCGGAAAATATTAGAAAGAAAATATACCTTACGAATTTCAGAGGGATAACATCGGAAAATATTCGTAAGAAAATATACCTTACGAATTTCATAGGGATAACATCGGAAAATATTAGAAAGAAAATATACCTTACGAATTTCAGAGGGATAACATCGGAAAATATTCGAAAGAAAATATACCTTACGAATTTCAGAGGGATAACATCGGAAAATATTCGACAGACAATATACCTTACGAATTTCCAAAGGATAACTTCGGAAAATATTCGTAAGAAAATATACCTTACGAATTTCCAAGGGAAAACGTCGGAAAATATTCTTAAGAAAATATACCTTACGAATTTCCAAGGGATAACTTCGGAAAATATTCGTAAGAAAATATACCTTACGAATTTCCAAGGGAAAACGTCGGAAAATATTCTTAAGAAAATATACCTTACGAATTTCCAAGGGATAACTTCGGAAAATATTCGTAAGAAAATATACCTTACGAATTTCCAAGGGAAAACGTCGGAAAATATTCTTTAGAAAATATACCTTACGAATTTCCAAGGGATAACTTCGGAAAATATTCGTAAGAAAATATACCTTACGAATTTCCAAGGGAAAACGTCGGAAAATATTCTTAAGAAAATATACCTTACGAATTTCCAAGGGATAACTTCGGAAAATATTCGTAAGAAAATATACCTTACGAATTTCCAAGGGAAAACGTCGGAAAATATTCTTAAGAAAATATACCTTACGAATTTCCAAGGGAAAACGTCGAAAAATATTCTTAAGAAAATATACCTTACGAATTTCCAAGGGATAACTTCGGAAAATATTCGTAAGAAAATATACCTTACGAATTTCCAAGGGAAAACGTCGGAAAATATTTTAAGAAAATATACCTTACGAATTTCCAAGGGATAACTTCGGAAAATATTCGTAAGAAAATATACCTTACGAATTTCCAAGGGAAAACGTCAGAAAATATTCTTAAGAAAATATACCTTACGAATTTCCAAGGGATAACTTCGGAAAATATTCGTAAGAAAATATACCTTACGAATTTCCAAGGGAAAACGTCGGAAAATATTCTTAAGAAAATATACCTTACGAATTTCCAAGGGATTACTTCGGAAAATATTCGTAAGGAAATATACCTTACAAATTTCCAAAGGATACATTCGGAAAATATTCGAAAGAAAATATACCTTACGAATTTCAGAGGGATAACATCGGAAAATATTCGTAAGAAAATATACCTTACGAATTTCAAAGGGACAATATCGGAAAATATTAGAAAGAAAATATACCTTACGAATTTCAGAGGGATAACATCGGAAAATATTCGTAAGAAAATATACCTTACGAATTTCAGAGGGATAACATCGGAAAATATTCGTAAGAAAATATACCTTACGAATTTCAGAGGGATAACATCGGAAAATATTCGAAAGAAAATATACCTTACGAATTTCAGAGGGATAACATCGGAAAATATTCGTAAGAAAATATACCTTACGAATTTCAGAGGGAGAACATCGGAAAATATTCGAAAGAAAATATACCTTACGAATTTCAGAGGGATAACATCGGAAAATATTCGTAAGAAAATATACCTTACGAATTTCAGAGGGATAACATCGGAAAATATTCGAAAGAAAATATACCTTACGAATTTCATAGGGATAACATCGGAAAATATTCGTAAGAAAATATACCTTACGAATTTCAGAGGGATAACATCGGAAAATATTAGAAAGAAAATATACCTTACGAATTTCAGAGGGATAAAATCGGAAAATATTCGAAAGAAAATATACCTTACGAATTTCATAGGGATAACATCGGAAAATATTCGTAAGAAAATATACCTTACGAATTTCATAGGGATAACATCGGAAAATATTAGAAAGAAAATATACCTTACGAATTTCAGAGGGATAACATCGGAAAATATTCGTAAGAAAATATACCTTACGAATTTCATAGGGATAACATCGGAAAATATTAGAAAGAAAATATACCTTACGAATTTCAGAGGGATAACATCGGAAAATATTCGAAAGAAAATATACCTTACGAATTTCAGAGGGATAACATCGGAAAATATTCGACAGACAATATACCTTACGAATTTCCAAAGGATAACTTCGGAAAATATTCGTAAGAAAATATACCTTACGAATTTCCAAGGGAAAACGTCGGAAAATATTCTTCAGAAAATATACCTTACGAATTTCCAAGGGATAACTTCGGAAAATATTCGTAAGAAAATATACCTTACGAATTTCCAAGGGAAAACGTCGGAAAATATTCTTAAGAAAATATACCTTACGAATTTCCAAGGGATAACTTCGGAAAATATTCGTAAGAAAATATACCTTACGAATTTCCAAGGGAAAACGTCGGAAAATATTCTTTAGAAAATATACCTTACGAATTTCCAAGGGATAACTTCGGAAAATATTCGTAAGAAAATATACCTTACGAATTTCCAAGGGAAAACGTCGGAAAATATTCTTAAGAAAATATACCTTACGAATTTCCAAGGGATAACTTCGGAAAATATTCGTAAGAAAATATACCTTACGAATTTCCAAGGGAAAACGTCGGAAAATATTCTTAAGAAAATATACCTTACGAATTTCCAAGGGAAAACGTCGAAAAATATTCTTAAGAAAATATACCTTACGAATTTCCAAGGGATAACTTCGGAAAATATTCGTAAGAAAATATACCTTACGAATTTCCAAGGGAAAACGTCGGAAAATATTTTAAGAAAATATACCTTACGAATTTCCAAGGGATAACTTCGGAAAATATTCGTAAGAAAATATACCTTACGAATTTCCAAGGGAAAACGTCAGAAAATATTCTTAAGAAAATATACCTTACGAATTTCCAAGGGATAACTTCGGAAAATATTCGTAAGAAAATATACCTTACGAATTTCCAAGGGAAAACGTCGGAAAATATTCTTAAGAAAATATACCTTACGAATTTCCAAGGGATAACTTCGGAAAATATTCGTAAGAAAATATACCTTACGAATTTCCAAGGGATAACATCGGAAAATATTCGTAAGGAAATATACCTTACGAATTTCCAAAGGATAACTTCGGAAAATATTCGTAAGAAAATATACCTTTCGAATTTCCAAGGGATAACTTCGGAAAATATTCGTAAGAAAATATACCTTACGAATTTCCAAGGGATAACGTCGGAAAATATTCGTAAGAAAATATACCTTACGAATTTCCAAGGGATAACGTCGGAAAATATTCTTAAGAAAATATACCTTACGAATTTCCAAGGGATAACTTCGGAAAATATTCGTAAGAAAATAAACCTTACGAATTTCCAAGGGATAACTTCGGAAAATATTCGTAAGAAAATATACCTTACGAATTTCCAAGGGATAACTTCGGAAAATATTCGTAAGAAAATACACCTTACGAATTTCCAAGGGATAACGTCGGAAAATATTCTTAAGAAAATATACCTTACGAATTTCCAAGGGATTACTTCGGAAAATATTCGTAAGGAAATATACCTTACAAATTTCCAAAGGATACATTCGGAAAATATTCGAAAGAAAATATACCTTACGAATTTCAGAGGGATAACATCGGAAAATATTCGTAAGAAAATATACCTTACGAATTTCAAAGGGACAATATCGGAAAATATTAGAAAGAAAATATACCTTACGAATTTCAGAGGGATAACATCGGAAAATATTCGTAAGAAAATATACCTTACGAATTTCAGAGGGATAACATCGGAAAATATTCGAAAGAAAATATACCTTACGAATTTCCAAGGGATAACGTCGGAAAATATTCTTAAGAAAATATACCTTACGAATTTCAGAGGGATAAAATCGGAAAATATTCGAAAGAAATTATACCTTACGAATTTCAGAGGGATAACATCGGAAAATATTCGAAAGAAAATATACCTTACGAATTTCAGAGGGATAACATCGGAAAAAATTCGAAAGAAAATATACCTTACGAATTTCAGAGGGATAACATCGGAAAATATTCGTAAGAAAATATACCTTACGAATTTCAGAGGGAGAACATCGGAAAATATTCGAAAGAAAATATACCTTACGAATTTCAGAGGGATAACATCGGAAAATATTCGTAAGAAAATATACCTTACGAATTTCAGAGGGATAACATCGGAAAATATTCGAAAGAAAATATACCTTACGAATTTCATAGGGATAACATCGGAAAATATTCGTAAGAAAATATACCTTACGAATTTCAGAGGGATAACATCGGAAAATATTAGAAAGAAAATATACCTTACGAATTTCAGAGGGATAAAATCGGAAAATATTCGAAAGAAAATATACCTTACGAATTTCATAGGGATAACATCGGAAAATATTCGTAAGAAAATATACCTTACGAATTTCATAGGGATAACATCGGAAAATATTAGAAAGAAAATATACCTTACGAATTTCAGAGGGATAACATCGGAAAATATTCGTAAGAAAATATACCTTACGAATTTCATAGGGATAACATCGGAAAATATTAGAAAGAAAATATACCTTACGAATTTCAGAGGGATAACATCGGAAAATATTCGAAAGAAAATATACCTTACGAATTTCAGAGGGATAACATCGGAAAATATTCGACAGACAATATACCTTACGAATTTCCAAAGGATAACTTCGGAAAATATTCGTAAGAAAATATACCTTACGAATTTCCAAGGGAAAACGTCGGAAAATATTCTTAAGAAAATATACCTTACGAATTTCCAAGGGATAACTTCGGAAAATATTCGTAAGAAAATATACCTTACGAATTTCCAAGGGAAAACGTCGGAAAATATTCTTAAGAAAATATACCTTACGAATTTCCAAGGGATAACTTCGGAAAATATTCGTAAGAAAATATACCTTACGAATTTCCAAGGGAAAACGTCGGAAAATATTCTTAAGAAAATATACCTTACGAATTTCCAAGGGATAACTTCGGAAAATATTCGTAAGAAAATATACCTTACGAATTTCCAAGGGAAAACGTCGGAAAATATTCTTAAGAAAATATACCTTACGAATTTCCAAGGGATAACTTCGGAAAATATTCGTAAGAAAATATACCTTACGAATTTCCAAGGGAAAACGTCGGAAAATATTCTTAAGAAAATATACCTTACGAATTTCCAAGGGAAAACGTCGGAAAATATTCTTAAGAAAATATACCTTACGAATTTCCAAGGGATAACTTCGGAAAATATTCGTAAGAAAATATACCTTACGAATTTCCAAGGGAAAACGTCGGAAAATATTTTAAGAAAATATACCTTACGAATTTCCAAGGGATAACTTCGGAAAATATTCGTAAGAAAATATACCTTACGAATTTCCAAGGGAAAACGTCAGAAAATATTCTTAAGAAAATATACCTTACGAATTTCCAAGGGATAACTTCGGAAAATATTCGTAAGAAAATATACCTTACGAATTTCCAAGGGAAAACGTCGGAAAATATTCTTAAGAAAATATACCTTACGAATTTCCAAGGGATAACTTCGGAAAATATTCGTAAGAAAATATACCTTACGAATTTCCAAGGGATAACATCGGAAAATATTCGTAAGGAAATATACCTTACGAATTTCCAAGGGATAACTTCGGAAAATATTCGTAAGAAAATATACCTTTCGAATTTCCAAGGGATAACTTCGGAAAATATTCGTAAGAAAATATACCTTACGAATTTCCAAGGGATAACGTCGGAAAATATTCGTAAGAAAATATACCTTACGAATTTCCAAGGGATAACGTCGGAAAATATTCTTAAGAAAATATACCTTACGAATTTCCAAGGGATAACTTCGGAAAATATTCGTAAGAAAATAAACCTTACGAATTTCCAAGGGATAACTTCGGAAAATATTCGTAAGAAAATATACCTTACGAATTTCCAAGGGATAACTTCGGAAAATATTCGTAAGAAAATACACCTTACGAATTTCCAAGGGATAACGTCGGAAAATATTCTTAAGAAAATATACCTTACGAATTTCCAAGGGATTACTTCGGAAAATATTCGTAAGGAAATATACCTTACAAATTTCCAAAGGATACATTCGGAAAATATTCGAAAGAAAATATACCTTACGAATTTCAGAGGGATAACATCGGAAAATATTCGTAAGAAAATATACCTTACGAATTTCAGAGGGACAATATCGGAAAATATTAGAAAGAAAATATACCTTACGAATTTCAGAGGGATAACATCGGAAAATATTCGTAAGAAAATATACCTTACGAATTTCAGAGGGATAACATCGGAAAATATTCGTAAGAAAATATACCTTACGAATTTCAGAGGGATAACATCGGAAAATATTCGAAAGAAAATATACCTTACGAATTTCCAAGGGATAACGTCGGAAAATATTCTTAAGAAAATATACCTTACGAATTTCAGAGGGATAAAATCGGAAAATATTCGAAAGAAATTATACCTTACGAATTTCAGAGGGATAACATCGGAAAATATTCGAAAGAAAATATACCTTACGAATTTCAGAGGGATAACATCGGAAAAAATTCGAAAGAAAATATACCTTACGAATTTCAGAGGGATAACATCGGAAAATATTCGTAAGAAAATATACCTTACGAATTTCAGAGGGAGAACATCGGAAAATATTCGAAAGAAAATATACCTTACGAATTTCAGAGGGATAACATCGGAAAATATTCGTAAGAAAATATACCTTACGAATTTCAGAGGGATAACATCGGAAAATATTCGAAAGAAAATATACCTTACGAATTTCATAGGGATAACATCGGAAAATATTCGTAAGAAAATATACCTTACGAATTTCAGAGGGATAACATCGGAAAATATTAGAAAGAAAATATACCTTACGAATTTCAGAGGGATAAAATCGGAAAATATTCGAAAGAAAATATACCTTACGAATTTCATAGGGATAACATCGGAAAATATTCGTAAGAAAATATACCTTACGAATTTCATAGGGATAACATCGGAAAATATTAGAAAGAAAATATACCTTACGAATTTCAGAGGGATAACATCGGAAAATATTCGTAAGAAAATATACCTTACGAATTTCATAGGGATAACATCGGAAAATATTAGAAAGAAAATATACCTTACGAATTTCAGAGGGATAACATCGGAAAATATTCGAAAGAAAATATACCTTACGAATTTCAGAGGGATAACATCGGAAAATATTCGACAGACAATATACCTTACGAATTTCCAAAGGATAACTTCGGAAAATATTCGTAAGAAAATATACCTTACGAATTTCCAAGGGAAAACGTCGGAAAATATTCTTAAGAAAATATACCTTACGAATTTCCAAGGGATAACTTCGGAAAATATTCGTAAGAAAATATACCTTACGAATTTCCAAGGGAAAACGTCGGAAAATATTCTTAAGAAAATATACCTTACGAATTTCCAAGGGATAACTTCGGAAAATATTCGTAAGAAAATATACCTTACGAATTTCCAAGGGAAAACGTCGGAAAATATTCTTAAGAAAATATACCTTACGAATTTCCAAGGGATAACTTCGGAAAATATTCGTAAGAAAATATACCTTACGAATTCCCAAGGGAAAACGTCGGAAAATATTCTTAAGAAAATATACCTTACGAATTTCCAAGGGAAAACGTCGGAAAATATTCTTAAGAAAATATACCTTACGAATTTCCAAGGGATAACTTCGGAAAATATTCGTAAGAAAATATACCTTACGAATTTCCAAGGGAAAACGTCGGAAAATATTTTAAGAAAATATACCTTACGAATTTCCAAGGGATAACTTCGGAAAATATTCGTAAGAAAATATACCTTACGAATTTCCAAGGGAAAACGTCAGAAAATATTCTTAAGAAAATATACCTTACGAATTTCCAAGGGATAACTTCGGAAAATATTCGTAAGAAAATATACCTTACGAATTTCCAAGGGAAAACGTCGGAAAATATTCTTAAGAAAATATACCTTACGAATTTCCAAGGGATAACTTCGGAAAATATTCGTAAGAAAATATACCTTACGAATTTTTAAGGGAAAACGTCGGAAAATATTCTTAAGAAAATATACCTTACGAATTTCCAAGGGATAACTTCGGAAAATATTCGTAAGAAAAATACGTTGACAGTGCAATACCAATTTGGCAATTGCCCTGGGAAAAATACAGAGCCATTCCCACGAAAATATATTTCCGTGGAAACACAAGTTAATGGCTTAAAGAAAATGGCAAACCTCATCTTTTGGGGATAAATTTAGAATATGGGTTTTTACTCTTAAAACATCAATGGAAGGGAGAGGAAGATACCAAGCTAAGCCCAACAACTACGGTGCCGCGAGTCGGCATAGATAAAGGACTCGAAGGGGGACCATGGCCAGTGTTCCCAGAACGACCCTCTATAGCGAAGGGGATTAAACCAGGGGGGAAGATTCATCAACTGTCACTCGGGCACCAGTGTCCAGGTAGGTTAATGGGTTTCCACGAATTGGAAATGACTAGAAGGAATTGTATGGTACAATATTTAACTGCAGAATTTATAGAAATATAATATTTATATTTTTTAAATAAACGGTTTAATTAGGACTTAGGCTTATTAAGACTTATTTTGCGTTACATGCGTTACCTAATACCTCAGCTCGGGCTCGGCTTTAACGTGAAAACTTATCGGTCTCGTCTCTGGCTCACAATATTTATTGAAAACTCGGAACTACTACTTCTGCGTAGAGGTTAAAGGGGTTTTCCCTCGAGTTCTTCGGTTTCCCCTTCCCATAAAAACTTGTCGAGGTTAGCGGTATAAATAGTTAGTGTACGGAGCTGTTGGCTCGCGTGGCATGAAGGGCTTGCCACCACCCTCCTACACTCTTAGAAAAAGGAATCCAATTTATGTCCAAAATTGGACCAAATACTCCATAATTGGACTAAAGTCTAATTCCCAATCCAAATTTGCACCTCTATGTCCAATAATGGATAATGCCTATAAAAATCATGCTCACCACAAACCTCTATCTATTTTTAGTCAAAAACCAGTTCGTATTTGGATAATGGCCAGAGGGGGAGTAAAAAGGGTTGGGAGAGACCGGACTTTTCGACGACCAGTAGGGAAGAGGTGAACGCTTTCGTTATTTTTGAGGGGGGGTGGGGTTGTACGACAGTAGAATAGTTTCTTCGACCTTGGATTAAAAAATTAAAAACGTTTTTAATCTAAGCTTCGACCTTGCCCTACATTTATACATCTCGGAATACGTGTCCGCGCGGCTAGTGGAAATGTTTGCCGCAACATTTTGTAAGAGAATGGTTTAATTCTTAGCAAATATTATAATATTAAATCTTAATGAATTTAAATAACTAGTCCATTTTAGAACTGATGAGAGGATTTTAAATATTCAAATTCTAAAGCTAAGTTTTATATTTAATTTTTTTGCTGTTTTAATTTAGTAATCTTGAAATTTATCGGAAAATAGTCGAATCAATAATCCCTTTTGGCTTAACGAGCTTGTTAGTCTTTGTCGAAAGTTATTCGCTTAAGAACATGGAGGCCGGTTATATTTGTATAGAGGTTTTTCACCAGAATTTGATAAACGCTTGTTTTACAGCTAAAATATATTTATATAAATGTATAGCATACCTAGTAATGGTATTAATGAAAATTTTTAAATTTTTTTTAATTATTTTAAAGGTAAATCTTTGGAATATTGAGACTTCAAACTTTCTATAATATCACATCATGGAAGTTTACATTTGTTCTACATGTGGCTTAAAGAAATACACACCCCTGTCTTGGCTTAAACATTTAAGAACTTTACATTTCGATGAACCCGGTAAAAGATATAAATGTGCATTTTTTCCATGCGATAATTTTTTTTTAAAAATTCGAATCGCTCAGAACCCATGTCTACCGTAATCATATGTGCAAAGGCGCCCCGAAAAATCTTGTTTGCGAAATAGTAAACGAAAATAACGATTTAATCTCGGATATTTCAGATGATGTAGAATTTGTGGATAATTTAAATATTTACACTATTGATAATAAGGATGAAGACATTTCCAATCTTGAAAAGCGCGCAGCAATAACTGTACTAGGAATTTGAGAGAAATGTCAACTTCCCAACAGTGTCGCTAGCAATATTTCCGAAAATATTGCAACACTTCTGCAAGGTTGTATCGAAGTAGTAGTAAAACAAGTTAGAGGTGTTGAAAATAATTGCAATGATTTTGAAATTCTGAAACTCACTAAAGATTTAACAAGTGTAATGAAAACAGAATATGGTCTAAAAATATTGTAGGGAAAATTTAAACCTTATTGAACCTGTTGATTATTTGCTCGGAACAAGAACAGTAAACCAAAAAGTTATTAAAGAAACTATGAGCTATATTCCTATTATTAAAGTGCTTCAGCACATGCTATCGTGTAACGATGTTTGGGAAGAGTACCAAAAAGTTAAAGCGCCTAATGAAAGATATTTATCTGATTTCAATGATGGATTACTTTACAAAAACCACCCAATTTTTAGTTCAGACCCTTTAGCTTTGCGTCTTCATTTTTATCTAGATGAAGTTGAATTAAACAATCCCTTGGGGGCAAAAAGAGGTAAACATAAAGTAACCCTAGTCTATTTTATGGTTGGAAATGTTCATCCAAAATACAGAAGCAAATTAAGCTCTATTAACTTGGCTCTAGTAGTTAAATATCCCACGCTTTTAAAATATGGATATGATAAATGTTTCCAGCCTTTACTAAATGATCTTTTAATTCTACAAAATGAAGGTTTCGAGGTGAGGCAAAATATAGTAAAATGTGTATTAGCAACAATATCCGGGGATAACTTATCATTGCACGGAGTAGGGGGGCTTGGTCAGTGTTTTTCGTCGGGTAGGATATGCAGATTTTGCATGATATTAAAGGAACATATTTCTGAGTGTTTCGACGAAAATAACATGAATTTAAGAACTCAAGAAAATCATGAATATCACACACTTGCAGTTAGAGATAATCCTGATAACTCTCGAATTTATGGAGTAAAAGGTCCATCGGCTTTCTCTGTTTTACCCAGTTTAAAAATAACAGAAATCTTACCACCAGACATAATGCACGATTTTTTTGAAGGAGTGGTCCCAAATATTCTAAAATTGACTTAAAAACATATGATAAATGACGGGATATGTTCTATTGATTATGTAAATTCTACTATTCAAAACTTTCCGTATGGTGATCTGCACATTAAGGACAAAAGCGTTCCAATTACTAAAGGAATATTGAATGGAAAAGGTTTGAGTTTAGTTGGTACCGCTGCTCAAAAAAGGTGTTTGTTAAATTTTTTCCCTTTGTTATTTGGGTCCATAATGTCACCGAATGATAAACACTGGCAATTGATTTTAACTTTGGTAGAGGTTAAAGAAATTATTACTGCTCCTGTCATTGATAAATTTTGGCTACCCCACTTGTATAACATTATTATTGACTTAAATAACCTATTTAAAGATATACCGAATTCGCACTTTACGCCCAAGTTTCATTACTTAACTCATTACGCCAGGCTAATTTCGTTTTATGGTCCACTTATGCATCTTTGGTGTATGCGTTTCGAAGCAAAACATCAATATTTTAAAAACATAGCTAGCAGTTGTCATAACTTTATAAATATTGCATCATCTCTTTCTAAAAGACATCAGATGCTTCAATGTTGGGAAAGAACTGGCGACCAGGCATTTGAAGTTGACGATTATTCGAAGTCTATAAAACTCAATTACTCAAAGCTCCCAATTTTTTTAAGACAATCCTTACGCAATTATTTGAACTCTGAAAATGATCCAATTATTACTCAGTTTGTTTCGATCCTTAGACAAGATTATGTTACCTACAAAAGAGGTTACCTTTTTTGCATTTATGTATCTGATAACGAAGTTCCTTTGTTAATGAAAGTATATTATATTTGTGAGATCAAAAATCAGTGGCTAATTTGTGGACGAATAACACGTTGTAATAGCTATAAAAGTCATTACAATTGCTATGAAATTGATGAACTGAATGAATGGCATTTTTTAAGGCCAGGTGAACAATTTGATAGCTCTCCTATGTAAACATATACACTAGATAAAAAAATGTCGTGATTTTTAATCATAGAATCTGTAATATGCACTAATTCAAATATTTATAATATGCGTGCTGTATATTCCATTATAACGCCTTTAATAAATAATTTGATCTTAACCTATTTATTATTTCAGTTTCATATTTTCAAAAATGAATTATCACGTAACTTGTGGAAGACCAAAAAAAATATTTACTTGTCCGGAAAATATTACTTCGGAGGAGTTTGTGACCAAACTTCAAAAACATTTTAATATGTCTAATATAGAAATAGTTCAAGTGTTTGATGCAACTTTTTCTGATGACTGGGTTGATCATGATTTTGGAGATGGTTTACCCCCCAATAAGTCAAAATTGAACTTAATCGTTACTGTTTTGGACCAGCCTAAGCCGTCTAAGGATATTAGAGAGACAGAAGTACAAAAAGGGTACAATTCATATATTTGGTTTGTGTTGGTTGGAAATAAAAGTAATAGAAATTACTTTAGTTTGGAAAATAACTGTACAATTGAAGCACAAAGTTGTTCTGCTGACTCTAGTTCTGAGTTTACTAGTCTCCCTCGGCCGTATTCAATCCCAAGATTTCCGGAGGATATAAACAAATTGATCGTTGCGAAAAGTTCTGACGTTTTTGCCAGAGTAAACAGATCAAAAATCATTCGAATATTATCCGAGGATATAGAAAGATTTACCAAGTAACACTAAAATTAAATAGGTTGATTGGGTTGATATGTTGATATATTAATCAATTTAATCTTCTAAATACCTAATTAGGAAACTAAGTCCCTCTGAATATAACAGAATTGGTGAGGCACTTTTAACAAAATTTCCATTTCTTGAAGACCGGTTAAAAATTCCGGGAAACGTTGGATATGTAAGAAATATTAATGTCATATTAATGAAATATGATATAATGGGATCTTTTTTTATCTTAGGAGTCTTGGATTGTAGCTTTGAAAACCAGATTCAGACATCAGAAATCGCAAAAGAAGAAAGTAAGCTCAAACGATGATGATAGTTTGGAGGTGAAAGAAATGAAAGACAAAGCTAAGAATAGCAAGAGACAACACCCAGAACAAAATGAAAAACAAGCTGACCAAAGCCAAAGTACAAATTCCACCAAGAGGAAAAGGTTTAGTTCCATGGTAATAATTGATTTTTAATAAACGTTTGTACAGGGTTCATACAAACAGGTTGTAGGTCTGGAAATATCAGGGAATTAAATTATTTCAAAATAAAGCAGGGAAATGGAGTCGTCTCAGTGGTGGATACAGAAAAATACCAAAGGGGGTGCTAAATAGATCTAGAGCTATGGGTGTAATAAATCATCAAGCCACATGCCAAAGCCCCCGTCAAGAGGGGGGGGGGGGGTGACTCCCATATGTATCCACCACAGGGTTATCTGCAAGTGCGTCAGCCCTTACACTCCCTTGTGGTCCGTTAATACTACGCTAACAACGATTCGTGTTGTTTTTACTTATTCTGGGCATAATTAATATTTTTCATTTCTATTAAACTAAAACATAAGATGCTACAGCAACTGGAAATAGGGAAACTACTGGGAGGGGGGGACATGGAAATATCAGGGAAACGTCTGGGGGGAAACCTGGAAATATCAGAAAGGTTTTTGTGGGGAAACCTTGAAATATTCAGGGAAATTGATTTTCCAAATGTTGTACGAACCCCGTTGTAGTTAAATTAAAAGTTTAAAATTGAGTTTCGAAACCTAATTTGAAGTACCATTATTTTTTTAGCTTATGACTGCAACGACTGAGGACGAAGATAGCTTGAAAGCTCATTTAAAAATACTTAATAAGGAATTAGAGAAAGCCACTTACGATGAACGCCTAGTTGAGGAAAAGATGTTAAGGACAGCAACGTATCGCGAAAGTTTGGCTTTTACAAAACCCGTTAAGGAAAGGTTAGAGATTTTTCCCGTATTAATTAAAAAAAACATGGTATAGTGGTTTTTTAACCAAAACCTGGAAACTTTTTGCAGCCCAGGAATAATTTGTTAATTTTTCAGCTAATAAAGGAATTTAATCTTCTGCAAAATATTAGACCATCTGCAGAGACGATAATATTACACCATTTCGAACCTATTTCAAAGAAATTGTTGAAATTAGTTGAAAACCGGAAAAGGGCCAAAAACATAACTTCTCTTCTCGAGCAAAAGAAAAGGTTTCGTCGGAGGATGTTTTTAGAGGTAATTTGCTTGCAATTTAAATTTCGGCAATACAATGATGTTGAATATCAGTTTGAATATTATCATAAAGGTTAAACTTTTTTACCATGGTTAATATAATTTAAAAGTAATAAAATTTTCACGACGACGGTACTTCATGGTACTATTTTTATTTAAAAATATTTAAAAACTACGCAAGCTTTCGGGCCGTAGCCCCTTTTCAAGCGTCTTGTCGAAACTTAATTGTATAAATAGCAACCAAAAACCATTAGCGTCTGTCTAGCCTAGTCTTGAAAAGGGGCTACGGCCCGAAAGCTTGCGTAGTTTTTAAATATTTTTAAATAAAAATAGTACCATGTGAAAATTTTATTACTTTTAAGTTTGAATATTATTTACAGAAATGCAATTGAGGGCCAGCATCCTCTTGTTGCCTTGTGCATTTACGGAATCAATGGATTTATTTGTTACTACAGAGGTAAAAGTTGGAATAAAAAACGGGAATCTTATACATTTCAAGAATTAGTTTTAATTGAGCGTATTCTTGGATGTACAGATTTCTATTCAACGTTCAATTTGAACTATCTTTACTAATTGTTATTAATTTTTTCCGTTCAATCTAGAGTCCTAAAACCAATACTCCTACTCTTTGCTTAGACAACGAAGATTTTACAACTTCTTTAGTTGAGGTAGAAATTGAAGGAGAAAAATTTGAAGTTTCGACTATT
This sequence comes from Leiobunum rupestre, assembly GCF_980474605.1. Lineage (NCBI taxonomy): Eukaryota > Metazoa > Arthropoda > Arachnida > Opiliones > Sclerosomatidae > Leiobunum > Leiobunum rupestre. Next base: position 6,040,014 of record NC_143390.1, read on the forward strand.
GAACATGGAATAGCGACTCTTTTCGCAGGGTACTACGCATTTCAAATGGAATTTCCCAAAAATCTTCGGAAAACATTGGAGTATATCCAAAAAATTATATTCAAAATTAATTAATTAATTAATTTCGTAAATCAAATGTCTATGTAATGTTTTAAAATTGAAAAATACAGAGCTACAATACGTTTCTGTAATATTCTTTTCTTACCAGTATTGTCAAATAAATAACCTAAACATTGTATAAATTTGTTGATATTTATTTGAATAAGAAAGGGTATTTATTCAAAACGAGACTCGATGGCGAACGAAATGGTACTCGACGCCGTCCGAATTGGGTAAGGATTCGGTCCAAATTTGGCCTCAAATCGCACAGGATTCGGTCCAAATTGGCTCAGGATTCAGTCCGTATTGGCTCAGGATTCGGTCCGAATTGGCTCAGGATTCCGTCCGTATTGGCTCAAGATTCGGTCCGAATTGGCTCAGGATTCGGTCCGTATTGGCTCAAGATTCGGTCCGTATTGGCTCAAGATTCGGTCCAAATTGGCTTAAGATTCGGTCCAAATTGGCTCAAGATTCGGTCCGAATTGGCTCAAGATTCGGTCCGAATTGGCTCAAGATTCTGTCCGAATTGGCTCAGGATTCCGTCCGTATTGGCTCAGGATTCGGTCCGAATTGGCTCAAGATTAGGTCCGAATTGGCTCCGGATTCCGTCCGTATTTGCTCAGGATTCGGTCCGAATTGGCTCAGAAATCGGTCCGTATTGGGCTAGGATTTTGATCCAAGTGGGCCGCGAAACCGACCGAATTTGGCTTCCAATCTTACCGAATTGGGCCTTGAATTCATCCGAATTTGAATCCAAAAAGGGACCCGTTTCTGACCAAAATGACACGAATTTATCCAAATTCGTACTAACAAATATCCGTTTTCGGAGCATTTTTTAAACGAAAATGGAAACAAATATTGTCAAATTTGAATGGAAAACAGCAAATTTGGACTCAAAAAACGCTGTGTAAATTTGGATATTATCTTTATTATCCAAAATTGGACCAAAATATGTACGTTCTGAGTGTCAGCATTTTGGATTCTATTTTGTCCAATTTTGGACACCTTTTTCTGAGAGTGTACGCATTGTAACCCGGCCACCTGTTTAAGGCATTATAAGTCGCTAGATGACTTGGGCCTAAGGTGGTGCCTTGGGTATTAGCCTAGCTGATTATTATTTATTTTTATTATTTAAAATACCTGAGCTCGGTCTCAAATTGACCTCATTAGTTATTATTAATAATTAACCAGGCAAATTTGTGTACATTATTTCGAAATACAACTTCGGTGATAAAACGAATCTTGGTTTCTTATATTAATTCCAAAGTAGCTTTTCCGGCGAGTATTTTCAAAGATAATGTAGACTTCGTACCCTCGATTATAGGTTAGCGTGTTTGTAACAAAGCGATTACACACACTATGGTATTTATGTTTTCTCTAGAAGCGCTTCCGTTTTTAGCAGCTAATCAAAAGGTAGAGATTAGACGTCACAGACTAGTCAAAATTTATACGTAATTAATATTGCCTTGTGAGGAGAGACATTGGGCTTTACCGTTAGAAATTCGACGGTAAAATAAATTCATGGTAAATTACTACAATTTCTTAAAGCCAGTAAAATTACGACGTAGTTGAAAAAAATCGTTATAAGGGTCCGAATTATTTGGTACTGCTAAAATTTGGTATTCGAAAATGTTATTCACAAATATTAATATTTAGGCTTAGTTTCTCTATTCGGTGTTATAGTCGCAAGCCAGATTTCCCGCACGGTACTGGCGAGTCCCAAATAGGACGAAACCGGTCTACCGTTGGAATTTCTGGCTATTTTATTTAATTTTTCACTCGAAGATCTATTTGGTCCGAGTTTCGCGTCATTTTGTTTGTTCGAAGACCTATCGGTACGAGCTATTAGTAGGTTTTTAAATTTGTTCAAATTTGTTTAGGGTTTAGCTTTAATATCCCTTTTCATAATGGACTTATCTACTTATTCGCTAAGTTTATCATCCTTTACAATGCAGTCCATAGGTGGTTCCTCTTAACTTTTAATTCACAAATAACTTCTCCCTCTAGTTACCAAACTAATTTTTCCTTAATATTTTAATAATCTCAGTTAAAGGCAGTTTATTTTAAATATTAAACTCGGTTTTAAGTTTAATCATAAGTTTATATATGATTATAATTTTAATTATAACTCTTACGATAGAAGTCCTTGCTATTGTGTTCTACGAAGTTTTGCAATACGGCAGATGACTCCACTGATGGTTGATTTATCAATTTCGGCCAGTTGTTCTGAAGGTATTTTGTCTTCTTTTGATCATTTGGTAAATATTTTTATTATATAATAATAATCAGCTTGTTATACCTCTGGGGAGAGCTATTTGATTCTTTTTAATTCACACTGAAGCTTCGGGAATTAAACAAAAGCTAAGTCCTATATTTTTTACTTTAATTAACTATTTAAATCGCGTCGAAGTGCTGAGTTTTCAAAATTTTCTATCTTACAAGAAAAACACTGTTTATGACTACGAATAAAAATTATTTATTACTTTGAACTTCCAATTTGACCATTACCGTCTATCCAAGAGAAAGGTTTTTTCAATTCTGCCATATATAAAGAGCAAAGACTATATAACGCTTCGCTTACTAGACAGGCGTGTTCCTAGGAAAACCCTGTTAATACCTCTGTAGCACTGTAAAAGCTGGGGTAATATTTATACCCGCGGCTAGAGGCGCCACTAGTAACACAGCTCAAGCTAGGGGAAATTTTGGGCCAGCGTCGAGATGGAGCCACAATCGGTATGCAAGTTGAGCCATAGAACACGCCTGTCTAGTAAGCGAAGCGTTATATAGTCTTTGATAAAGAGCTCTCTGGGGTATCGAAGAAAACTCGGCGTCACAATGAAAAGGGCCGCGTTCAGTGACTCTCAACGGAAATTGTGTATTAACCATTGATCTCCGTTTGCAATCGTGACGCCACGTCTGTTGAACGCTTTTGTAAATTTTATAAAATATCGTCTGTCGTGTCGTTTGCGACTAGCCTTCCCGCGTGCTGTGACGTCACGATTGCGTTTATCAACGAAATAAGCGTCTCTTCCAGCCGCTTATTTCGTTGACTCTCCGTTTGCAAACGTGACGTCAATCCCGGAAGTGAAAAAAGTCGTACAGTAGCGAATGCGCATTCAACGGTCCAACCGTTTGCTGTTACCGAACGCGACCAAGGAGAGGGACCGATGACCAATATCCGTTGCAGGTGTGACCACTAGGAGTGGAAATTTTGGTGACGTACTTGGGCTTTTCTGGGTTTTATCCAGAGAGCATGGAAGATTTACAAATACAATAAAATAAAATAAAATAAAATGCAATAAAACATTGGAAATATACAAGAATTTTAACAAATGTTGGAAAGATTTGGACTACATTTTAAGGCTTACAATTGTTTAAAATGATTTAGTATTTCATATTTAAATGTTAAGTTTTAATTAAAATATCTTTTTATTTAATGAGTGCGATTTAATATTTAACACAGCTAGGCCACGGCCGTCTCGAGATCTGCTTCGCGCTCATAGCGGCCCAGGCAAAGATTTCCTCTCCTATGTATTTCCGCGAATACCTTCTTTTAACACTAGGAGCGCTGTCTGAGCCCCCCTTAAATGTAAAAAATCAGCGGGATATTTAATAGTTTTCTATGGCGGTAAATTCAACTAGTTAATCATTTTTGCATTGTTTTTCAAAAACTTCTGGAAAGTTTGGGATATACAACTTATGATTTGATCTTTATCTAATAAGTTTTCATTTAAAACATTTATTTAATTAAAGTAATATGCTTATATTGAGTTATATTAGTTAATTGCTAAGCCTAACCAAAGTTTATTTTGTTTTTCACAGGCTTCAAGTTTTTAAACCAATATTCACATTTATTTTATCAGAATTTTAAATAAATAACCAAAATATTATTCATATTATTTAATAAATAGCTTTATTATTCTTTAAATTAAGTTCACATTTCTCAAACTTTAGTTTTATAATCAGAACAAGTGTCCATTCTTTGCTAGAAAATTATTTTCCTCAATATCTAGAAAAAGTTCAAACCGACTGCGAGAAGAAAATATTGACAAAGGAAACATATGAATCTATTAGAATAACTTCATTGTCTACAATATCTCGCGTGTCATACCTCCTTAAATCTGGTTTCCAGTTTGTCTTGACAAGAAATTTAACGAGCGATGCTATTGAAATGTTTTTCAGCATTCTCAGGCAAATGGCTGGAGGGAATGACATGCTGGATGCAAGAGCCACTATATTCAGTTTGGAATCCATCCTTAAGAGATGCACTATATCATTATTTATTTATTTAGAGGTTATCTACAAAACCGCATAGGCCAACTTATGTGTAGACTTACAGAATCGCAGGATTAAAAATGAACAGAATATAAAAAATTGTATAAAAGTAAGCAAAAAAAAAATAATAATAGTAATAATAATGAGAATAATTAAAAGCAAAAAGCAAAGCCAACATTAAGAAAACGAGTAAAAAATAATTACGAGATCATGACCAGGCAGATAAATGTTCAGATAATAAATAGCGGAATTTGTGATAGTTAGATTGTGTCACAATATTTGATGGCAAAGCATTCCAATCGGTAATGAAACTATGGGAAAAAGAATTTAGTCAAAAACCTAAAACATCTAACGTTCCCCAAGACAGCTTCACAGATCTATCAGCCATGATTGATACTAGACTCGATGAATTTTGCACTATTTTTAACGGCAATGAAGTTACATTACCATATGAAGTTACTGACATACTAAATGCTTTGGACGGCTAGCAAGTATCGCATACTTGGCTGATTATGTAGTACAAATCCTAGAAGAAAAACATTTTTGCGAATTGTGCCTAATTCTGACTCACCATTTAAATTATCCGACAGAGGAAACCTTAGGTATCCCCAGCAAAGCTTTATCATGTTAATGGCTAATATTGGATATAGTAACAACATTCTAGAGAGAGCTGTACCCTATCTTTGGGATTCACCTGCAATTTTTAAAAACATTGAAATCCACTTGTGGCCAAAAATTGCTCTATGCCCTTACATCCAATGTGATTTGAATAATAATCACCCGAATGAAATTGCTGATTTAATTTGTAGAAAGGTCACAAATATTACCAAAACTCTGTCCGCAAAATTTTAGAAAGAGAAAGAACTTGTGCATAAGCCTCTTTCTCAAAAAGTACTCAAGTCGTAAATTCTAAATTTTTCCTATCTATTGTTTAGTTGTGTATCATTCAGTGGGAAATCCACCTTGGTTTATTATATTTATCAGATTTAAATACCTTCCAAGTTTCCATCACTATTTTCATTCATGGCGATCTTCCAAGTGACAGTTAGTTAATCCATGCCAGTATAAATCATCATTATATGTTAACTCATATTCCACCTAGTCAACACATATAAATTATCACACGTTAACCCATATTTCAACTAGTCAATATTTGAATAAATAATCATACTATGTTAAACAATATTCCAACTAGTCCTGTATAAATTATCATTATAATACATCATCCTATATTCTAACTATTATGTATTATTAAACTTATTTTAGCTCTTAAAAAAAACAAGTTAATACCTTAATAATAAACTTTTACATAATCTTCAAGAGAAGTCACATTTGTTTTCTTTTAAAATTCATTTATTTTACTACTTTAATGCAATTAAGTTTTTAAACATTAATACAACACACAGGCCTCTGGAAGTTACTACATAACAAAAATACAGCTGTAAGGAGTTTATGTTTACATTTTTATACAGAAACGGTGACTTCTGGCTCCAGAATTACCAAATTTCAATAACGTTTTTCAAAACTTTACTTTGCGTTAAAAAATCTGAAGAGGTGTTTAAATTTTTTATTATTAATTAACATAAATATTACTAAAAAAATATTTTACAAAAAATTACACATTACGCGATAATAATTGAAATTCCAAAGTTCCGCGCCGTTCCTCCCATTCGATAACATGGCTGTGAATTTTCTCAAGGGGGGGGGGGGGGCTAGACTAGCGCCATAAAACGATGTGAGAAGTTTTTGAACTAATTTCCCATACGCGATTTTCGTACGATCGCCTGGGCCGCTATGAGCGCGAAACAGATCTCGAGACGGCCGTGGCTAGGCTAATACCCTTAAATAGGTGACTGTGTTGTACCGCGCGAGCTCCTTAACTTACTATTACCGTTAACCTCTACAAGTTTTTATGGAAGGGAAATCCGAAGAGCTCGGGGGAAGACCCCTTGAACCAGTGGGGAGAGAACTTGCAAACTCTACGCCACCCCACCTATAAGAACATGGACACAATGTCGTTCGTACCAGAAAGAGTACTCAGTGGCGTATACAGAAAAAACTCAAGGGATAGCGCTAAAAGACATCTTGAGCTATTTGTGTAATAATAAATCATCAACTCACATGCAAAGCCTGCGTCAATGGGGGGGGGGAGGGGGCGGAGTTTGCTATATATATCCGCCACTGACCGTACTTGGTCTTTCTGAACTGTTCATAAATTTATCGGTGGTTTTTTAGCGATAAAGTGATAAACAGATTATTAAATCTTTGAAGTTAATGATCAGCTAAACCCTAGTAGTGAGTGATACGCAAAAACCAAGGACACATAATGAAATTGTTAACATTTTTACAAATAAAAAATAATCGCTTAAAAAAATATTTACAACAACTGTTAAAAAGGTCCACCTTGGACTCTAATACACAAACGACAACGTCGTAAACATTATTGACGAACGTTTTCAAAGATTTATGGTGTATTACGAATAGTCTCACATCCATCAATTATGCGCTTTGGTAAGTCGTAAACCAAGTCTGTGAGATGTCCCCAAAGATAAAAATCGCACGGGTTCAAATCGGGAGATCGTGCCGGCCATGGAATGGCTCCTCCTCGTCCTACCCACCTCAAAAGAAAGGTCTCATCAAGATGATCTCTCACGGCACGGCTCAAATGTCGTGCTGCTCCATCGTGCACGAACCAGATTCGCTGTCTAGTCGCTAATGGAACGTCCTTCAGTAGCTCTGGTAAAGCTCGTTGAAGAAATTCTAGGTATGACTCTCGATTTAGCCTAGGTGGAAGGAAGTAGGGTCAAACTAAATTGTCTCCAACAATGCCACACCACATGTTTATACTGAATTTCTCTTGGTGCGATGCGACAACAGCTCCGTGAGGGTTGTTTTGGCTCTACTGGTGGTTTTTGTGAAAATTGAGAATACCACCTCGAGAGAAAGTGGCCTCATCGCATGCTAGGATGATACTTGGGAACTGTGGATCGTCCTGTGCACGGTCCACAAACCACTGGCAGAAGTTGATACGGTGAGGATAGTCGGCTTCATTTAAGGTTCGAACTTTTCGAAGGTGGTAATGGTCATAGCGATGCCCATGTAGAATTTTCCACACCATGTCATGGTTTACGCCCAGCTGCCTTCCAACTTGACAAGTACTTCAAAAGGCTCAAGCTCTGAACGACGCAGACTATCCTAGGCGAGTTGACGTTTTTCAGTGGTTTGTTGACAAAGTAGGTCGTGACCATCAGTTTTCGAGTATTCTGTTCACAGCCGATGAAGTCAAATTTTTCGTGACGTATACTCAACTTGCACAACTCTCACCAGTGGAGTCAAGATAACCCCAAAATTATGTGTTAGATCTCATCAAGTGCAATTTATCCTAAATGTTTGGTGTGGTATTGTTGGTGATCATTTAGTTAGTCCTTCCGCCTATGTTAAATGGTCCGGCATACTTACAATTTCTGCTAGATAATTTACTCAAGCTGCTCGAAAACGTGCCGTTAAAAACGAGAAGGCGCTTGTGGTTTCTGCACGATGGAGCTCCACCCCATTTTAGTCCCGACGAAGAAGCTCAACCCATGTGCCCTTTTCCTCTGGGTCTATCTTGTAGACTTAGTTTACAAGTTAAGTTCGGGACGTTGACAATCTGCGACAACGCATAATTGATGGCTGTTAAATTATCCGCAACACAGTTGGAATCAATGAAAGAGTTCGAGAATCATTTTTACGACGAGCTCGAGGTGGAAATTTGGAAACATTTTTGTTGTTTTCAATAAAACAGAAATTGGTATTTGTAACTTCAATTCTAAGTAATTAACATTTACGTTGATTCTTTAAAAACTTTAAGTGTTAGTAAATTCATTGTAGGACTTATGACACTTACAAATGCGGTCGGAACACTTCTACAGGGGCTCATTCGACGTGATCAAGTCTTTTAATTACATTAGTTATTTTCATTATCGTTTTACCATTAAAAAAAATGATTACTAAATGGAAGCCATTGTAAACATTCGCAAGTACAATTTGGCGTATTCAAAACCAGGACCATTCAGTGTCTTCAAGAGTAAAAATACCATTTCGTTTCCTTGACACTTGTATATCGTTCTTGTGCGCTTGCCAAATTAAGAAGCACTATCCGAGCATCCATCGAGGAAAATACTTTGAATTGGCATTCGCCTCGTACAAGTTGCATATTCCAAAAATTTCTGACCATGTTTAAAGGAAATTCCACCTTATATACAGGGTCTTTTAAATTGATCGATCCAAGCGTTTTTCTCAAAAATGAATTGAGAAAAATTTTTCAGGGTATATACAACGCATAGTAATCAATTGAATTTGTAAATTTCAGAAAAATTGAGGCATTTTTGTGCGTTTTAGAAAATTAATTTTTTTTACCGGTAGGTCTTAGACAAAAAGTGTCAACGAGAAAGTTGAAGTGCATATTGAAAAAAGTAAGAATACAATTGGTTCGGCCAGCATAAGGTTATTTTTCCCCGAGTTTTGAGGGATTGAAAGAACACAAGTTTTCAGTAGGAGGCAATAGCTTCTTTTGAAAAACAACAATTACAATTTTAACGGATGAAACACATGGACGTTTTAAAAATAAATGTATTACAAATTTAAAAATCAGGTGAGCTTGCGAACCCTGAGTATTTTAATTTTCTATAATGAAGAGGGTTGAGAGCCAAGGCTTACTCCTTATTCTTTTTCGTAACTATATATCTTGCCAGTTTTAGTCGTTCTTTAACCAAATCGAAATTAGTTTTATAATCTGTTATTGTGAAATATCCATTTTTCGCCAAAATCTACTATTATTTTCACAACCTTTGATTATACACGAAGGCATTATTAAAAATTGGAAAAACCGAATACCGGAAACGGTTAGAGGAAGCCTAGACCACGACGAAAAGGCGACTGCGCGATTGGATCGTAAGAGAGCCTATCAAATGCTTGAGCCAGTCACATGGTTTTCGCCGGGTCTATTGCGGGAAAGACGAACGTAATTTTACGTACTTAAACTTAATTAGAGACAAATTTAAAGGGAAACGTTTATGATTTATCATATTACTGATATAGACAAGCTTATTTATAAATAAATATGAGGTGTAACTCTACTTTAACAGTGTCGATTAAACACGATTCTTTGAAATAATGGAACTTGGCATTAATAAAATCATGGTAGGAGATTTAGCACACTTCTGCTGGTTCAATATAAGGAACTTTTGGCATTATGATTATCGCTTTACCGTTAAAAAACAATTGAATATTATATGAAAACAAGTGGGCTCAAAGCAGAATACCAAACTTCACATTACTGGCTATTTCGTTGTTTTGGGACCCGGATTTCGTGGGCCTAAAACTCGAAATCAAAGCATTTTAGGACCCACGCTCATAGGAAATTTTTGACTCATTAAGACCAAAAGAACACGCCCTAAAATTTATGACATACTTACCCGTAACACCCTGTATACAAACTGCACCCTTAATTACAAATTGTTTACGGATTTTCATGTAAAGTATTTGTTTGGTATATGATTGGGCAATGGGCCATAGCACTTTGTTTAACATGTGAGGACGTTATATGTGGGAACTAAAAATTTAGCGCCATCTATCCGTGCCATTTGAAATTAATCGTTTTTTTGGTCCCCAGATGTTCAAAGTACTGGTGACATCTATGGGATCTGTGTTAATTGCCGTAGTCCACAGTTGTAATATAAAATGTTAATTCGTGTTGTATGTGTGAATTTTCGTGAAACTTTTAATTTAAACAGCAATTAGCTAAATTAGCCAATTACCATTGTTTCTACGTTTGGGGACCAAAAATGCCTCCATATGTAGAAAGGTCTCCACTGATATGATTGCAGTAGTCCTTTTATGTCTCTGTGCACAAACCCAGAAATACCTCTCCGAAGGTAAAAATACACGTCAATCAATAATATTTCGATAGTAATGTTTCAGCATAAATTTATTAAAAGCGATAGTGTTGTTTATCTCGCAACACAGGGGAGCATTTTAGAATCTCGTCGTGAGAAACCACCTGCTGTTTCCATCAATACATTTTCCACAATCAATCAAAGGTTTCTTTCAATAAACTATAACAAAAAAGAAGCATTCATTCTACAGTCTGTGTTATGCAAACCAAGTAAGTACGTCTAGAAACTTAGTTTTTTTAAGGAATTTCTTACACCTAACGATTAGTATTTGAAGTATTTTTGTGATCTTAACCTCTTAAGTAACAGGAGTTTACCGTTTGAACGAAGGGAAGAGATTGACATTATCAAAGAGTTACAGCGTCGTGGTTAGAAACTAAAAATACTTATGAACTGTACGAATAAAATTAAAGTTGCCACAAGCAGGGTAAGATTTTAAAGTATTTCTTTTTGAATTTATTCATCAAGGTGCTCCTCATCTTTGACCAACAATTCTTGAAGTTGAAGTTTATCAACGTACCTTATACCTTTATCGTTATAATAAGAAACGTTCTTTTTACTTTCATTTTTGTAAAACCTCCAAATGAATTAATATGTAATCGAACGAGAAGGGCATTTATTCCCACTAATCACCGTCTTATCAAAAATGTGGCTATTTTTTGTCATGTTTGTCTTTCAAATATCTTTTTTAAAATGTTTATTTTTGACATATAAAGAACTAAAATCTCCGCTAACGACGCAAGATGTTAATCCTGCATGCATTAGCTTCCAATAAACCAATTAAATTCGGTGTAAGCCTACCATTATTAATTTTATAAAATATTTTATCAAAAATAAACCTTTGTTTAAATTTCAATATAGCCTGATACTTGACAAAAGACCCGTCATAAAGTTTTTAGTTTAAAAAGTTGCCTCTAGTTTATATTCCTTAATTTCTAAAATAAATATCGAACAGATGAACAGGGTGAACTAGCCTATATTAAAGTTAAACTATTTAGGAGTCCATAAAGTGAAAAGTTAAGTTACGAAAATTTGGAAATTTAAATTGTTTTTTACCTCTCCGTGTGATAACACTAGGTGATTTACTGAATATTTTTACTGAAAATCTAAAGGTAATGGTTTGGTAGTACGTGGCTACGCGTTAAAAGAATAATGACGCTCAACTGAAATAATAACAACTTAAATTTTAATTAGAAAAATGTTAAATTATTAAAGATACAAAAATGGCGCGACTGTTAAGAAGTGGGCAGTTTAAGACGAGTCGGAGAGTCCGTGTTGTCCGTCGAAAGGTTAAAATTGGAACTGCCGAAAATACAAGTAAGGGGGGCAAAGAACTAAGAAGTCTTCAGGGCTTCGCTTCACGCAGAGAGAGAGCAAAAATAAAAACCCAAAACTTTCCAGAACGTTTTCTTAGGAAAAAACGCCAGTTACACACTATGAAGAAATAAAGCCAAAGTAGGCATGATTTTACAATGTACGGGGTCAACTATAAAAATACAGTGCTACGGGGGTTAGTTTTGGCTAGTTTAAAGGAAAAGGGGCATACTTTATGCGAATGACTCAAACCAAGGAATTTATATATATAAGATACGACTGTTACTAAGAACAGAAGTAAATGACTAGAAGTATATCAAAAAATGTTTTTAATTGATGATTCTTCAACACTCCGAGGGGACTTTGTACCGTAGGAGGGGTTATACAACCACCGTGTCAGTCTGTCTGTCTGTCTGTCTATCTGTGGGTCTGTCTGTCAGGCCTGCGAACGCGTTCGCATTTTCGGGGCAAAGGGTAATCATTGCGTACGCAGTTTCTTGGATCACTGCGTACGCAGTCGAATAACCATTTTATCAGTTTAAAGGTTGGCTAAGCGTTAACGGCTAAATTTGCGATTACGTTGCGTTTGGTTGCATTTGTTTTTCGTTAACGCTCACCGTCGCGCCAGTTGTTATGGGTGCGTTCTCTCCAACTCTTTCTTATTGACTTTGGGACGGACCGAGTGCTGATTGTCATCGCAACCTCTCAACGTCCAATGGCAGAGTTTCCACCAATTGTTCACGGTATTCGTCTTAGTATCAATTTGCGATCGCATCGGGCGGGTTTCGAACCCGAGACTGCCTGCTTGACAGGCGTACGTTCTACCACAGAACCACCGACGCTTATTACGCTTTATTGAAAATTAGACCTTCAGCTTTATCGGAAGCGTATTTAATAGAATATGAAATTTTGGTTTAATTGAAATAGAACAAGATTTCGTGTAAGATTTAAATTATTTTAATATAATATGTATTTGGGTTTAGGCAAATGAAGGGTCGTATGTTATTTTTACTGATCGAGATAATGTTGTTTTTTGTCTATTCTTTGATCTTATATTTTTATCTTTGGTTTTTTGAGATTATTTTGTTTCCACGAAAACGTCCAGTTTTGGAGGAGACTTTATAGTGTGTAGGTCGTGTTGTTTAGCTTATCCGGTTTCATGATAATAACGTCGAAAATTCCTGTTTGTTAATGGTAAGGTGTCGCACTAACTATTCCGTCTACGGTCATTTATTGATATACGAGCTGTGGTTTAGTCAAGTGGCTTTCTGTGCTTTGTGAGGGTAAGTTTTTCGCTGCTTGTTAATACATTTTTTATTGGTGTGGATAGTTGGATATCTACGATTCCTAATGCAGTCATTGATTTCCTGGGTGTGCGAGTCATTATATGATATTGGAAATTGGATGGTATTGGTCTTTTTCATGCGGTATGTGCCACAACGTCAACAGAAAGTCTACGAGTCGTCCACTACCATCTTCATCAAGGGCGAGTGTTGAAATAAAATGAGCGTTAAAGATGCGGCAAGTATTTCGTAAGCGAGAAAAATACAAATACCCTCTGTAGATATTTCTTTCATTAAAATTTGCTTCGTATTATTTACTGATAAACTTGTTCTGTAAATAGGGTTAAATTCAATTGTGCATTGTTTTAGTAAGTCTAACTTGCTGTTGTAACTACTTAATTTATAATATTCTGAATAAATTAAACTCGGTTGTTTCGTCTCAACTATTTAAATTAAAATTAAAATTTTATACCGGGCAGGGATTGAACCGAGATTACGTTTTTAGTAAATAACTCTGAATTGCGGAGATATCTTTGGGGGGCGTGTCGAGAAATTAATACCACTAGGGACCATTCTTCCGAGGAGAGGTATATTTTGGCTTGCCAACTTGTTTTAATGAAACAAATAGTAATTGTTTTGACATTTTTGGATTACTTGGACTAGTTTTGAGTGAACGCGAGATAAATTGGATAAAAACGTCGTAGTTTTAAGTATAATACAAAATATTTGTGAAACTGATGCTGTGATAACTGCCATATATTTTCGCCGATAAATTTGAAAATTTCTACATATCAAGCGATGTAAATAGCCTTTTAGATTTCGATAGAAATACGACGCCATTTTGAAATATGGTGGATATAAATATAACTTATGATGCGATAACTGCCGAACTACTTAATTTATAATATTCTGAATAAATTAAACTCGATTGTTTCGTCTCAATTATTTAAATTAAAATTAAAATTTTATACCGGGCAGGGATTGAACCGAGATTACGTTTTTAGTAAATAACTCTGAATTGCGGAGATATCTTTAAGGGTCGTCTCGATAAATTAATACCACTAGGGACCATTCTTCCGAGGAGAGGTATATTTTGGCTTGCCAACTTGTATTAATGATGCGCTAGCGGATTATGAAATGAAAATTGTGGTTGCACTTTTCAGCGCCAGAGGGAAATAGGGCGCTTCACACTTCAACTGCCAAGTTGTAGTTTTTCTATCTTTAACCAAAATGCTGTATTAATTTCGACGGCTACGGGATTAGCAACGTTAAAAGAGAAGTGTAAAAAGTAACAAGAATTGAAAATCCTATTTTCCTGGCATAACAGCTATAGCTACGCCAGTGCTTTAATTGATAAAGCTCAGTTACTTTAACTTTACTATCTAAACCATAACAATACTGCTGCTCCAATTCACGAATTAAGCCATCAGCGAAGGGTAAGTGAAGGTCCTATGACTCCTAATGGTGTCCGAAAATTGGTGACTAAATTTGAGGAAACTGTACTTTTCAGCGTACGATCAAGGTGAGGGCGAAAGCGTGTATATGCAAACGTTGAAGAAAATATTGCAACAGTGATGGAAGAATACTCAAGAGCGAACGTTCCCGGTAATAGCAGCGCTAGGGACGTAGCGAAGCGTCTACATATAACTCTACCACAGTACTAAATGTCTTGAAGAAGGCTATATATTGAAACAAGATATCCCTCGCTCACGAGCGTCAGCCAACAGATCCAGCTATTAGAGTTGATTTAGCTCTTCAATTCCTGGCAAGAATTCAAGTAAATCAATCTTGGCCTTGGAACATTTTATGGTCAGACGACGCTCACTTTACAGTATATGGATATATTAATCCTGATTATTGCAGAATTTGGTCAGCCGAGCGACCTTACGCTGCTAAAGAGAGGCCATTACATTTACCGAAGGTAACTGTCAGGTGTGCCGAATTTATAATTGGACCCTATTTTTTCGATCAGACCTGAAGTTTCTTTCAACGCAGCGCGCTACGAAAACTTTCTAACCAACTTCGATATACCAAATCTTCAGCAACGCGGTGTACTAGAAACTAGAATGTTTTAATGCAAGATTGGACAAAGAGTGAAAAATCTGCCAAAAAACAGTTTTGGAAACCACAGAACTATTAGTCGTAATTTTCTTATAGCCTGGCCATCAAGATCAACGTATTTAAACCCATGCGACACCAGCATTTGGGGAATTTTAAAGCAACGGGTCTATCATCGCCATGACATTAGAAACCTTGCAATATCTCGCAAAATTCAGTTAATAACTCCAGATGATCTCCGTAGCATGGTAGAGCACCACATTTCACGTTTTAAAATAATAATAGCTCTTTCTATAAAATAATATATACGCATACTTGTATAAAAAGTGTTATTTTTTGGAGCGCGTGCTTCCTAATATTTCCGTGTAGTGGGTCTCGTGCGATGCGATTTCGTGCGAGCTCAACAAAAACAAAAATATGCGCACGCTCTTTAACTTTAACTGCACGATGAATCTAACGTAATCACGTGACCTCTCGTATCTACATAATAAAACTCTAAGCCCTTTCGTCGCATTTTTTTCTGACTTTCATTCGCGACTCTAACGTGGCATCGCCGAAGGTATGCCTAGCGCTTCGCCTTAATACTAGGACATTGAGTATATTTCAGAAATCGGGTCTAACGTGACATCGCCGAAGGTAATTTCTCTGAGTATAACCCGCGGTCGTTGCGCTTCGCCTTAATACTTGGTCATTCAGTATATTTTTGTCATTGAGTTTGTTTTTGGAATTTCGGATCGGATTTCGCACTGGCTCGAATTTCGCACTGTAAATCGGGACTCAAAAACGAGCGTATTTTTAGTTGTTCGTCATGAGAGTAAGTCAGCCATTGGATACAGGGGGTTTAAAGGAGTACAGAGGGGTTTGGGACGCCTGAGAGTTTTTGAGTTATTTTTGCTTGGAAAAGGGTACCACGGAAATTCTCGCATGGGAAGAGGGGAGGGGAGGGCCACGGTAACTATCGCATGAGAAAAGGGGGGAGGGAGTCCCGCGGTTATTATTACATGGGGAAAGGGTGGGGGGTTGGGGGTGCCACCGTAATTATAACATGGATAAAAGGGGGAAGGAGTACCAAGGTAATTATCACATGGGAAAAGGGGGAGGGGGTACAACGGTAGTTATCACATGGGAAAATGGGGGAGGGGTTACTACGGTAATTATCACATGGGAAAAGGGTGAGGGGGTACCACGGTAGTTATCACATGGGAAAAGGGGGGATGGGTTACTACGGTAATTATCACATGGGAAAAGGGGGAGGGGGTACCACGGTAGTTATCACATGGGAAAAGGGGGGAGGAATTACTACGGTTATTATCACATGGGAAAAGGGGGAGGGGGTACCACGGTAGTTATCACATGGGAAAAAGGGGGAGGGGTTACTACGGTAATTATCACATTTTAAAAGGGGGAGGGGGTACCATGGTAATTATCACATAGGGAAAAAGGGGAGGAAGGGCCTTACTGAGGGGGTTCTACCATGGGGAAAAGAGTACCATGGAAATTATCCCCTGGGAAAAAGGGGGAGGAGGCCTTACGGGGGGGGAGGTTCGACTATGGGGTAAAGGGTACCACGGAAATTATCGCTTGGAAAAAAGGGTCGGGGGCCTTACTGCGGTGGTTCGAATATGGGGAAAAGGGTGCCTCGAAACACACCACTAGCTGAGGGCCCGCCTGTAAGGCGGGCTTCTCATTTAGTCTACATAATAAAACTCTAAGCCCCTTTCGTCGCATTTTTTTCTGACTTTCATTCGCGACTCTAACGTGGCATCGCCGCAGGTACACGGAGGTACACACCGAAGGTATGCCTAGCACTTCGCCTTAATACTAGGTCATTGAGTATATTTTAGAAATCAGGTCTAAACGTGACATCGCCGAAGGTAATTTCTCTGTGTATAATCCGCAGTCGTTGCGCTTCGCCTTAATACTAGGTCATTGAGTATATTTTTGTCATTCAGTTTGTTTTTGGAATTTCGGATCGGATTTCGAACTGGCTCGAATTTCGCACTGTAAATCGGGACTCAAGGACGAGCGTATTTTTATTTGTTCGTCATGAGAGTAAATCAGCCATTAGATACAGGGGTTTAAAGGAGTACAGAGGGGTTTGGGACGCCTGCGAGTTTTTGAGTTATTTTTGCGGGGGAAAGGGTACGGAAATTTACACAAAAGGAGAGGGGAGTGCCACGGTAACTATCACATGGGAAAAGGG
This sequence comes from Leiobunum rupestre, assembly GCF_980474605.1. Taxonomy (NCBI): domain Eukaryota; kingdom Metazoa; phylum Arthropoda; class Arachnida; order Opiliones; family Sclerosomatidae; genus Leiobunum; species Leiobunum rupestre. The sequence continues at coordinate 6,057,179 of NC_143390.1, forward strand.
TGGAGGGGGTACCACGGTAAATATAACATAGGGAAAAGGGTGGAGGGGAAACCACAGTAGTTATCACATGGGAAAAGGGGGAGGGGGTACCACGTTAATTATCACATGGGAAAAGGGGGAGGGAGTACCAAGGTAATTATCACATGGGAAAAGGGGGGAGGGGGTACTACGGTAATTATCACATTTGAAAAGGGGGGGAGGGGGTACCACGGTAATTATCACATGAGGAAGGGCCTTACGGGGGTGGTTCTACTATGGGGAAAAAGGACCAAGGTAATTATCCCCTGGGAAAAAGGGGCAGGAGGCCTTACTTGGGGGGGAGGGAATATTCAACTTTTTACTTTATGAACCTCTAAATAGATTAACTTTAATTTGGTCCAAGCTGTACTTTAAATAAAATAGCATTGGCTGCATCAAATTAATGACCGATTAGTTTTAAAAAATGTACTATAAGGTTCAGCAAAGATATCCAAACCATTATCTTACGTCGTTAGAGGATATTTTACCCTACTACGCTTGAGTAATGCTGTCTTTCAATACGGTCATCCTCTTAGTTTTTTATAGGTCAAGAATTAACATTTAAAAAAGGTATTTGAAACGTGATCGAAAATAGCCACAGTTTTGATAAGACAGTGATTAGTGGGGATAAATACCCTTCTCGTTCGATTACATATTAATTTATTTGGATGTTTTATCGGCGTTGACACCCCCCCCCCGCGAAGCCTGTGCTACTGACGGTAATTTTTTATCACCAAATTATTCTTCCTGAGTCATCAAGTGGCTTTTAAAGCCATTAATTCAGGTGGTTGGGTTACAATGCGTAGGATGGTGGTGGCAAGCCCTTCATGCCACGCGAGCCAACAGCTCCCTACACTGCCTATTATCGTTAACCTCGACAAGCTCTAGGGAAGGCTTTTTGTGGGTGGTATGGGCGGAATTGGTGCCCATGTAGAATTCGCCTTACCATTTCGTTATTCACACCTAATTACCGCCCAACTTGCCTAGTACTTGTACCGGGGTCATCTTCAAAAAAAGTCAATACCTATTGTGTTACGGTAATATGATAAATTGATTTTAATTAATTTTAAGTACTTGTTGCGTTAAGTCTTCTGAAATGTCTTGTGCTCTTTCGCGAGCGTTAATAATAATAATTGTAATGATCAGCTAAGCTAATACCTAAAGAACCACACACGCCTAAGTCTATAATAGTGATTTGTGAAGTAACTGTAAATACCAGTCCGCTCTCTTTTAGGCTTCTATTTACAGTTGATGAACTGATTTAAACGCGATACACATCAAGTAAAGCTTATTTTCCAGTAGCGCGTGTAAGGCTTAAATTTCAACTTCAGCAAGTACATCAGTTTTTAGGCGTGAAGAACACTGCTTTATGACCACTACCCTCCTACGTATTGTAACCCGGCCACCTGAATTAATGGCTTAAAAAGTCGCTGGATGACTTAGGCCTAAGGTGGTGCCTTGGGTATTAGCTTAGCTGATTATAGTGGGAATAAAGAAAGTTTAAGTCGTAGGATTCGAAACGCAATCTGTTGCAATTTCTTGGAAGCTAAAATCATATTCAAACTCCGCCCTTTACTGTGGGCTGCTTATCAAAACTCACTGCTTATCAAAACTCACTCAATGTTTTATCAGTAACCATCACATTTGACCTTCAAACTAAGAAACAAAGAAAACGAGTTTGTCGCCACCACAAGTCGAACTCCCTTTGAATCACCCCGGCACCCATAGACTTAATCAGAGTCCCGAAAGCCATGAATAAACGTCGATAGGGGCTAACTGAAAAATATATTGTAGTATCTACAAATGGAGTCATTTATTGAATTAAGATGGGCAAATGACCGTGTTTCAGCCATTTCATTTTCCAAAACAGAATGGAGCATTCCAAGAAGAGCGCTGGTGGCAGAATTACAAGATTGGCACCTCCAGAGGACAAGACCTCTTTCACTACATATTTCGTTACGAATATCACAGGTACAAGAATTTTTCAGTGTACTAGCGTAAAGTCCGAATTAAATGACTGAAGTTCATGGAGAGCAACCATTTATAATGTTATTTAAAAATTGCAAATTATACGTCGCATAATTTTCCACTAAATTTGATTTTTTTATGTCAGGCAAAAGAACCGTTTTTCAAGAGTATGAGACGAGGTTCAAAAAATAATTAATTTTAATTTGAAATCTACCCAATGACCAATGCACATTTACTTTTAATATTAGCACTGGCTATTAAAACAATGGATGTTTTCTGTCGTGTTAAGATTAACTTTAATTTCCGAGTATAACTAACGCTTTCTAATTTCTTGGCAGATTGTGTTATATGTTTTTCGACAAATACCACTATGAACGATTTCCTTTATTCGGCAAATGGGTAAAGCCAACTTCACTATCTATCCGCTCTTGCATAGGCTGTGAAGACTTGGAAATTCTTATAATGCGTGGACCATGTTTTGAACGATAAAGTCCAAGCCAATAGAATCGGAATAGTCGGAATAGACCGAATACAATTTACTGACAGGGAAACAATCATTTAAGGGAAAGCTCTAAAGCCACGGTCAGTCGATTGCTTAATTGGTTGAATAGAGCGTTTAAAAGCCGCTATTAAACACGGTTTCGATGCTAGTTTATTCAAAGTAGTTTATACGAGCTTTAACAGAAATCTTGTAGTAGTTAGGATGTATATTTTGTGATAAAGTACGATATGCGACAACGAAGTAGTACGTATGGACTACGACTCAATTAGCAATCATTCTACAAAAAAAGTACAAGTTGGATTGCTAATTTTTAAATCAAAGTCCATTACGTATAATTTTTAACTATGTTAAGAACATTTTATATACTCATCCTAAATTTTTATTTACATAACTAAGTGGAAATGTATTCTTACAAATTATATAAAATTCGAAACCATTGGGGCCTTTTAAATTGAGAGGTCTCAAATATTGATATTACAGTGACAAGATATAATTAATACTGTATACTACGAGCCTAGAAAAGGTATAATACGAAATATATACGTCTGCCCTCTTTCCGAGCCTAGCAAAGATGTGGTAAAATCGTATTCCCTTGGAGGTCCTTGACTCTTGAGCGAGGTTTCCCATCTGAGAGCAACGGAAGTCTGCCTCCAAGTTGTTACCGAGTGGAAATTAAACAAGAAATCAGAGTGCTTGGAGCAGCCCAATGCAATACGCACCGAGTCCTCGTTATTTTCCAAGTTCCCACAGACAATTGGGAACCCAACTAATTAAATCTGAATCGAACGTAATTGCGTTTTTATTTCTTCAGGGTATAGATGTTCTAATCAACCGAATGATCCCGAATCCTTCTAACTATCTCGATATGAGAGTAAGTAGTAGTTTTACGACTACTTACACGGCCATTCTGTCTCGGCCACACACAACGAAGACTACCATCGAATATCGGACGTCCTTGAGCCTATCAGTCAGTGTGTGGCTCTCTTTCACACTCACCACTCTAACCCTGGTAATTTGGATAATTTGGGGGGAATTTATAGTAAGAAACAAGAGTACCATTGGTCAGCAGCCTTTCACAAATCGCCTTCGGAAATTCTTGAGTGACATGCTAAAGAAAGGCAAGTGAAGTTTGAACTATCTTACGTTTTTGATAAGCATGATAACCTGTGGTCCTGTTGGTGCGAAGCCCCAATGCTCTGTAATTTAATGTTCTTTGAAAGTCAGAAATGGCTCATAAATCATGTTTTTCAATTTGCACTAACAAGGAGACGACCTAAGGTGGTTCTCACCCATTTTGTTGAAAGTAGGAGGATTGTTAGATCAACATGTAGATGTAAAAAGCTAAAGGGAAAAGTTACGCTGGGGTTCCGTTTTACCATGGCAACCAAAAACGTTTCTGACAACTTAAAATGAAAAAAAATAAACGTAAAATAACCAGGAGAAAATGACCAATACATTTTTTTAAATGAAAAAAATTGTAAATTTTACATTTTTGGATTACTTTGCACTAAATTTGGGTGAACTCGAGCTAAATTGAGTAAATACGTCGTAATTTTAAGTATAATGCAAAATATTTGTAAAACTTATGTTTTTAAGGTTAGCTAATGTCGAACGTTTACTACAAAAACCATGTTGGTCGCTGGACAGTAATGGTTGAAATCAACTGCTTAGTATATTTTGCATCATGATTTCAACAATTTTGCCAAATACCGACCACAGTGAGATGGGACGATGGTTAGATTTATCCGTTTTACAACCCGTTTTAAATATGGGTATAACAATGGCGTCTTTCCATTGCTTAAAGACCGAGACCAGAGCGAACTTCCACCCCTCTTATCCTGTACTTAATTTTTTGACGAGTGACAACTGATTGACATCTCTGACAACTTAAGTGACAGCTCTGACAGCTTGAGTGACCGCCTGGACAATTCCATGTATTGTAGCTTACCTCTTTTTTTGATGCTCATTGTATATATTCTATTCAAAAACAGTCCGAGCCGTCGGTCAAGCTGTCGACGCTGTCACTCAATTTTGTGGGGGTCTAAATTCGCACACGAGAAAATGGAATCTCTGTTCTCGGCCTTTAAAGATAAATTATAAATATACCGTAGGATTGGGACAAATATTACTGCGCAGCCTGTTTAATAATAGGTGTTTTTTCCCCGCCTGTTCTCGGTTTTTGAGCAGGTTAAAAAGTGTAGCCCTATGACGTCATTTTACTCCAATTCGATCTTGACGAAAAAAACGAGTTGGAGTAAGAAGGGAGTAGTTAAAGATTAAAGGTTATTTATTTGTTTTGTTTTTAAGATGGCGACTGGTGGTGAGGTCATCAATATATGACCCATTTTTCTTATTTATTTAATAAAAATAATAATAATTAGCTAGACTAATACCCAAGACACTACGTTAAGCCTAAGTCATCAAGCAACTTTTAAAGTCATTAAATAGAATTTAACAATTGGATTTTCGTTATTAAAAGCTTGCCATATGTGAAGATGTTCAAAGCCCGTCATGTTTTCGTGAAACGAAATTTAAGCAGACGAATCTATATAATAACAAGTTCGCCAAGGGCGATAATATTATTTCGTTGCCTATGTTATCAGATTTAAACGAACCGAAGTTACCGAGCCTTTCTTAAGAAAGGTCAGTTGTTACAAAAATCGTTTAAAAAATTCTATTGGGTTTCATTCGCCAAATTATTGTGTTTTTTTTTTCAGAAACTCTTCGTAAAAATCTGTTAGAATTAACCTATCGAAAATTTAGTTGGTAAAGTTTGGCGTCGGAGGGAAAGCTAAACAAAGAAATATTTCCCGTTAATCTTTCTCAGTCGGAATTCGGTTTTATTTGCTAATTGAATACACTCTTACTGCTATATTATACCCTGTTCGCACGGAGAAGCTAGGGTAACCTAGGAGGGTCAAATAAGGTGAGCATTTTTACAGTCCGAACGCTCGGCGAAAAGACGGACCAAAAGAGCGGAGGCGGACCTCGAAGATGTTCGCCTCTGGTTTTCTGATCACCTGGGGGGGGGGGGGGGGTGAGAAGCCAATAATTTTCTTCGGGGCGAACAATTGACGTATTACGGAAGTCCAGTTCCGAGAACATATGCATGTGCGAACGCTTTATGGTACCTTCTTTGAGTAAATCTTATTTAACCATGATTAAAAATTAGACCGTTATTAAAATCTTGAGAATAATTTAATCGTGATTATTTTGCTTAGATCTTGATCTTGATTGAATGATTAAATCGTGATTATTTTTATTAGATCTTGATCTTGATTGAATGATGAAATCGTGATTATTTTGATTAGATCTTGATCTTGATTGAATTATTAAATCGTGATTATTTTGATTAGATCTTAATCTTGATTGAATGATTAAATCCTGTAGATCTTGATTTAATTAGTTTACTTCGATTATATAACGCATCCAAACCAGTAGTGACCTGCCCGTTGTAATTATAATAAAATTGTAATAACTAATACAGTCATATCTTTCAATAGTGAATCTATTGACATAGGAAATGGTTCCAGGAAAGGTCACTTCCTTCAGATGATTAAATCCAATTTATTCATGATTATATTGATTAAATCCGTTTAAATCATGATTAAAGATAATACCGTGATTGGAGCACCAGAAAATCGAAATAGCTGTGTGTTGTAAAATCGGTGCAAAAAAAGAACGTGCGAACGGTTTCCGGAGTTACAAAATTCTGAGAAAACGGAGATAAAATTTCCTCGTCCGAACGGTCACCGCTATTCACCTGGGAGGGTGAGCTAACCCCCCTAAGCTACCCTAGCTTCTCCGTGCGAACAGGTAACCATCGAGAAATAAATAGAGGAGAAGAAAGAACCGTCCAAGCTCTGCTTGGCTTTTATGCCGCACTCCCCCAAACGGGTGAACGGAGAGAGATTTTACCCTAGTAAAATTTTGTCACGTGATAAAGTTAGCAAGTTACCTGGCTCCCTCTGGCCATGAAGAAAAGAGGCTTTTAAAAAGAAATAAAAAAACGGTTGAGTTTGAAAATGACGAGGGTTAAGAAAACGTGTGAAGAATAATAGAATTAGGAGGACAAGGCTTACCTTTATCGATGTTTCTCCGTTGCGCCTTTGAGGGTTTTTTAAACTTAATACTTACGTCGTGATAATTATGGTCCATATTGCAAATAATTAAAATTTAAATAAATGATAAAACTTTGTTTTCGCGCGTTGCTTTTAGATATTCTAAAGAGCACAAAGAAATAACCATAGAACACGCGGTACACAGATTACCAGGTATTTTTTTTGCAAACAAAATATTTATTATTGGTGCGGTGGTTAAAATTTTCTACAATAGAGGGCACGAAAAGCTTTCATTTCTTGTTCACGTGACAAATTTTTACCAGGGTACCCCCCTTTTATGTCTTCCCCCAATTATCCCTGTTGTGGGTGGAGATCCTTACGGCTGGGGAGCGACTGCGCCTCCCCTTTTCATCACCTTTATTAATTCCTCTATGGTATAACCTATGAGGGTCCAATAACCTTCCTAGGTGTATGTTCTAATAACTTTTAAACCAAGAGCTTTTATATTTAAGTAATATTTAAGTTAAGTAATAAACATGACAGCGATTTCACAACCGCAGCGCCGCTTTGGCGGTATTGGCGGAGAATTTTTGAAACTTTCGGAACATAGTCTTCTACAAGGCCAACCCGCCGCGACGGCGCCAAGTGAAACGATGGAACGATGGCGCCAAGCGGAACGAAGAACGAAAAGCGGAGGGGGCAGGCTTACCTCGAAGTTGTTGCGTTAAACTCTGACCCTCGAAAATGCCTTTGCGGCTAGTACGAGGTGACCTGCTCCCTGCACCACCACCCCTTGATCGGTCGGCCAAGACTCTGACGTTACCCCCGGAGCGCCCTTCACAGCCTCAACCGCAAACTCCACTGAATTCGCTCCTTTACGAACACGGCGAGGTAATCCTATCCAACACCCCTATCCAAGACGATCCGATTAAGGGGGAAACTATAATTTCGTTTTCCCCTACTTGGGGCAACGAAATAAAAAGCTGTTGGTTGGGTGGTAGGTAGGTAGGTTCGTCAACCGATTTTGGCGACTTATTTCTCGATTTTCTGACGCTTTTCGAGCACGCGCTACGGGCGCGAGCGTCGCGTGGCATTTTTTTACGTACGCTACGATTTGCGTTTTCGCATCGAGTCGGCTTCGATTTCCGATTTGGTTTTTAGTTTTTTTATTACAAATTTTCTAAAGTGACGCAAATGTCAGTTTCTAAAAATGCTCAAAATCTGTCGCCCCTGAGAGTTGGGCCGTGTTTATCCCAACACGCAATACACCCGAAAATTTTCTCTCTTGCAGCCGCGAATTTCGGAGGGGGGGGGGGGGGGGGATCGTGCGGGGGTAGTATCAGAAGGCCTGCCGGTGTGTTTCGGAAACGGGGGGGGGGGGAGTTTCGGTTTCGTTCCGATTTGAAAGTCCCGTGGTCTCTCGGCGTACGTTAGTCGGAGGGGGGGATCGTGCGGAGGTAGTATCAGAAGGCCTGTGTGTTTCGGAAACGGGGGGGGGGGGGGGGGGGTTCGGGTTCGTTCCGATTTGAAAGTCCCGTGGTCTCTCGGCGTACGTTAGTGCCGTGGTCTTTATACATCAGCCATTGGATACAGGGGGTTTAAAAGGGTACAGGGAGGTTTGGAACGACTGCGAGTTTGAGTTATTTTTGCGGGAAAAAGGGTAACACGGAAATTATCACATGGGAAAAATGGGGATGGGTACCCCTGTAATTTTCACATGGGAAAAAAGGTGAGGAAGGGCCTAACAGCGGTGGTTCGACATTGGGGTAAAGGGTGCCACGGAAATTCTCGCGTTGGAAAGGGGGAGGGGAGTACTACGGAAATTCTCGCATGGAGAAAAGAGGGAGAGGGTACCGCGGTAATTATCACATGGGAAAAGTGGAGAGGGGGTACCACGGTAATTATCACATGGGAAAAAGGGGGAGGGGTACCCCGGTAATTATCTCATGGGGAAAAGGGGGAGGAAGGGCCTTACTGCGGTGGTTTTACTATGGGTAAAAGAGCACCACGGTAATTATCACATGGGAAAAAGGGGGAGGTGGGTACCCCGGTAATTATCACATGGGGAAAAGGGGAGGAAGGGCCTTCCTGCGGTGGTTCGACTATGGGGAAAAGGGTGCCAAGGAAATTATCCCATGGGAAAAAGGGGTTGGGGAGGGGGCGTACTGGAGTGGAGCGCCTCGAAACACACAACTAGCTGAGGGCTAGTTTTCTATATAAGCTAGATTACTCCCTCTACACTTCCTTTCGAGGAGGAGTAAAAAGTGTAACATTTGAGCTCTGGAACAAGCGAATAAAACGTTTTAGGGTAAAGAGTTTACACTTTTTGTCCTCGGACAGGCGAAAAAAAAAACCACCTAATAACTACCGGAATAAAAAGACCCACGGATTTTTTTGGCTTCAATTTCGTAATTGCGTTTTTTACGTCATCGTCGCTGATGTTGATATTGCACATTGGATTTGTGATCTTACTTTTAAATTTATATTTATTATTACTAACAGGGGCATTATTACTACAGCGTCCTACGCCAGAAAAAAAGTGCACTAAATTATCTGGCTAAAGGACCCGTTTCGGAATTTTTTTTATCGTTATCAACCAAAACAATACCAGCACTTTTATTTTTAAGTCGTATATTACCTAACTCGTTAAAAATTGCGAATAAGAATATTAGTCCATTATGAAAAGGGATAAAAAAGATAAACTAAACCTAAACATAAATTTTTTTACAACGAGATGCGTAGCAACGGAAAGCCGAATAGGGGGAGAGTGGTGGAGAATAGTAAATACGAAATGTAACGTTGCATTGGAGTTCATACGGGTGGTTCCGTTTAATATTACTAAACTCCCAGAGCTTTTTAGGATTTTTCTCAATCTCCGTCGCTATAGAATCTCCAAAATGTTGACGGCCACGTTTAAGTAGAGATTGTGCGTCTTTACGATTTTCTTTAAAGAAATTTAATTTACCTAAATGTATTCGAAATTTCCCAGTTTAATATGAATTACACCAAAATTATTTCTGTTAAACCAAAAATGTAAGAACTTACCCAGTATTATTTGAATTAGCCCATAATTTTTCTAATAACAATAATAATACGAAATTTATCGTATTGATATGCGCTATTTTGCAAAACCTCGCAGGATTTCTTTTAATAGAAATATAACTGATTTATTCACTCAGAAAATGAAACGTAGAAAATTTAAGAATAGTTGACGAATAATTACGGAACTTATCGGAACAGAAGATATTTTAACATACGCCATTTTTCAAAATGGCCTCGAATTTTTATTAAAATTAATAGGACTTATTATCTTTAATAGATAAGGTTAAGTAGAAAATTTCAGTTATAGCATTATGAGATATTGATATCCGCCATTTTTTAAAATGGCTTCAGATGTCTATCAAAATATAAGGGGCTTATTTATTCGGTCAAATAATGAAACGTAGAAAATTTCACATAAATCGGCGAATAATTTCGGCAGTTATCGCATCATAAGTTATATTTATATCCACCATATTTCAAAATGGCGTCGTATTTCTATCGAAATCTAAAAGGCTATTTACATCGCTTGATATGTAGAAATTTTCAAATTTATCGGCGAAAATATATGGCAGTTATCACAGCATAAGTTTCACAAATATTTTGTATTATACTTAAAACTACGTCGTTTTTATCCAATTTATCTCGCGTTCACTCAAAACTAGTCCAAGTAATCCAAAAATGTCAAAAAAATTACTATTTGTTTCATTAAAAAAATTATTATTATATTACGTTGAATTTTTTCATTTTAAGTTGTCAGAAACATTTTTGGTTACCATGGGAAAACGGAAACACAGCGTAACTTTTTCCTTTAGCTTTTTTGATTTTTCATATTACATCTAGGTCTAACAGTCCCCCAACTTTGAACAAAATCAGTGAGAACCACCTTTTGTCGTCTCCTTGTAAGTTATAATCATAACGTACCAGCACTTCGATTGCTACTTCCAAAAAACACTTACAAAAGCTAAAATATAGTTAGCCTCCCACAAGTCAGATAGTTACAAGCTTGTCAAATGTCGGAAATTTTAGTTTTTCTTTCATAATCGAAGTTAGAATGAATTTTAGAAAGTTAGAGTACGATGTATTTAGCTTTAATGTATTTTAGAAAAAAGTCGTTAGTCATCGAAGGTATATGCTAAATACCATTAGTAGGATAGGGAGATCATGACTTCTTTCATTTACTTCTGGTGATATCGGTTTGCAGGTGGGTCCGATCTACTAAAGTCAAGCAGCGGTCGCTTCGTGTACGTGCTATTTCTGTTCGAAGTGATGTTCGTGGGCGCTTACTACAACGGCAATTTGCAAGCTGGGTTTGCATTCGAAAAGGAAGGGCTCATCGATTATCTCGACGACTTGCTCACGAAACCCGCACTGGACATCATACTGTCCAAAAGGTCGCTGATCTACAATTTAATCGAGACGGTAATCTTAATTACACAAACCAATATGTCGAGGCAGCTTGTTATTACACCGGGTATATCTGGGTTGCCCACGTTATCAGTTTTTCGAGTAAAGACCTTTTCACACGAGCCAACTTTTCAAATCAAAATGCTGAGACAGCAAAAATGGAGCAGTGATCCATTTTTTCTCGCGTACTTTTTTGGTGGATAAACTCATCGAACTTTTATTCACACGAACCAATTAGTTGACTCATCTAGTTGGGTCAAAACGTTGGCTCGTGTGAAAAGGTCTTTACAAGGTCGAGATAACCTATACTATGTTCGTAGTTTTTTAATACACTGCACAGAAATAATGCAGCTCGTACTTCTAGCTTAGGTGGATTCATTTAGAACTAAATCCTCTCGCAGTTTCTCACTTAACACATTTTCACGGTTCTGTTTGAGCAGTTTCTGCCAAATAGTTTACTCCACGCCACTTTTGTTCCCTTTAACCAAACTTAGTCATCCACGAAGTAAAACCATGTTTAGATATTGAAATCAAAGTCACGACAAGTGACAACTGATGTACATCTCTGACAACTTGATTGTCAGCTCTGACAGCTTGAGCGACCGCCTGGAAATTCCATGTATTGTAGCTTACCTCCTTTTTTGATGCTCATTGTATATATTCTATTCAAAAAACAGTCAGAGCCGTCGGTTAAGCTGTCCATGCTGTCACTCAATTTTGCGGGGGTCAAAATTCGCGCATGAGAAAATGGGATCTCTGTTCTCGGCCTTTAATTAAGCGACACATCAGAGTTAACGGTTAGCCTGTTTACCCGAAAGCCATCCGTATACAAAGCTAAACTAAAATATATTTATTTATGAAATTAAACCGATACTCGATACTTCGGCCGATAGGCTTTCAAGGCGAAGCTAAAGTTAAGACTAACTAACGGAATGTTTTAAAAATAAGAAAATCATATATGAGGATATTATACATTCAATGGTCAAAAATTGAAAACAATACTACGTACAAAGCTTTGGCTAGAGGTAGTAATAGACGAACAATATCTACGTTTGCAGTTCAAATCATAAAATTTGAACACTATAACATGTACAAATGTATAGCATTGAATTCTAGCTATGACAAAATGTTTTCAAATTAGTCAAACGATTATTAAGAATTGGCTTTAAAAGTAAATCTGCATTTGAGAATTGTGGAAAATATAATTGGCCATTAATCGACCATGACTGTATCAAAGATAATTTAAACTCGTACCCTAGATTCGAAATCACTCTCTTGCGCGTTGCCGATAGCGTTTACCCACTTCCCGCCGGAACTCAGAAAAAATTCGCTCCATGGTTTGCGCCTTACCGCAACCACGGCCAACTTCGATCACGCGCTGCCACGCTATATAGCGCGTGATCGAAGTTGGCCGTGCCGCAACCGATGGAGGCCGATTTTTCTGAGGTCACGTGCCGGAAAAGGGTAAACGCTTCGTAACAAAACCGTCAATGGGAAAGCTCTCCGTATTCGTATCTAGGGTACGAGGTTATATTATCTTTGACTGTATATAATGTCTGGAGGAGTGTTTTCATCGGCCTGTACTGTCAATGTGTACCTTCGCACATCCCCCCTGATTTTTGTAAAAGACATATCCGAAAATAGGGTGATTTTAAAAAGAATTGTATTGAAAAATATTTTAGAAATAAGTAAATATAATTTTATGCGTAGAAATACACGAGGTAAAATGTGATTCGTGATCCAGGATAATCGTTACCACTGAAACCGCGTCTGTCCCATGGAAAAACCTTTCAAACGCCACAAGTAAAAATATTTGATATTCCAGGTTTTGTTTTTATTAATTTATATCTTAAATAATTTGTTAATTCAGGCGAAACCAAAGGATTTCTTTGTTTGGCCAGGTCAGAATCTTCAATATTCCTATGGTTAAACCTATTAAGGGGATTAACATTTTCCCATAAAAAGAATTTTAATTTAATTTACACTTTTAGCGGGTTTTACCATGGGACATACGCTTTTAGCAGCGTGTACCATGATAGTTACGCTTTTAGCCGGGTTTACCATGATAGTTACGATTTTAGCAGGTTTTACCATTGAAGTTTAATTCCTCAAGGTAAAATTAAGTATATTTTGTACATACTGGGTTTTGACGTGGTTTAATAAGAAATAACTGAAATTATAAAATCATATTTAACTGATATTTCATGGAGAAATAATTTTTTTACTGGAACCTTTTACTCGAGATGTAGAATTTCTTGGCAACCTTAAATTGACTCAAAATTATTCTAAATGGCGTTTACTAGATTTTGCCAAATGATAGCCCACCTGCTTCGAGCTTACGAAGGTACATGTTTCATTTGCGTACCCTAGACGGTTACTTCTCTCGCAAGAGTTATATTTTGTTCTACTGCTGTTACTTATACTATCATAACAAAGCATTACTGGTCAAAATGCCGTACACTCTACGGAAAAGAGTTTAGAAATCTGGAAATCAACTTGAAAATACATAAATTCTGAAACCTGTATGTATTAAATAAACAAAAAGTAATGGGAACCAACAGGAATATCGTTCTCGAAAATCTCAAAACCAAATTCGTATTTCCGAGATCACGTTGACACTTTTAATCCCGAACGTTCTTTAACTTTTAAAAAGTCAATTAGGTTTCTTCTAAATAAAGATGTACGGACCAATAAATTATTTAACCTTAGAATCAATTTATTTAAACTATGTTAAAACTATCCACAGGCATCAAAGCCGAATTCCAGCGGCCCCCGGCGCGGGATAAGGCGAAAGGAAAAGGTTATTGGGAGAAAATGAGGTACCGGGATGTTTTATTTTGTTAAGGGGAGGATCATACTCTTCGAGCATGAGGGAGATTGGGAGCGACGCTAGCAATCGTTTCAACGTAGTCGTTATCTCTAAGCAGAAATAAATACATTCTTGATAAAACCAAATTCTTTTGTAGTCAGACAAGTACAAGACGCTCGTGAAGAGAATCCGTTCTCCACCCCAAGGAAGATTGTCGGAAATTTTTAAGTCGGGTTCGTTAGCGAAGGGCGTCATTTCCGGGAAGAAAGTGGTCGTTGATACGAAGAACAATCTGCAAGCGGCTTTATTTCAAGTCAAAGACCGGAAGAAAGTGAGACGAATGCGTCTGGGTGCAGGAAGACATTTTCCGTATCCTGTCGTGTACTTCATGGCCAGGAATGTTTCGTCTGATATTATGAAGCACGTCAATTCCAGGTAAAGATACGATATTTTAATTTCTTTATTTAATTGTTCCTGGCAGGGGCTTTAAAGGGACACGCAATCAGATGAATTTCATTCGCTTCTCGGGCTAGTATCCGAAAATAGGGCTTGAAATATTTAAAATTATCCCGGCTCGTATCTGCTATCATGACGTACAGAAGAGGTTACTCGAAATTGTTTTATAATATAGCTGTGCTGTATTCACAACGTAGATGGCGCCACAGCGTCTTAAAAATAGAGATGAAATAAGATTAAGCAAACGAGTCATATTAACCAACTGAACTTTATACTCTCCGTTTTTCTTAGCTTCCCAATTCTGAATCACCGATCTTGTATCTTGTATTCATTAGACGTTGTGTTTATTTCGATACGATCGTTTTTTTTTCACCTTTTAACACTAATCTCGCAGAATATTTTGTTGAATGTTTCAAATGATTAGAGTAACTCTTTAATCTTCGTTAACTTTGTGTTAAAATTCTACTGAAAGTAATCGATAAATACTGTTCTTACAGAAAACTAACATTTTGGGGCCGGACCAAAGAAATAAAATTTTAGGGAAGGGTAAAAAATTTAATTTACTCATTTTTTGTCTGTTACGTTATTGTAGACCCTTTTACTACTACAGACCAATAATAACTGATAAAAACATATCCTTCGTTCAAAAAATTTCCTCAAGAGCTAACATTTTAAAAATTTCATTTCAACACTCTGGAAATAATTAGCCCGGACATCCTCTGTTGCTTAAAATCAGGTGCCAATGAAGGCTTAAATTTGAGACGGCCCTAATTAACTGTGGTTTGCGAGCGGTCAAGGTAAACAGAACCTTTGCTCAGAGAACCTTGGTAAAAAAGGTACCCCTTTTGTTACATTTTCGCGCAATTCTTCCACTTCAGACCAACTGTGGTTTTCGTCACTGTCTTTCAAACATTCCTTTCGCTCTCTTTTCCAGAATTTCATGGTTCGTCTGCACCCATCAGAGCACTCTCATTGAAAGAGTGGAAGAACGTGATCTCAGTGGACAATTCCAACCAGAACTTAACGATATGTTCTTCTTCAAAGCACTTTCGGTCTTAGACCTCTTGCCTTCGATCGCGGCCTATTTCGTGTTTCTCGTTTTATCGTATTTATATTGCATCATCCAATTTGTAACTAATATCGATAACTCGTTCTTGCCCGAAAAGCAAAGGGTCAATAGAAAATACATCCAGTTTATCTACAATAATTTATAAATGCGAATGTTCAACGCAATAAACAATTTATTTAGAGATGGCGGAACATACGTCAGTGGCACGTTAATTTAGTCAATGTTTAAAGAATTTTTGAAGTGATTGTTGATTTATTAGTGAGCATAAATACGGTGTACGCCCACTACATTACTTTCCTTGTAAACTTATAATCGTGTTTCATAAATGTGTCAGTTAATTGAAATAATTATTATTACAAATGTTTGTAGTTTCGTAGCATTGATGTCATATCCATTAAACAAAGCGAATCTAACGAGAAAAATACTCAATTTGAAAAAACATCCCCTGCCAGTCCTTCGTGCACGAGTCTTTTGGTTCACTAAAACTGTTAAATCATTCTAAAATTGGTCATCACAAAATACTTAACGTGAAAGATAAAAAACTTATGCCAAGTATAATTTTAGTTTTCAATGGAGTAATTTTTTAATCAAAAGAAATAGAATAATCATAATTTATGACTCAATTCTAAGAGTTTAAATTAAACAAACTTTTCTTTACCACATAAATTATCAGTATAATTATCTGAGAATTTCAGTTTACTGCTTTAATTATTTTCATTGCGTTGTGTTAGTTAAAAATACTTGTTCATTTACTTTGTAAAAAGGTTCTGATTGTACTTCAGTTGGGAAGAAAGCTAAGAAAAACGTTGATATATAGCTAAGTATGTGGTTCCCACCATGCCCATGAAGGACGTAAATTAAAGAGCGTGGTTAGTAGAGTTGCTTATGGAAAAAATTATGATTTTTTGTCTGTTTTTGGTGAAACTAATAAGTTTGACAAAAATGGAACAAAAGTTTCAATCATGTACGAGTAAATTGTAATTAATTTGTAATTAAGGCATACGTAAGTCGATTAAATGTTATACTTGGGCACGTTAGTCTAGAGGATAGTTAAAAGTAAAAGATTGTAAGTCTCGGGGATAGTGAAACTAGGGGATAGTTTGTTTATAGAAAGATATAGAAAATAATAATATATAAAATATATAAAAATAATATTTCAGGGGATAGTTAATCTAGGAGATATGTCGTCTCAAAGTTATAGTTCGTCTCTAAAGGCCCGTTCTAGAGATGAAAAAGGTTCGTTAAATAAAAAAACGGGGGCGTGTCTTGTTATTTTAAGAAACGTTTTCAAAAACGCGTTAGAGAGACATTTTAACGAAACAAAAAGTATCGTTATTTAACGAAAGCTCAACCACGGCCGTCTCGATATCTGCTTCGCGCTCATAGCGGCCCAGGCGATCGTACGAAAATCGCGTATGGGAAATTAGTTTAAAAGCTTCTCACATCGTTTTTTGGCGCTTGTTTAGCCGCCCCTTGAGAAAATTCGCAGCCATGTTATCGAATGGGAGGAACTGCGCGGAACTTTGGAATTTCAATTATTATTGCATAATTTGTAATATTTAAGTTAATTAATAATAAAAAGTTAAACACCTCTTGAGATTTTTTAACGCAAATTAAAGTTTTTAAAAAACGTTATTAAAATTTTGTCATCGTCGACTTTTTCTGCATAAAACAACATAAACACGTGGTTCTCCTTACAGCTGTATTTTTGTTATGTAGTAACTTCATGAGGCTTTTGTTTTGTATTAATGTTTAAAAATTTAATTTCATTAAAGTAGTAAAATAAATGAATTTTAAAAGAAAACAAATGTGACTTCTCTATCGACCTTTTTTTTTAAGAGCCAAAATAAGTTTAATAATACATAATAGTTGGAATATGGGATGATAATGATAATTTATACAGGACTAGTTGGAATATTGTTTAACATAGTATGATTATTTCTTCAAATAACTAGTTGAAATATGGGTTAACATGTAATAATTTATACAGGTACATGTGTTGACTATGTGGAATATGGGTTAACATAGTATGATAATTTATTTCGATATTGACTAGTTGAAATATGGGTTAACATTTATACAGGTATTTACTAGGTGGAATATGAGTTAACTTATAATGATAATTTATACAGGTATTTTCAAGATGGAATATGGGTTAACATGTATATAAATATATATTTATAAGGTATTGACTAGGTGGAATATGAGTTAACATATAATGATAATTTATACTGGCATGGATTAAATAACTAACTGTCACTTGGAAGATCGCCATGAATGAAAATAGTGATGGAAACTTGGAAGGTATTTAAATCTGATAAATATAATAAACCAAGGTGGATTTCGTACCGAATGATACACAACTAAACAATAGAAAGGAAAAATTTCGAAAACTAGAATTTGCAACTTCAGTACTTTTCGAGAAAGAGGCTTATGCACAAGTTCTTTCACTTTCTCAAATTTTGCGGACAGAGTTTTGGTAATATTTGTGATAATTGGAGGTACGACCTTTCTACAAATTAAATCAGCAATTTCATTCGGGTGATTATTATTCAAATCACATTGGATGTAAGGGCATAGAGCAATTTTTGGCCACAAGTGGATTTCAATGTTTTTTAAAATTGCAGGTGGATCCCGGAGATAGGGTACAGCTCTCTCTATGAATGTTGTTACTATAGCCATTAACACGATAAAGCTTTGCTGGGGATACCTAAGGTTTCCTCTGTCGGATAATTTTATCAATCCAACTAATGGTGAGTCAGAATTAGGCTGTGATACATTTTCAAGGCACAATTGGCAAAAAAATTCTTCTAGGATTTGTATGCGATACTTGCTATTCGTAAGGTGCATCTCTGTGTATCTGGGTACTCATCCAAAGCATTTAGTATGTCAGTAACTTCAGATGGTGAAGTAACTTCATTGCCGTTTAAAATAGTTGAAAATTCATCGATTCTGGTATCAATCATGGCTGATAGATATGTGAAGCTGTCTTGGGGAAAGTTAGATGTTTTAGGTTTTCTTATGATATAGTGCCTCTCTTAAGGATGGATTCCAAACTGAATATGGTGGCTCTTGCATCAAGCATGTCATTCCCTCCAGCCATTTGCCTGAGAATGCTGAAAAACATTTCAATAGCATCGCTCGTTAAATTTCTTGTCAAGACAAACTGGAAACCAGATTTAAGGAGGTATGACACGCGAGATATTGTAGACAATGAAGTTATTCTAATAGATTCATATGTTTCCTTTGTCAATATTTACTTCTCGCAGTCGGTTTGCACTTTTTCTAGATATTGAGGAAAATAATTTTCTAGCCAAGCCAGTCATGTTGGGTTAACTTTACCTTAATAATAGATTTAAAGAGCGTTACCTTATAGATATATCGCTAAAGTATGAGACATACTAGTGTATGTATATAGTCTGTGTAATGTACAGGTAGTTGGTTTTTCTATGAAATGATCTGGCAGCGCTGTAGATCTGGCAACCCGACCCTCCCCCTCACATCACTCCCTGAGATGCTTTTGTAGTATGCGCTTAGTAATGTTCACTTGTAAATAATGTATAATAACGTAACCAAGTTTGATTAAATTAACCATGCACTTTATTGAGTATGTTCAGGGGCGGATTAACCCCTTTTGTTGCCCTAAGCACTTCCAACATTTTGTTGCGCTCTGGGCATAGTTTCACGGACTTGTGAGCCCTTTCCATAGAAAGTATAGTACCGCGAGCCAGAGACAAGCCCTTCCTATGGCAAATTAACACGTGAGCTCGCGAGTCTTACGAGTCCGTGCAGCTATGCCCTCGGACCGCTATGGAAAAAATAAATACAATAAACAGTAAAATTATATTTTAATTATCGAAAAGACTAAATCACACTTGAATATAGGAACATTAGAAAACTAGGAACTAATTAATTGCCGTACACCCCGCAGAAAGTTGTAATAAAAAAACTTCTAGTTTAACTTCACTAAATTCAGTTGGATTTGAAAACTCTTTTACGACATTTTCTGTTTGCAAATTCTTTTATCACAGTTTCGACATTAATTTTACGTAAAACATCAGCTTCAATGCTAAGTATAGATAACGCATCCAGTCTGTCTTGTTGCATAGTCGACCTGTTGTTATTTTTTATATATTTCAACTTAGAAAATGAACGCTCTGTTGAGCAATTTGTGACCATCAATGTTAAAAATATACGAAAGCAAATATCTAAATTTGGAAAGGTACTATCGATAATGTCTTCTACAATTACTTTATAAAGATCGGTATGACTAAATGCTGTTTTTACATTTTCTGTCGCACTGAACTTTTGACGCACGTATGAATGAAAATGTAGAATTTCGGGTAAAAAATTTTCGTTCAAGTCCTCTGGATAAGCATCACTAAGTTTTTTACAGCACTGGGAATACCTCGAAGTTTCAGCAGATGACAAAGTGCTGGTTTTTGGTATATCAGTTAGAAAAGAAAATGTATCTGATATTTCTTTGTATATACCGCCCATTCTTTTCATCTCAGTTTTAAGTTTGTCTAGAATTAAGTAAAACGTGCTGACTCTAAATTTATCTCGGGCATTTAAATATACCTCTGGTGCATCTCCGTCATTTGGCACTTTTTTTCTAATATATTTTCGAGTTTTAACTGACTTGTAATCAACATCGGGTAGCAATTGTTTTGTAGCTGATTCATATCTATCAAAATCATCTCGCGAAGCGCATAGCTGGTCTGATAATGATGCATACAAATCTGCGCAAGTTTTTAAATTAACATCGTCATTTTGTAGCGCTTGGCTTACTCTATGAAAAGATATTAAAATCTCATCCCAAAATATCAAAAGAAAAACAAATTCGAAATCTTGCATCTTGTTTGCAATATTCGTTGCTTCTCTTCGAGTATCTCCTTTTTGTCCCTGGTCATCAGATATATACTCTAATGCTTCTAAAAGTTCAGAGAAAGACTTCAAAATAGCTGACGTTGCCACAGCGTGAGCCTCCCATCTGGTATCAGAGAGACTTTAAAACACTTTCTCTTCCTATACAATCTTTTAAAATCTTCCACCTGCTGGTAGAGGCCGAAAAAAACGTATACAACAACTGTACTGTAGAGAAAAAATTAACAGCATCTTGGCAGCAGTCCACAGCACTTCGGCCTACCAAATTCAGTGAATGGGCTGCACACGGCACATATATAGCAAACTGGTTTATTTCCAATATTTTTTGTTGCATCCCCTTATACCGTCCAGACATGTTAGCAGCGTTGTCATAAGATTGACCCCTACATTTTGAAAAGTTAAGTTGGCAATCCTCGCGTAAGTATTTTAACACTTGATTTGCCATTTCCTCGCCGGTATGATTTTACATTTCCAAAAAGGTTAAAAAACGTTCAATAGGCTGCCCGTCTGTTACACATCTGATTACAACACTTAACTGATCGATATGTGATACATCTGGAGTTGAATCAACTGACAAACTAAAATAACCAGATGATTTAATTTCGTCAACAATAAACGCGTGAACGTTTTGAGCCAATAAGATAATAAATTCTTCACAAATGGTTTTAGACAGGTAAGAAGGAATTCCTTTTCCAGAATTTCCATATTTAGAGATGTGACCCGCCAAAAATGGATCAAACTCACTGATGAGTTCAAGCAGTCTTAAATAATTACCATTGTGCAATGATCCAAATTTTTCTTCTTTTCCTCGAAAAGCCAAGCCACGTTCAGCTAACGTTCAAACAACAGCTACAACACGCCTTAAAACATTTTCCCAGTAATCACATTCATCTGGAATTTGTTTTTCCAACTCGTGTCTCAGCCCAGCAGGTCCTTCTCCTCGTCTTCGAGTTAAGTATAATAACATAGAATCTCAATGAGTAATGCTTTTTTCGTGGTGATCAATTCCCACAGCATTTCTCCAATCACTAAATCCTTCTCTTTGAACAAAATGCGATGAACCTCTAGGAGCAAACATTTTACAAACAAAGCAATAAACCGATCCTGTTGATGGTGAATATAAAAGCCACTCTCTCTTGTAATTTTCACCATTGGGTTTTTTCCCAATAAAATATTTATGTGAACAGCATTTGCCACTACTGAATTGTCGGTAAGATTTTTTTAAAGTTCCATTGTGATGCTGACATTGACTGGGTCCAGACGAAATCCAATAAGCCACGTCATCAGTAGAAAAATCACGCCACAGCCCCGGATCATTTTCTTTATTTACTTCATATTTCTCAGACTGTATCATTTGAGCCTCACTATCATGGTTTTCAATAACTGCCTTTTCAGCAGCAATTTTCCAGTAAAGTGAATCACCATTGGAAATAGAGTTACTTGGAGAATTTACTTCAGTAGCAGTGCTAGACGAAACAGATTGGGACGCCTCGGCGATTCCGAAGTCGTTATGGGAAGTCGGTAAACCATTTTGAGGAACATGACTTTGTGTGAAAAAATCAGTCAGCTTTGAATTCTTGTGTACTAAATCTAAATCCTGTTCATTTTTATTTTTTGAAATTTTTCTATGTTGTGCACCACTTTGCTGAACTCGTTTCATATTTGGAATTATTATCAGGCATTTGATGTACCCCGTACCTGTTTCATGATCAAAAATTTAAATTTGAGTATTGTCTACACCATAAAAAAAACCTTATACATGAGTTCTGCTATAGCACAGCTAGTGAAGAGTATGGTTGATTAGTTTAGACCAAAATAACTAGAGAATAGAAAAGCAATCGAAAGTCTCCTCGAAAGTCCGTTTGCACCTACACTTTTACAAACCACGAATGATTTGGTAGTCTTAAATTATTGGCATATGTTAGACATTATTGAATTTAAATTGCACTGATTTTACTCATACCAAAACAGGAAAATGAACCATTGCGAAAGACTTACGTTAATTCCAATAAAAACCAAAAGTGCACATTACCCAGCCGTCATAAAAACATTGAAATTACTACATTTCTACGACTTGTAAATACCCTTATGGAACACTATTTTACACTTCAGGTTAGCTGGCTAGTATTTTAAGAAAATGTTTTACAATGAAATAAAATATAATAATATTAATTAAAGACATACCTTTTACAATTATAAATTGCAGCAAACACGAGATGAAGAGCTGTCCATTGAGCAAGTATCAGCAGTCGCGAAATTATCCCATCTTGCTATAACGTTTACAAATAACTCGAGTCAGAATGAGACTTTTCAGAGTAACTGTTGCAGCGCGCGATACACGCTTGCGGCCGGTTCTACAGGGACTATGGTTCCAATCACGAACCCCGGGCACCCAGCGTGTTTATCGGCAAAAACAAAATGGCGGAAGGTGGTTCATCACCGTTAATGCAAATCAGTAAGCTGAATTCAGTCAATTACAAAACATGGAAGTGGGAAATACAAATGTTATTAAGACATAATAGGCTATTGAAGATAGTGTTGGGAACAGAAGCAGCTCCTGTCAGAGTCGCAAGAAGAAAGAGATAAATATGAAACTAGACAAGAAAAAGCCTATGCTATGGTAGCCCTAAGTATTTCGGAGGATCTTCGAAGTTTAATTGAAGAATGCAAGACTGTTGTGGATATCTGGAAGGCATTGGCAGGTGTGTTTGAACCAAAGTCGAGGGCTAGAATAGCCATGCTCAGAAAAGAATTCTATGCAACGACTTACGAACCTGGAGAGTGTATGGTCGCATTCATAGGTCGCGTTTATGATATAAAGAATCAGCTGTTGAACGCAGGCAAGGCGATAGATGATGATGAGGTATCATATCAACTGATAGGGTCGTTACCTGAAGATTATAGTTCTCTGGTGTTGCAAATATATCAATATAAGGATACTGATTTTGTACCGGAAAAAATAAAGAAGGTGATCTTGGCATAATATGGGAGGCGCATAGCTAACGATCAAAATCAGTTTAGTAGTCGATCAAATGCCCTATTAGCAAAACCGAAAAGTCCCACAAAGGGTAGAGGCAAGAAAAAGAAAGAAGATAAAAAGGGCCTAAAAGGGAATTGTTACAATTGCGACAAGTACGGCCATTACGCTTCCGAATGTAAACAGAAACCCAAGGAGAAACCGGGTAAAGAAGCCAAGAAGGTTAGGAACAGGGAAGGGATGTTTGCTTCCGCCTTCAGTTCCACAAACGATAACAAACAGGAATGGATCGTGGACACCGGTGCGACACACCATTTCTGTAATAGGCGGGATTTGTTCTACGAATACATTCCTTGTGAAGAATCTCAGGTTTCAGTCGGGGAAGGTGTAACAAGAGCCGAAGGGAGAGGGTCCATATGGCTTGAAGTCAAATATAACGATGAGAGTAACTACATCAATTTGAAAAATGTAATATACACCCCTAGTATGAGGAAAAATCTTATATCAGGTCGTTGTATGGACACTGCCGGCTGGAAACGGGTTTTTGAAAAGTCTAAACTGACTGGCTACTTTTCTTGGGGTGATGTTGCCTTTGAAGCGAAGTTACAAGATAATTGTTATGTATTAACAACACAAGCCTTAATTGATGGTCCTCCAGATGTAAATCAAGCGGCATGTGCCTTATCACTCTCCATAAGCGATTAGGTCATGTTAATCAAGCGGATTTAAAATATATGGTGACGCATAGTATGTTAGATGGCATTGGCTCACTACAGGGGGAGCTGACGACCTGTATCCCATGTAGGACAGGTAAAAGCGTCAAACAGCCACACAAGAGTATTGAAGGTATTCGAAGTTGTGAAGTCCTAGAACTCATACATGCCGATGTCTGGGGACCATGTTCTGTTGAATCATTGAGTGGAGCAAGGTATTATTTATTATTAATCGACGATTATAGTCGTTATACGAAGATTTATGTCATGTCCAAGAAGAGTGAGGTATTAGCCTATATCATTGAGTTTCGAACAAGAGTTGAGAAGCAAATGGGGAAATCAATTAAAACCATCCGTACCGATAATGGCATGGAATTTTGTGCCAATTATGTCGAGAGGTATTGTTGTCAAGAGGGCCTCAGGCATGAAAGAACTAACGTGTACTCGCCTCAAATGAACGGCGTTGCCGAAAGGATTAACCGCACGCTCATGGATATGGTACGAGCTATACTGAAGGATGCAGAACTGCCAACAACACTTTGGACAGAGATCGTAACGGCGCGGCAGCTGCGTACATCAAGAATCGACTCAAACATAGCAGATTGGGGGAGAGGACTCAGTTAGAATGTTGGTGGAATCGCAAACCAAGCGCAAGACATTTGAGGAGGCTTGGTAGCTTAGCATTTGTCCACATACCAAAAAGGAAAAACAAGTTACAACAACGAGCCAAGGTGGGCGTGTTAGTCGGGTATGCCTTTCACACAAAAGGATATCGAGTATGGTTTCCTAGAGACAAACGAGTAATGGAGACGAAACACGTTACGTTCGATGAAAATCTGTTGGGCATGAACCATTTGGAAGTAATCACAACAGATGAAACACTCAATTGGCCAATAGAGATGCTAGAAGAACTTGGCGATGGCTTGATAAGAACGGACCATAATCTACCATTACCAGCCGAGGATGTCAATACCCCTTCTGCTGAAGAAAGAGAGGATAAATCATCGGCGTCGGAAGGGGCCAGTGGTCAACTACATGGACCAGAAAAGACTCCAAAAGGACTGCCGGAGGGTTGGAGCCTGGAAGTAACAACAAGACAAGCAGGAGCAACAGCTGGTATAATCGATATTTACTATCGCAATCCAGAAGGCAAGCGTCTACGCTCTAAAAATGAAGTTACGAATTACCTGAGGGCGAAGAATCTATCCCACGATATCGCTTTATTCGATTTTTCTAAGAAGAAACTGGAGTCGTTATTGGCGGGTAACCCTCAGACGATATATGAGTCCTTCGGAGCACATTGGCGGAAGTGATTATACCGAACACTTACGATGAAGCAATGTCATCAAAAGAAAAAGAGCTATGGCAAAAAGCAATGTCTGACGAAGTCGAAACGTTACTGGATCCAGACGTTGCGGAAACTGTAATCAAACCAAACCAGGCTAAAATCGTCGGATGTCGCGGGGTATATGCGCTGAAGAGAGACAATGACCATAAAATACAACGGTATAAAGCACGTTTGGTAGCCCAGGGGTTCAATCAAGTCCCAGGGCGAGATTACGATGATTCATTTGCTCCTGTAGTGAACTTCAGTTTGATACGGTTCTTCAATTCATCAGGGATGGGTTCACGCTCACCTCGACGTGAAGAACGCGTATTTATATGGAGCACTTGACAGGGTAGTCTATATGAATCAGATACCTGGTTTTGAATCGGGAGATCCCGAGATACTCTGCTTAAAACTCAAGAAATCTCTATATGGCTTACCACAGAGTGGGCGACAATGGTATCAGGAATTGGATCGAACGTTCACGAATCTGGGTTTTGAAAAAGTATTGGGCACCAATTGTGTTTACGTGGTCCGAGGAGAAGCCATTATATTAATCTACGTAGACGACATACCAATTATAGCCAGGAATAATGATGTATTGGAAATAATTAAAAAGGAAATAGCCAAGAAATATGAAAATAAAATGCCTCGGTCCAATTCAGAAGCTATTAGGAGTTAACTTTGACACCCAGGAAGATGGCAGTATGAAGCTACATCAAATGGACTATATCAGGGAAGTCGCAACAAGATTCAGCATACAACTAGATGAACCGGTCAGTCTTCCGATGAGCCCTGCAACTATACTAAGTAGACGGGTTTCTACAGAGGCGCCGGAAGTTAACATTAAGGAATACCAAGCGTTGATTGGATGCCTTCTATATGTGGCACAGAAGACTAGACCTGACATTATGTACACAGTGATCGCATTATCGCAGTATAACACAAATCCAGGACTCATACACTGGAATTTATTGCGACAACTTACACGATATGTGATGTCAACAATCAACTATGGACTGACTTATCAACAGCAACAAGAAACTACCCTCACGATGTATTCAGATAGCGATTGGGGTGGAGATCGTGACACGAGGAGATCCACCAGTGGCTATATCTTCTTCGTTGGAACCTGTCCAGTATCATGGAGATCCTTAAAACAAAAGTCAGTATCGACATGTACCACGGAAGCGAATATGTGGCGATGTCGGAAGCGGTTAAAGAACTGTTGTGGGTCATACAGATAGTGAATGGACTCAAAGACTTTAAACTAGATATAGTTAAACCAATAGTATATTGCGATAATCAATCAGCTATAGATTACATTCGTAATAACGTAGATAACCATAGGTCTAAACACATAGACATACGTTTCCATTATGTACGGGAAAAATTAGAGGAAGGTATGTTTGAATTGAAATATATACAAACGAAAAGAAATATCGCTGATATATTCACAAAAGTGTTAAATAAGTATAACTTCTATGAGTGTATTGCTAGGATACCATTAACAGTTTAATAGCTTGTAAATATATTAATCTAAGATTTATAAGTATATAAGTATATAATTCTATATATATAATTTTGAACATGGAAAAGTTGGGGGAGTATTGTTGGGTTAACTTTACCTTAATAATTGATTAAAAGAGCGTTACCTTATAGATATATCGCTAAAGGATGATACATACTAGTGTATATATATAGTCTGTGTAATGAACTGGTAGTTGGTTTTTCTATGAAATGATCTGGCAGCGCTGTAGATCTGGCAACCCGACCCTCCCCCTCACATCACTCCCTGAGATGCTTTTGTAGTATGCGCTTAGTAATGTTCACTTGTAAATAATGTATAATAACGTAACCAAGTTTGATTAAATTAACCATGCACTTTATTGAGTATGTTTTCATTCTATACACCACATTATCAAGTCACTCGTCATTAACAGAGAAGAATGGACACTTGTTCTGATTTGTGGACCTGTATCCAAGACTCATAGTGGCTACATTGTGAATGTCATACCACTTTTGAATAACTTTCATATAAGTGATAGTTGGACCCGCTGTTTTAAATTTGTGCGCTTGTGGATGA
Source organism: Leiobunum rupestre (assembly GCF_980474605.1). Taxonomy (NCBI): domain Eukaryota; kingdom Metazoa; phylum Arthropoda; class Arachnida; order Opiliones; family Sclerosomatidae; genus Leiobunum; species Leiobunum rupestre. The sequence goes on from NC_143390.1 coordinate 6,084,498, forward strand.
CTTCCTTGGTAGTTCATTAGGTATTCCAAAGCCGCTATGACAGGAGTTGAAAATATACCTATTGCTCGACTTACACTCATCTTTTCAATTTTACTTGGGTAAACAGCTTTTCTCGTGAGGCAACGAACTGGTTTGATGTTTTCGTCTTTTTGAAGCTCGTAAGTCCATTTAACGTACTTACCCGAAACATCTTCCGAGCCTTCTTCACTATCAGTTTCTAGGAATCGAGTTTTGACTCTCTTCATTACGTGGCTAGCATCAAAACTAAGATTCAAGACTCTGCTTTCGTCCACAGTGTGTGGTACTGTTGGTATAAGGGTGGAGCGAGGACCATTACCAAGCAATCGAATCATGGCGCAATTTGTTTTGTGGTTGTCTGTCACTATTCTAATGGCAAAGGAACCACAACCTTCTATTTTTTGGATAACTAAAATGGTAAACTTGTGGAGCTCTACACCTGTAAGTTGCTTTGAAAAATAATAAGCAGCTGGTATGCTAAATGACATTGACATCCCACTCATCAGGAAACATAACAACTGATTTGCAATTACTGGGACTCTTGGTTTTTTAGGCTGTGGTTCATCACTTGCGCTAGCAACAAGAACAGTGATGTTCCGTGTAGTATCTTTCAAGCCATAGATCCGGTCTAATTTAATTTTTTATCATAAATCGCTTGGGGTTTGATGGACATTTCATCAATAATTACTGACACGAATCTATCTTTAGGATCAAGTTTGCCAGCTTCACGTCTGAGTCGTTCTTTGATGACTGTTGTCACACCTGTTTCTCCATTGATACCACCTACAAATCTCTTCAGTGTTATCTTGGAAGGAAAGGAAACTTAGGAAAGGATTCCTTTTTCATGGGGTAGTTATACCCTTTAGGAGAAGAAAAGTTCCACAGAGCACACTGTCTCACTGCAGCTTCATTCCATGTAGGACGCTTTTTTATAGTTGCAAACTATGTTTAGCAAGAAAATAGCCTCGTCATTTTCGTCATCATAATCAGCCATCAGTTGTTGAACCTTCTTTACTGGAGGGTTATTAAATGCATCAAGTTGGGTCCGAAGTGAGTCAATTATTTCTTGCAGATCTTTTAATTTTTGGTTTTGGCGCCAGACTTTGCTCCTAAAGGTGTTAATGGTTCTTTTCATCTGTAGATAACTTCGAGGGGCTGATCACTCCCCGTAATCGCTGTACAGGCCTGTAGCTTTGACTGCACTAAAATGATTACGCGAGTGAGTACAGATTTAGCACTACCAAAGGCTGTACTCATTTTCATATTTATGTAATCGGTGTAAAGATTATCAGAGAGTGGTTAGCCCATCGGATTACTTTCAGCAATTGGCTGATTTTGTAAAATGACAGATGTCGGAACTGTTTCTTCAGTTTCAACTTCATTATTTCCGAAGGGCTCAGATAGTGAAAGTTCTTTAGAGCTAGAAATATTTTGAATAAGTCTTGCATCTTGTAGAGTGGAAGTTGATGCTCCCTTTAAGATCTTTGATGGTGGAGCCTTTAGATTTCTTTTTCTAACATTCCTGGTAACTTCCTCGTCTTGTGGCATGTATTTTGGATACTCAGGAAATACAGTTGGAAAGGCACCTTTCTTTAATTTGCGAATCTTGAGACCTTCGTAGTAATCACTTTCCTTAAAATGTACACTACAAACAAATCTTTTGCTTGATGCGTAAGTTTCATTGACCCCAAAATCTTTTCTAGGTATGTTCTTAGTCCATAATTTGCATAAATTTCCATCAACTGGAAACTGATGAAATGATACATTGATATTCTTCTTAGATTCACAGAATGGAACACAACAAATTTTTGTGGTGGGAATTTTTGCGTATCAAAAATAGGCAATATTTTAAAACAAAAGTTTGAGAAATGTGAACTTAATTTAAAGAATAATAAAGCTATTTATTAAATAATATGAATAATATTGGGGTTATTTATTTAAAATTAAGATAAAATAAATGCGAATACTGGTTTGTAAATTTAAAACTTGCAACCCGTGAAAAACAAAAGAAACTTTGGTTAGGCTTAGCGATTAACTAATAAAACTCAATATAAGCATATTACTTTAATTAAATAAATGTTTTAAATGAAAGCTTATTCGATAAAGATCAAATCATAAGTTGTATATCCCAAATTTTCCAAAGGTTTTTGAAAAACAATGCAAAAAGGATTAACTAGTTGAATTTACTGCCATAGACAACTGTTAAATATCCCGGTAATTTTTTACATTGAAGGGGGGGGGGGGCTCAGACAACGCTCCTTGTGGTGAAAAAAGGTATTCGCGAAAATACGTAGGAGAGGAAATCTTTGCCTGGGCCGCTATGACCGCGAAGCAGATCTCGAGACGGCCGTGGCACAACGAGAGCTCAGGATCTTTCGTTAACGCGTTCGGAGGCGAAAATAATGAAAAAATGGCGGCGGAGTTTCTTCGAGCTAACGTGATCGAAACATATGTCCCGCTAAAAATAATGTATCGTGAGTGACCCAGTACAATGAATTGATTATGAAAAAGGATTTTTGGCACTACCAATCAAACATTTACCTGAAACCACGTTTATTGAGCTACAAATGGGAATGGCCAAGACCCGAATTGAAGGGCGCCCCGTAGATTCTAGCTGCTTCGCAGGTAAGAATGAGTAGAAGGAAAGTAAGGGTGTGGCGTCAAACCCGGGTTCGGGTTTTGGGTTCGGGATCGAGATCCGGGATTTAAGGGGTGAAATGGGGGTAAAATCATCGAAAAGTCAAAGTATTTATGATATTTCTCGCGACGATTTGTTTTTTCGTATATCAACATATTGTGTTCAGGCCAGCTTGTTTATTTATCTCTGCTTATCTTGAAAGACACTTGAACGTATATCTTATCGCGTTTTATCGTACGGAATAAGTTGAAATGATGTAAAAAGTGATAACCTAGGCGGCGCCCGCGGATTACCCGGGGGACGCGGTTAATTTGAATTGAAGAGTGTTTTGACGTCATGGAATATTCGTTGTTAAAGTAGAATGGAAATATTTTTTAAACTTTATTTTAATATCATTGTAGTACGCTTGGCACTTGAACCTATCTCACGAGTATTTCACTGGGTGAGAGATAACGCGCGCGTGCGTGGATTACCCGGGGCGTGGTTTTCGCGGCGCGGTTAATTTGAATTTAAAACACGGATTTGAGTGTTTTGACGTCATGGAATATTCGTTGTTAAAATGACGTAGAATGGAAATATTTTTAAACTTCATTTTAATATTATTAGCACGTAAGTTTTAAATTTGATTATCATATTTTTATACCTATATTTACATATTGAAATTGTTACGCATACATGGTTCCCATTTAATGTTGGGATATTTATGGTAAAAAATACATAGAAAAATACTATAAAAGTTCAAAACGTATAAAGAGTCCTTCAAAGTACTTTAAAAGGATTTTATTTACGAACAAAATCCATATTTTTTTTTCAAACTTAGAAGTTAGTTTGTATGAAATACTTTCTAATACCTGAAAAATGGACTTTAGAGTGGATAATTAAGTATTTTTTCAATCCTTATACCTATATTTACATATTGGAATTGTTACTAAAGGTTCTTTTAAACGTAACTTAGTACATAATAAAGGAATTTAACTTTAAAGGGTATCTTAGATCTGCTATATTTTTCATGCTTTGAAAACAATTCATTAAAATCTCGAGTTTTTAAATATATGTAAAACACGAAGGAGCAGATCTTTTATTACAAATTTTCAAAAATTATATTTAATTTAGTTTATAATAATATAGGGAACTCAAAAATTAAAAAACGAAAAATCAAAAAAGTTACTTACTTCAACCTTTCTCCCAGTTATTAGTTTCGTTTTAAACTTGGTTTACGTTTTAGTTTTACTTTGCTATTCTAGAAAATTCCAAAATTCCTTTAGAGTTTATTAGTAAAACCACTTACTTTAAGTATTTTTTTTAATCCGTTCGGTCTAATAGTAGATTACGCACCTATAATCCATGATGTTTTCATTTAAATTCAAATTATAACGAATTGAAAGTTTGAAGAAAATATTAATTTAGTTTGTAAATGAAATCCTTTTATAGTACTCTGAAGGGCTCTTAATACGTTTTGAACTTCCAAAATAAATTTATGTACTAAGTTACGTTTAAAAGAACCTTTGGTAAAAATTCCAATATGTAAATATAGGTATAAGGATTGAAAAAATACTTAATTATCCACTCTAAAGTCCATTTTTAGGTATTAGTAAGTATTTCATACAAACTAACTTCTAAGTTTGAAAAAAAAAATATGGATTTAGTTCGTAAATAAAATCCTTTTAAAGTACTTTGAAGGACTCTATACGTTTTGAACGTTTTGAACTTCTAAAATAAATTAATGTACTAAGTTACGTTTAAAAGAACCTTTTGTAACAATTCCAATATGTAAATATAGGTATAAGGATTGAAAAAATACTTAAAGTAAGTGGTTTTACTGATAAACTCTAAAGGAATTTAACTTTAAAAGGTATCTTAGATTATTGTTTTTAATTTTATTCAAATTATAACGAATTGAACGGTTAGTCTACGCTTTTCTAACTTTGGTATCAGCGGCCAATGTACCAGTCAATACTTAAGTAACTACTAACTACAATTAAAATCAAAGGATCTGCTATATTTTTCATGCTTTGAAAACAATTCATTAAAATCTCGAGTTTTTAAATATATGTAAAACACGAAGGAGCAGATCTTTTATTACAAATTTTCAAAAATTATATTTAATTTAGTTTATAATAATATAGGGAACTCAAAAATTAAAAAACGAAAACTCAAAAAAGTTACTTACTTCAACCTTTCTCCCAGTTATTAGTTTCGTTTTAAACTTGGTTTACGTTTTAGTTTTACTTTGCTATTCTAGAAAATTCCAAAATTCCTTTAGAGTTTATCAGTAAAACCACTTACTTTAAGTATTTTTTTTAATCCGTTCGGTCTAATAGTAGATTACGCACCTATAATCCATGATGTTTTCATTTAAATTCAAATTATAACGAATTGAAAGTTTGAAGAAAATATTAATTTAGTTTGTAAATGAAATCCTTTTATAGTACTCTGAAGGGCTCTTAAAACGTTTTGAACTTCCAAAATAAATTAATGTACTAAGTTACGTTTAAAAGAACCTTTTGTAACAATTCCAATATGTAAATATAGGTATAACTTCTAAGTTTGAAAAAAAAAATATGGATTTAGTTCGTAAATAAAATCCTTTTAAAGTACTTTGAAGGACTCTTTATACGTTTTGAACTTTTATGGTATTTTTCTATGTATTTATTACTATAAATATCCCAATATTAAATGGGAACCATGTATGCGTAACAATTTCAATATGTAAATATAGGTATAAAAATATGATAATCAAATTTAAAACTTACGTGCTAATAATATTAAAATGAAGTTTAAAAATATTTCCATTCTACGTCATTTTAACAACGAATATTCCATGACGTCAAAACACTCAAATCCGTGTTTTAAATTCAAATTAACCGCGCCGCGAAAACCACGCCCCGGGTAATCCACGCACGCGCGCGTTATCTCTCACCCAGTGAAATACTCGTGAGATAGGTTCAAGTGCCAAGCGTACTACAATGATATTAAAATGAAGTTTAAAAAATATTACCATTCTACTTTAACAACGAATATTCCATGACGTCAAAACACTCTTCAATTCAAATTAACCGCGTCCCCCGGGTAATCCGCGGGCGCCGCCTAGGTTATCACTTTTTACATCATTTCAACTTATTCCGTACGATAAAACGCGATAAGATATACGTTCAAGTGTCTTTCAAGATAAGCAGAGATAAATGAACAAGCTGGCCTGAACACAATATGTTGATATACGAAAAAACAAATCGTCGCGAGAAATATCATAAATACATTGACTTTTCGATGATTTTACCCCCATTTCACCCCTTAAATCCCGGATCTCGATCCCGAACCCAAACCCGAACCCTGGTTGGACGCCACACCCTTACTTTCCTTCTACTAGAATGCCTTCACCATTATTATCTAATAATAAAACGAAAAGAAGAAATATATTTATGTATTTAAAATGTATTGTATTATAAAATAATCTTACTACAGATTATGCTGTATTTGTTTCGGAAAGACGGAGAATTATTATCGACACAGAACTGTGAAGTTGAGTCAGTGGCGTAGCCAGAAATTCGAAGTATGTGAATGTTAAGAGGGAGTCGAGAAGGGGGTGGAAATTTAGTTATTAATTATTCGTTAAAAAGGCGAGATCGCTGAAATAAAATTTTCAATTTCTTTTTCAGCCGGAACAAGAGAGTTGTGTATTGTCACCTGAATTTTATTGGTATTGTCCAAAATTAAGCAATTTGCTCTCTTTGGGCTACCATTTCGTTGAGAATCATTTCCAAAAGCCCATTCAATCGTTCTTGAGCATTTACAACAGACTGGGCAGCCTGGTCTAATGTTTCGGTACTGCTAGTAGCAATACTCCTTTTCGATTGAAAACTTGCGCATGCGCTATCACGCGTTTAAATTCTACAAGCAGATGACTCTCAACATGCAAGCCGAAATGCCAGGAGATTTGCTTGAGCGTTTAAGTATCCCAAAATTAAAAGTATTATACGAAAATGTAGGGATTACATTTAAAACTAAGTGGAAGAAAATAGAATATATTGAAGAAATTCAAAAGAAATTAGAGCAAAACAGTTGCCAAGAAAATGTAGCTAGTGAAACTAAGTTAGGCCTTGTTCGTGCTGAGGCTAAACTCGATGCACAAATTGCAGATTCAAATGAAGATAAAACTTTTTCTGTTGATAAACATGAAACGTGCTGTATAACATGCGGTTTTTCGGAACGTATCTGTGTTTATAAAGACAATTCATTGCCAAAAACCTTCACGCCAATCTCTACTAAAAACAAGAAGAAAAGAGGCCAGCTTCCTATTAGTTTGGGAACAAACAAGTTCTTCCAAAGTGTGTTATTTCCGTCTATTTTTTTTCTCTACAGATATATGTGGTCAAAATGCTCCATAGCCTGACAGTGTACTCAATTGGAGGAAATGTCCACTCCCATCGACTATTAAAAAAAAACCGTGATCAAAGTTTACAATTACCTTATACAGAGGAAGTCATTAATTGACAATGTCAGCAACAAACAATTTAAGGGTTTTAACAAATCTGGTTCTCATCTGGTCGCGAAGGATATAATCAATGGGATTGAGACTAGTCTCGTAAGTAAGATTGGATGTTTAATAAATTTTCCAATATTATTTTTTTTCCTCAGGTCTGTGATCAATTTCTATATGTAAAATCCAGTTGCTATACCTCTATGAAGTCAGAAAGCTATAAAGTTGTTATTGTACTTGATTTGGTTGATGGTCCAAACACTAAATACCCTATAATATAAATATAATTTATTTTTCAGCAAATCTGGGAAATGTAGTCACGTAGGTGCACTTCTCCTTTTTTTTGGTAAAATACACGAATGTAGAAGATTAGAATTTTGCTGTTTCTTGCACGTCTATGCCATGCTCGTGGAGTGCGCCTAAGCTGAGAAAGGCTGATTGTAAGCAATTGTCAGAAATTTGCTGGAATAAGCCCAAGTTATCTAGTGTGAATCAACAATGTTCGAAGACTGATGATCTAGACTTAACAAAATTTGATCCGAGACATCCAGATGATAGTTCACCAGATAAAAATTGCAACAAAAAAGCTGTCATGGAACTGAGAAAAATATTTCCCAAAACTGGAGCTCGGCACTTTTGGGATTTGACATTCAAGACAATGCTTTAGTGAATGAAACAGATGTTATGTGGACTACAGCTATGAAATTAGTTAATAAACCTTGTAAGTGAAAACTGCATATACTTTTAACATCAGGGTTCGTACACGACCTGGATAACGTTGGATAATACTGATTGAAAAACCAAAGTTTTTGTGTATATAACTTAGTCTATGAGGTCTCCATACTTCTCTTTAGTCTCGTAGAAAAAGGTCAAGGAAAACCCGGAAAAGTCAGGGAAATACAATCTGAAATTTTTGTACAAACCCTGAACATGTTCAGAGTACGAATATAATTTTAATACTTTAAACAGCTTTGACATATGATGAATCTTTGTGTGAGGAATTTTTCCAAAACCAACGCACTACACAGGTTGCTATAGATTATATTGAAAGGGCTACTGTTAATCAGTCTGATAATTATTTGTGAAAAACAATTCAAATTGGTCAGGTCCGGACTGGGACCTAAAACTGGCCCGGGCATTTTAAAAACGTCGGCCCCTACTTCCCACAAAAACACTACATTGTCATGCTGGCTAGATGGCCTCACGGCCCTTTGACCACACCGGCCCATCGGGCATTTGCCCGATCTGCCCTATGGCCAGTCCGGGCCTGAAATTGGTAGACTTTCAAGTTCAATGTTTGGTGTAATATTTGGATGTAAAGGAAACAAATTCCGAAGTTCAATCGTGGATAACATACTAACTCCAACCAAACTGGATAGGTAAGTTTGAATTATTAATTAAAGGGGCACGGTCAAGCTTTAACCAGTGAGATAGCCCTATAGCTCGTTAAAAACTAAAATTTAGGGCGAAAACCGCATTAAAAAATATTAAGCGGTTAATTTTTAATAAAATAAAGAAATTTCGGGAAATTGAAAAGCGCGCGTCCGCTGCGACACCTTTTGAGAAATCGGTGAAACAGAAAAACAACGTAAAAGTAAAAGCGCGCGCTGCTGAAGACGCGAAAGATTTGTTTTCCACGCGCGTCGCTTTCCAGTTAAACGAGACCTAAGCCTAAATTTCGAGATTTTAAAAGTTAGGATTGTTTGCAAATCGCTGGCGATACACCTTAAGATAACGGCAAAAATTAAAACCCAAATACTTGGCATTATTTTGCATTTCATATTTTTAGGCCAAAAACTATTTTTTCAAGACAAAATAAGTTACGTTTAAGTATATTGAACGTCTTGTTGATCTTTTGATACGCAAATAAGGCGATATTTGGAAAAGCTTGGCCGTTCCCCTTTAAATACAAATATATTTCTACCACCTGCAATTTAAAGGGGAAGAAAATTAGAGTCTGTGGCTCGTCAACGCTATGAAGAACTTCTTAATGTAAAAGTGAAACCTAGTGGATTTTCGATAATGGAGTCTTAGAAATAAAGGTTCCCAGCTCTATTAAAGGAAAAAACATTACTAACATGGAAATTTCGGTTATTGTTGAAAACTTCCCAATTTTTTGTTTAAAAAAACAAGGAGGAACCATCCAGTTGGACAGAAAATCTCATTATTACTGACAGGTACAATTAAGGAGAAATGGGAGTGAAAAATTTTAAACGGGCAGATTTCGTCGGTTTTACTGAATCTAAGGAAGATGGTCTATTTAACGAAATAATTGTTATTGATGAACAATTTTGGAACGAGAAACTCCTCCCAAAATTAGTAGATTTTTTTAAAACATATTTTGTACCAAAGTGAAATATTCAAACTAGTCATTAACTAATCAATTTAAGTTAATGGGTGATAAATTTATTGCAATTTAAAATTAACTACAATTTTAAAAATATTGTGATAAACATAAACGTTATTGGGTGCTATTTTAATAGAAAAATAAATGAATTACAAAACAGTATTAAACTAGTGGTTCGTAAATAATGGTCAAATAAGCACACACTGCAAACATACTACTGGTCATGCGAACCACGCTAATTGGCATGAAGAAGAAAGAATTTTCTAAAGCCAAGCATCTAGCAAACTTTAGATTATACGTAGGGCAGGTCTTCCATGTGCATAATGTCATAGATTTACGCATGCACAAAATCACCCCTTCTATCCCCCCATTTTCTATCGAAGATAAAAAAAAGTTTTCATTCCATGGTTAGTTTGCAAATTGATATAAAGCGGCAATTTCGCCTCTATTTCTAAACCTCTAGACTAGTTTAAACTGATTAACAATGTAACACTATTAATGTTTTGTAGTATGTTTACTGATATTAGACATTTTAAATCGATAAAAAGTAAAAAACATTAAAAACCTTTAAAAAGTAATTTATGTTTAAATTTTTTATTTTTCCGATTTGCTGAAAATTTTCCGCATTTTATTTTTCCGGAAAATTAACAACACTAGTTTTTATGGATTCTTATATCACCTTTAACACGAATACCCAATTATTACTTATATTTAAATTTATCTCCTTCTGTTTTTCAGTGAATGTCGGAAAACTTGACGCAGCCGACTCAAAAAGGTCTCATCAAATTAGGGTTGTTAATTTTCCGGAAAAATAAAATGCGGAAAATTTTCCGCAAATCGGAAAAATAAAAAAATTAAACATAAATTACTTTTCAAGGGTTTTTAATGTTTTAAACTTTTTATCGATTTAAAATGACTAATATCACTAAACATACTAAAAAACATTAATAGTGTTACATTTCAACCAGTTTAAACTAGTCTATAGGTTTAGTTTTACTTTTAGATTAGAAAAAATGAGGTGAAAATGCCGCTTTATTTAAATTTGCAAACAATATATTAGACAAATCATGAAATGAAAACGTTTTTAATATTTTTCGGAAAAATACGGAAAGTTTTCCGGAAAAAAGGCCTCGGTAATTTTCCGGAAAATTTTCCGACTTACAACACTAGTTTTTATTATTTAAAAATTTTACATAAAACTTAAGGAACAATGGATAACTTATGATTATAGGAAAATATTTTTATCGCATTATCTTGAATGATTCAAAGGAAGTAATATGAAATTATAGTTTGGGTCGGTCGATATGATCATGGCTGGTTCATAATATATGGTCGGCAAACCGACTCAAAATAGTACGACGGTCAGAATACACACAATCCTTCTAATGTGTTAAGTTTGTTTGAACTATTCACAGCAAACTGCAACGCCGGTATCACAACCAAAATATATCTACGGTCACACATATATAAATATTTATACTTTTTTGTTACTTCTAGTCATACTTAATATTAAATCCGATTTAATCGTGATTATTTTGATTAAATTCAATTTAATCACGATCATGTTAATTAAATCAGAATTAACCATGATTAAATGTTTATATCTGATTTAATCATGATTAAATGATTAAATCTGATTAAAATGATTAAATCGTGATTAGTATGATTAAATCGTGATTAGTATGATTAAATCGTGATTAGTATGATTAAATCGTGATTAGTATTATTAAATCGTGATTAGAAATTTAGAACGAGAATCAAACACAATTGCGATAGAACCATCAATATTAATAATTAATAAATTATCGTACTTTAGTTTTGATTTTAGTTATAAAATCTCTATTCAACCGATTATATTGATTAAATCGTGATTACAATGATTAAATGATAAAAATGGTTAAATCGTGATTAAAATGATTAAATCGTGATTAAAATGATTAAATTTAATTAAAATGATTAAATCTGATTAAAATGATTAAATCATGATTAATAAGATAAGAATGATTAAATCTCGTTTAAATCGTGATTAGATTTATTAAATCGTGATTAGATTTATTAAATCGTGATTATATTTTCTAATCTTGATTAGATTTCTTTATCATGATTACCCCGATTTAATCACGATTAAGACGCACCCAAAATGGAAGTGACCTGCCCCTCGCAATAAACCCAGGACCCCACAATTTCCAAGTCTGGGCTATTCGTTAAATGGTGTAGCTTCCCACTTGTTATAGTGATAGTCTTTACGTTTACTGCATTTCCATGATAAACAGAACTGTGCACCAAGAAAATACGACTTGAAAGAAAGCTCTTTTCGAAAACCGTTGATCTTGCATGTTGTACCTATGGAACTTTTGACCAGGTCTTCTATTTGTTTGGTTGATGCACAACAGTGCGATTCATCAGAAATTTCTTCAACTTCATGGCTTTCATTAGTTAAAAAGTCTAAAGCTTTCGATACAATTGAACTACCAGCAGTTACACTAAAAATAAATTAATAAATATATATATATATATATATATATATATATATATATATATATATATATATATATATATATATTAATATACTTGTTTTTGAAAGAAAATCTAACAATATTTTACTAACATTTTCTGAAAGCTTGCATTCTTCACACAACTATTAGGATAATCAAAGTTAGATAAATGTGATATATTTATCTCAGGAATAGTTCTGAAAATAGCTTATTAGTGATGAGATTAAATACAACATCAAATGGATTTATTTTACTTTAATGATGAAAAGCACTTTCTCTTTGGTGTGAACACTTCGCCATTATTGATGGGAGTACTGCAGCTTGGGTTACTTCTTTTCAAAACTTTCTCATTTTTAATAGGTGTTGCAAGTGCAAGTGGCTTAGAGCTGCAATCCCCATGAACCTGCTGATCAACCAGTTCTGAAAGATTAAAAAAAGCCTGATGTTATTTTACCATACCAGCGAACAGCAGTGTGTCATCCTCGTAAACGATAATCATTTTTCGATGTACATGTAGGCCTATGTAGCCTCAACAGAGATGAAACTAAATAAACCAGCTATTTAAAAATACTTCACCCAAATTAACGTCATCTTCAACAAGTTCAAGTAGCCTCGAGTCATTCAACAGGTCTAAAATCGGAATTGATGAACTTGGAATTTGTTGCTCACTGGAGATTGAAGAAATGTCATCATCACTTTCATCTCCTTGTGAAAGAATTTCTTCTTCAAAACTGCTCTGTAAATTTGCTAATTTGCTAACTGAATTTAACGTCCTGCGTTTCCAATGAGCCTGATCAACGATTCCTAAAAAATAATATGCCTCATCTTCGTAAACGATAATTTGAAATAGATGAAACCAAGAATGTATTCAGGTTCCAAAGAATATTGGACGATAGGATTCTGAGCCCCATCCTCGCAGCTTTTCTAGCTTAAGTTCGTCTGCTTTCAATTTTCGTGTCTTTCACGCGCGCCATCTAGTAAGATCTATTGCTACCGTAATATTCCGTTTAAATATGGAGCCATCCACGAAACGCGGTAAGGCTAAAAAAACGTGAAATGTTAATTATGCAGAAAGTATAAATGAAACAAGTGGTTTTAGACCAGGTTATTAATTTTTTAAATGAAGAAATGTTCCTAAATCAAAAACAACATGCAGAGCTGCTAAAATTATGGCGTGAAGCGCCTACGCTTAGTGTATGTGATAATGAAACTGAATATTCATATTTTAAGTCCATTGTCACTTCCTTTTGCTAAGAATGTATATCAAAGTACAAAGAATACTACAATGAAAAAAGATATTCAGAAATTGATAATTTAAATCTGAGAGCTTCGTGGCGTGAGATAGAAGACAATTCGCATTTAAGCCCTTTTGGGTAAGACTCAGCCATTTTCACGGAATAAAACTTATTTTAAAACGCCAGACTGCGCTGTAGAGGTGATGCAAGTAAAAAAAGCAGACGAACTTTCTCTACAAAAGCTGCGAGGCTAATGCTATGCTCCAATATTCGTAGGAACTTGAATCCATTCTTGATGAAACCAGAAGATTATAATAAACCCCTTCAGGGAAAGTATTCCAATTTCCATTAAGCCCGTATTATTTTGATGAAACATTATTCTGAATCAGTTCGTAAAACGTGAGCACTTCTGATTGGTTGGTACGATTTTAAAATAAATATAGTACGGGAGCGGTGGAATATTAAAAACCGCAATTAGTCTTGAGCTGTATTCCGCAGAGTTTTTAAAATCCCCTGAACTGACGCAGAAGGATGTTTCAACATTCTACGGAATTGGAATACTTCCCCTGAAGTGGTTTATTATAAACTTCTGATGAAGCTAAAAGTACTTCACCTGAATCACTAGCAGAAACAGAATTAACGTGATCTTCATAGGAAAAATCAGTTGGAGTGTTCAATTTGATGTTATCGAGGCATTTTTTAATGTTGATCCGCTTTTTCCGTACATCCAACTTTATTTATTCCAAACAAGAAATTTCTAACAAAATAAAAATGACTTATTATGAAAATGGAGTTCAGAACCTTCGCTTAAAATTAAATAATTACATTACCATGAGTTCGAGCCATAAATTCTTCTTCAGTTTCTGATGCAATATAAACCGATGTTTCTAAAAAATTAAACGTTTTACAGTACCCAGAACTAATGTATAGATAATACACTATGGGTTATACCTTGTCCGTCATTGCAATAGCACTCACTGCACTCCTTTTCATGTAATTCCAAGAGATGTATGGCAAAATAATAGTTAATTTTTGGAATGGAAACGGTCTTTATAGCCTTTTTTTTAATTCTTTTTAGTTAATTTAAAAAAAATTACATCCTTTTGGCTTTGCAGCTGAAGCCTTGGCCCAAATCCTAACCTCTTTTTCACTTCTTCCAAATTTAATACCAACCCATTTTTCCAGTTTTGTTTTCCATTCCTCCTTAGAGTCTAAAAGATACACCTTTGATTGATCTCGTTTTAATTGTAATAAACGTCGTCTTTCAAGATTTATATTAACAAAATCCAGATTCACTCGAGGAGCTCGCCGAATTCGCCATTAGCATAACAATAAATTGAAACACCAAAGAAATCCAGTAGCCTTCGGTAATGCTTTGGCGGAGCACTTTCACTTTATCGCGGAGTAAGGCAGATGCTCACGCTAAAAAGCGCACGCCGGAAGTGAAAGACGATCTTTAAGACGAAGGGGGGGATGTAACCCGGCCACCTGATTTAAGGGCTTCAAAAGTCGCATGATGACTTAGGCCTAAGGTGGTGCCTTGGGTATTAGCCTAGCTGATTATTATTATTATTATTATTATTAAAACCGCGGGGCCGACTGCCAACTTCCGCCAAGCTCCCGAAGGAGCCCTTTAAGAATATTTATCGGGTTTAAAAATCAGACACAAAACCTTTAGCGGTGAATTTGAAAAACGGGTAGTACGTTTATGTTGGCTAATATGTTTTATAATTAAATACCAAACTTTTTGTGATTTCTTTATTAAAAAAGTAGTTGTAAAAGTGTTTTCTACTGAAAATCTGTTTTTATTTGGTAAAAATGGTTAATATTTGTGCTTTTATGCATTGCAATAACTTTTCAACAAGTAAAACAATTCCGGAAAAGGTTTCATACCATAAGTAGGATTAAATTAAAATATTATTTAGATAAATATTCATTCTTATTTAAATTCTTTATATAACTATAGGTTTCCTTTATCTAAACCTACAATACTTTATCAATGGATAATGGCTGTAAATCGCGACAACTGGACACCTTCAAATCATGATTTAATTTGTAATGATCACTTTTTAGAACGGGATATACAAATTGTTAATTGCAAAAGGTGGGTCACGCCAAAAGCCATTCCAACTCCGGTTTTGTTTCCATAGAATTAAAACAAGTAAAAATTGTCTAAATTATTTTTCTATTTAATGTAAAGAAATTACATCCATGCACTTGAAAGTGAAATAGAAAAAACCGGTGATGCTATCCTCTCACCTTTAAATTTGGACCAAGGATCATGTCGTGTAGGTTTAATTATCTTATTATAATTTGAGCGAGATCTCCTTGGTTTTTAGCCAATTTTATTAAGTTGTTATGAAGGGATATTCTTCTCTCTATAAATGTAGTCTAAGAACTAGAACTTGCTGTATTACGAAATATTGTTGGCATGGACATCTTCCTAAATCTTCAGGAACATATGTTTGATGCTGAAGTTGGAATCGAACATCATCGCATCAGTTTGATCAAGAAAGTTATTAATTTATATTGCTAGCTCAGACTCCACAAATTAGCGAAGGACAAAAATCTAGAAATGAAGCCATCAGACATAAATTGTCAAAGCTCATTTTATTTCAAGGACAATAGCTACATACCTTTAGTAGAATCATCCATTTCATCAAAATTTGATTTACTTTTATTTACAATTTAGAATCTCAGAATATTCCCATAACAAGCCATAACCAAAACACCTGTATAGTACACGAGTTACTTAAGCCTTTGACAAAATATCATTTCGCAATTAGAATTTTTTTGTTTTTAATTAAAAGATCATCTGCTGCTTTTTATTTGGGTTTCGAAAGAATTGATTGACTTATTTACAAATTATAATTAAAATTAACCTTATTTTCAATTATCACTGCCGAATTACTCGCGATTCACGTCAGAGTACCTAAAAGATCACAAACACGAACTAGTTATGATTTTTTATTTTCTCACCTAATCGACAGGCGTCGCTTAAACGTGGTACCACAGCAAAACGGAACAACAACCGGTTGTCTGCTAGTCGTCGCCGCCGTATTAACCACCCGTACAATCTTGGGTCTATTTCTTTATTATGTCTATGGTCTAGGGTTCGGAGCTTCGGATAAATAAAAGTCGAAATAACGGGAGCCGGGTCATTCCATGTGAAATCAGGCAATTTCTAAAATTTGCCCCACGGCACCATAACCGATTTTGATAAAAGTTTACACAGTTAAACTTTAGACATTTCTTGTGGTAGTTTCAAAATTTTAAATCTTAATTCGATATATTTTCTGAGATATTAAATTTTTAAAAAGGCCTTACAGACGGTAAGGAGATTTTACGTTCCAAATCAAGTGATTTTGACACCCGATATCTAGAGAATGACTTCAAAGAAAAAATTTAAACTTTTTTTACTGTTTAAGTTAGTTGTATAGAGTATAGCTATCTCAAAACCCTTTCTCGAAACGGTTCTGTTTTTTCGTCGTAAATTTCGAAAAACGCAAAAATTTTCATCTAAACGAATATATAGGCACATAAAAAGAACCGATAATTTTCGAATTACTATCGGATCAGAAATTCTAATAAACGTTTCTGATAGTGTTTGCCCTGTAGAATTCGAAAATGATAGTCATTTTGCACTGCGACCAAAAGTTCATTAGATAAAGAACACCAAAAATGATAAAATATGAAAAATAACAAAAACACGATAGCTAATTTCAAAGCCGCGCCAAGGTACCTACGCAATTGAAAGTCCTACAAAAGTATATATTGCCTGAAAGCTTTTGTTTCATTGGATATAATATCCAAAATTCAAAGGTGATATAAGATTCCTTCATAAGTAAACATGATAACAAACTAGAATGAAAATTTAAAAAAATTGCGACTTCGGTGGGCGTCACAATATTACGTAAAACGCTTTAAAAGCGAATACATTGAACAGACATTTATTTTTTTTGAGGATCAGGTCGATGGTTTTGGCAAGGAGGATAGGAAGGGAGGCGAAGTAGGAGGGATGAACGCGCCAGCATCCTTGTAAGAAGTTTAGAGGGAAAATTTCGGAAAAATGGCGGCAACACGTATCGTAGCGGACGCAATCTTGCCGCCATTTTTCCGAAATTTTCCCGCTAAACTTCTTACAAGGATGCTGGCGCGTTCATCCCTCCTACTTCGCCTCCCTTCCTATCATCCTTGGTTTTGGCCATTGAGTTGGGAATAAATAGAGGTACAACTAAATCTGGCTGGCGCGGGACCAAATTCGTTCCAAAAGGAGACTATCAACTTTATCGTTCTACCGTGGCGGCATCTGTCTCTAGTGGTGGCAACTATATTGCAATTGAATATTTTCACGAATCTGATGCGAAATTGAAATGTATGATTTCTCGTAACAAACAAACCTTTGAAGTTGTTTAAAAATAATTTTATTCTGTCAACACGATCCTTTTTAACTCAAGTTACGATGAGTTAGCTAATAATTATTTATTTTTAGACATATAACTTTACAAAATATAGATGGCACTACCGCCTAATTATAAAGATGAATTTCGTACAGTTATATCAGAACAGGTCCCGCGTAACCATGGCAACCGAAATCGTAATTGTAATTCTAGCAGTATTATTCCCAATTCAATGGTTTTGGCGTTCAGGTGAGCCTTAAATTTTCGTTCACGCGCTTCTGCATTGGTTATAAAGTGCATTGTAGTTAGATTGACTAATAAACTAATAAATGATATTGTGATATATGGAGAACACAGCCAGTCAACCAGTTTTTAATGAAAGCCAATTTCGCTCTTTTGGAAAACATTTCAAAGAGAGCTGCCACTTTACGCCAGTTTCTCAAAACAAAGGATTTTTGGACATTAATTCGATTTCTGAAGATGACAAGTATCTTCTGTATCTTAGAACTGGACAGCCATTTGGAGGGCAGTTTTTTATCTATAGGAAAACACATGGGTGACGTCGACATACGTGACGCCGATATCACTCTATATCATTTATTAGTTTATTAGTCAATCTAACTACAATGTACTTTATAACCAATGCAGAAGCGTGTGAACGAAAATTTAAGGCTCACCTGAACGCCAAAACCATCGAAAAAGCCGAATTGAGTTTAAAAACCACAATACAGCTAACGTGGCACTCGTGACGAACCCAAAAAAGTACACTGAAATAAACTAAATTTTTGGCTTCAGTGTTTGGACAGTCATTACGTTAAATTTTCAACTTCACGCGTATTTAAAAAAAAATATATATAAACGTAACTTAGGAAGAAATCAAAGATATAAAAGATCATCGATTTTTTCGTCATTCCCTCAATAATATAGTAAACATTTTGTACACGACCTGATCCTCAAAAAAAAAATGTCTGTTCAATGTATTCGCTTTTAAAGCGTTTTACGTAATATTGTGACGCCCACCGAAGTCGCAATTTTTTTAAATTTTCATTCTAGTTTGTTATCATGTTTACTTATGAAGGAATCTTATATCACCTTTGAATTTTGGATATTATATCCAATGAAACAAAAGCTTTCAGGCAATATATACTTTTGTAGGACTTTCAATTGCGTAGGTACCTTGACGCGGCTTTGAAAGCTATCGTGTTTTTGTTATTTTTCATATTTTATCATTTTTGGTGTTTTTTATCTAATGAACTTTTGGTCGCAGTGCAAAATGACTATCATTTTCGAATTCTACAGGGCAAACACTATCAGAAACGTTTATTAGAATTTCTGATCCGATAGTAATTCGAAAATTATCGGTTCTTTTTATGTGCCTATTTATTCGTTTAGATGAACATTTTTGCGTTTTTCGAAATTTACGACGAAAAAACAGAACCGTTTCGAGGAAGGGTTTTGAGATAGCTATACTCTATACCACCCACTTAAACAGTAAAAAAAGTTTAAATTTTTTCTTTGAAGTCATTGTCTAGATATCAGGTGTCAAAATCACTTGATTTGGAACGTAAAATCACCTTACCGTCTGTAAGGCCTTTTTAAAAATTTAATATCTCAGAAACAATATCGAATTAAGACTTAAAATTTTGAACCTACCACTAGAAATGTCTAAAGTTTAACTGTGTCAACTTTCAACAAAATCGGTTATGGTGCCGTGGGGACCCCTGCCTGATTTGACGTGGAATGACCCAGCCGTAGTTTAAAAAGTCTCTTTAACGTGTTTTGTCGACTTTCGTTAAATCGGTTTCGTTAAATTACGAATTTCGTTATTGAAAGAAACTTTTGAAAGTGTCTCTGGGGGGCGATTCTGTAAGAAATCGAATGGGAATTCGATCTCGATACCCTATACCATGTCGAGATCGACTTCGACAATTTACATTGATTTATGCTTATTCGAAATATTTACCGAATACCATTCGTCGAGATCTCGAAGTTCGAAATCTAGTTTTCGATCGAAAATTCGATTGCGAATATTTACAGAATAGGCCCCCTGGAGCGGGCTCTAAATGTCGCGGCGATAACTAAATTTGAAGCAAGTGAATCTCGGTAAAAGTTGTTTACAGGGATTGGTTGTCTCAAAGATAGTTTTCCCTAGAGATATTTTGTTTCTGAGATAGCTTATCTAGGTGCTAGTTGTTAGATAATTTTCCGCGGAGCCTAATTATCTCAGTAAAATTTAATTTTGGGACTAGTTCGTTTCCGTTTATGTTAATTTCGTGGACAATATATCATGGGAATATGCATTCTCAGAAAATTGTGGTTTTCAATGGGATAGTTTGTCAAGGAGACTTCGTCAAAGGAATTGTTTCTCTCAAGGATAGATAATCTTGGGAGTAGTTAATCTAGGGGAATGTTAGAGTTAAGGATAGTTTCCCTCATAGATGATAGTGTGAAGCCCAGAATTGTCGGCTTATATTTACCCCATGTACGAGAGACCAATATAAAATATAAAACTCTTTATTTATATACAAGATATATTTACCAGTTAGGCATAGTTGGAATTTGGAAAGAGAGAAATGAAATGAACTAAAGCCCCTTTAAGAGAGGGAGAAAATAACGTGAACTTTCTTTCTTGGCTCCAGAAAAAAGATGCCTTTTCGTGCCGCGGCACCCCTATTTATAGGGGTCCCCTCGGATGACGCCACCCCTATTTATAGGGGTCCCCTCGGATGACGCCACCGTCCTCTAAACCGATTGGCTAGAGGAAAAAACCCGCCAAGAAATCTTGACGGACCTTCTGAGGTGCAAAAAAGCGTCACCGGCGACTTCACCCCTTTGGGTCAGAGGTCGCCCCCTTTCGGAGAATTCCAAGAGAGAGACGACGCGAGCGAGGATGAGTCGTCTTGGCCCTTCCTAGCAGCGTTCGCCCAAAACAACGAGGTAAAGGGAAAGGCGGCTAGAGACAAAGCCTACATTTGCGATTGCAAATGCGGGCTTTACAATAGATAGTTTGTCACGGAGAAATTTAATCTCGAGTAGGTTTTGTGTTGACTGTAGTTAACCTCGTGGATATTTAATATCGAGGATAGTTTGTTTTGTGGAAAGTTAACGTCGTTATTATTTAATCTCAAGGATAGTTTGTGCCAGGTGTAGTTAACCTGGTGAATATATAATCCTTAGTATAAATTGTTTCATGTGTTACCCTTGTTAATATTTAATCCCTTGGGTAGTTTGTGTTGAGTGTAGTTAACCTGGTGGAAATCTATTTTCAAGGATAGTAAGTTTCGTGCGTAGTTAACCTAGTGGATAATTAATATAATATAAATAAATATAAATATAATATAAATTAGACGACGACTCCTTCCGGATCGCTGTCGGCCTTCGGTTGGGTGCCGACATTTGTGTCCCGCACGTTTGCAACTGTGGTAGCCGTGTGGACTCCTTGGGCACCCACGGTTTGAGTTGCAAACGAAGCTCTGGTCGGCTGTCGCGCCACGGCGCCGTCAATGACCTACTTAAACGCGCCCTCATTTCTGCCGGTGTTCCGGCCATTCTTTAACCCCCCGGCCTGTCGCGGGACGATGGGAAACGACCCGATGGCATGACATTGGTCCCATGGTCCGGTGGAAAATCCCTGGTCTGGGACCGACCCTCTAGCCCCGTCCTACTTGGCGTCTTCCTCTTCAGCCCCCTCTGGGCGGCAACCCAGGCCGAATTACGGAAGAACTCCAAATACGCGGGCTTGGAAAATCGGTTCATCTTTACTGCTGTCGCGGTTGAAACCCTGGGCTCCTTCGGGCGGGATGGTCTGGCCTTGATCCATTCGATAGGCCGTTGGATCAAGGAGGTCACAGGCGAGCATCGGTCGGTGACTTTCCTCTTGCAACGGATCGCCATCGCGGTGCAGAGAGGCAATGCGGCCTCAGTACTAAACCAAGACTATATAACGCTTCGCTTACTAGACAGGCGTGTTCCTAGGAAAAACCTGTTAACACCTCTGTAACACTGTAAAAGCTGGGGTATTATTTGGACCCGCGGCTAGAGGCGCCACTAGTAACACAGCTCAAGGTAGGGGAAATTTTGGGCCAGCGTCGAGATGGAGCCACAATCGGTATGCAAGTTGAGCCATAGAACACGCCTGTCTAGTAAGCGAAGCGTTATATAGTCTTTGGTACTAAACACTTTCCCTCCGGGCGCCTCAATCGGTGATTGTTTGTACTCCCTGCCCTAAGTGTTCGTGTGGGTGTTTTTTTTTTATTATTATTATTTTTGTACCGTATAATTTATAAAATTTAATTAAAAATTACACAGTATTAATAAGTAATTAGATAATTTGACTAGGGAATAATGTGCCGAAGTACCGCGTTAATTCCCATTAAATAACGGTCTTTCATACCTTTGTCGTGGTTTATTTGCAATAGGGAATAATTTGTCTAGGGAATAATTTGTCTAGGAAATAATTTGTCTATATAGGGAAAAATGGATTAAGGGAATAATTTGTCTAGGGATTGTTTCTTTTAGGAAAAGCTGGCCTAGGAAATAATTGGTCTAGAGGATTGTTAGTCTTCCTTTGACTACACTAGTGAGAGTACGCGTAGTCTTTAAATTATGTACCTTTAACAGTGCTGAGTACTCGTAATCGTGGTACAGGCCAGCTGACAGTGGTTAGCCTAGCTAATTATTATTTATTTATTTAGCCCCTCGCTTTTATCTAGCGTTAGTTTTTGTCTTGGGAATAGATTTATCGTATATTAGCTGAGAAGGGCAAACTATTTTATTGGTTCTTTTACCCCGAAAAGGTTTTTATTGTTATTATAAATTACATTTGTCTTCTTGTTTGGCAGTACTTACTCTCATAGTAATGAAGCCTTTCAAAGTTAAGTCTGGTTTAGGTATCGGTTTTGTAAAGGATAATTAGGTCTGACCAACAAACCAACGGGATTTGAATAACAAAAAAAAATAGTAAAAAGATTTTATGGGAGTATAACCCGGTCAGGGAACTTCAAACTTACTTTAAAACCCACTCTGGCGCGACAGTCTAGAACGAAGTGTTAAATTTCAAAGTGCTGTCACTAAAGCATTTTTTTTAAATAGAGCTAATACCCAAGGCACCACCTTCGACCACATAAGCAATGTTGCTTGTGCGTAATCAAGTAACAGGTGGCCGGGTTACAATGCGTAGGAGGGTATTTAAGAGCCTCTCTGTCGTCACGTTTTAAGATTCACAGCTTGCGCATTTATTTAAACATTTTAACTTTTAAAATGGTTTTGGTCGTTAGTGTAATGTTTTATAATTACTGAATTAAATAGATACAATTATTTAATTCTAATATACACATTTATTATTTGAACAAAGATTATTACACTCAACGCTATCGAGCGGGCCTAACCAAATCTCCCGTCATCTGCTGTTCTACTAAGTTTTATACTCGGTTCGCAGACCGAAGGCGCTAGATTAGGCAATTATATAAGCAATAGAAATTAGAATACTACAATCCCCTTTTCTTAAAAAAAACACACTTGGTGCTACACAATGTTACATCTCTTCAATAAGTCTCTTAGGCTTAACACGGATCGGACGAAGTCTATGTTGCGTTGGACCTGCTTCGTCTTGACGTAGTGGCGTTTCTATTTATTTTATTATTGGGAGCATCACTGGTATCCGAGGTTTGAAGACCTGCCATTTCGCGAGTTGGGTTACTGTCGGGCGGTAGAGGTGTTATATTTATTTGAGGCGGCACACGTTTGAAGAAGGACGAGTTACAAGTGACATGATGTCCTTCGCATTCCGCTTGAACAGTCGAACCGTCGATTTTGGTCACACTATATGGACGTGGGCTGAAGTGCGGAGACAGTTTGTGCGTGCGTGTCGCTTTAACAAGTACTTTGCCACCTATTTGTAAGCCGTGGGGTTTGGCTGAGTTGCGCTTGCCGCTATATGATTTCATTCTCTGTTTTGCATCTTCGTCTTTCACTTTGAAGTCATCTGAAGTTTCTTTCAGTACAGTCTTAGTATGAGGCAATATTGGTAGTTTGCAACGAATTTTCTGGCCAAACATTAAGTTCGAAGGTGGCCTTCCTGTTGTTCAATGTGGTGTTATGCGGTAATTACGCAAGAATACTTGTAATTCTTCATTCCAGTCTCTAGAACTGACTTCAGCTGCTCTAATTGCTTTCCCTAACGACGCCATAAAGCGTTCGGTTGTGGCCACATCGGAGTTACCTTTCTGTGTTTTATTCCCAAATTGGATAGGTACTTTGAAAACTCGAGGGAATTAAACGCGGACCGATGTCAGTCTTGAAAATATCGACAAGGCCGAATAGTGCAAAAAAAGATCGAATACTTGTACGTTTGGTTTAACCCAGCCCCTGTAGCACATGAAGTCGTTTTAGGGTCGGGGTACGGTCGAAAAGTCATGGGACTTGACTATATTTACGGTTTTATGTGGTCATTTTCATTCTCTTAAAATATCAAAAAGTAAGTCGTTTCGACGTAATAATACAGTACATGCTAAGTCGGGATAACGTCGTTTCGGAGTCGGTTCTTAGGTCTATTAAAAGGCGGTAAAGAGTCGACGTTTTGTAGTCGGCCGACGGTCGGCCGACCATTTTACCCCTAGGACATTTCGACCCTCAATCCAAAGGTCGGCCGACCGTCGGCGGACCTTAATGTTTAGTACCTTTTGGCGACGTCGGCCCGACTCTAATTTGCTACAGGGGAGGTAGCAAAACAACGTTATTATTTGGTTACTAATCAGTCGTGTGTTGTCTGATGTCTGTTAACGGACATGTTTGTTATTGGAACTTATTGCTAGAAAATGTTTTACAAATTGAATTAGGTTAAGGCAAATGGACTGCGATAGATAAGGTAAAAACAAAATGTTTTTAAAAATTTAATTAAAAAATGAAAATATAGCTCATAACCATAATTATTTTCAAATGACCTTAGTATGAAATGAGCATGTGTCCTAGACCTAATGAAGAGAACCGTTAGCACTATCAGCCAGACAGGCAAATTATGGCTAGTGCAGCGCTAGTTTTAAAATGCTTTCTTAATGGAATTGAAATAGTTGTCAGTTTCAATGTATAAAACGATTTAAAAGTTTCAAGTCCATTTAGAAAATACTGTTGCACCATTCAGCTTGGTGATAATATCCTCTATGGTTGGCATTACGTGACGTTCTCTTAAAGGGAATATAACCTGCAAAGCAATCTTTACGGAAGACCCCTTCAATTTTTCAACGGTCCCTGTACAGTGGCGCCAAACATTTTTAAAGCCAAAGGCAAGAGCGGCCAGAGCTGCAAGCGTTGGTGTTCCACACCAAATACCTGAGGTTATATTCCCTTTAAGATTACTTTGTTGGGAATGCGCATATCAATACATAATCGTAATTTGCTTCCTTTTAGTACTATTTAATATACGTTAAAAACTATAGATATTTATTTTAAGCTAATACCCGTCAGGTATGAATAGATGGCGCCACCTCGGTTGTTTTAACATAGCACTATAAGCCGTCTACCCAGGTAATATAGCAAAACTCCACTGGCAGTTCAGCAAGTGGCTGGCTGGAATAATTTGTCATATTTGTTTATTTCTATTAAAAACTTTATTTGAGTTAAACTAAATAGTGTCATTATTAAATAAGAAAAACACAACCAAAATGGCGACGGAGATTGGATCTCAACACTAAATTCAAGGTACTTGCAACCTTTTTATTTAGGAATTGTCATGTGATTGACAGAAATATTCCTAGCGCTTGCTCAAAGATATTAATTCACTAAGGCGGGGAAAGATGGCGACACAATGCAAGACATGGCCGTTCGTGGCACGTATTAAATCTGAGAGAGGAGGTTACATACAGGGGAAAGAAAAAAAAAGGCGGGGAGATTCGAATTCAGAATGGAAACAAAATCTTTATTTAACACTTATACACTAAAACTCCAAATACTTCACAAAAACTAAGGGGAGGGGAAGAAAAACAAACGGCAAAGATTTACTCTAGCAGTATAAAGTTACGAAACGGATATGAGCTCCCTACCTCGAGGGTACTTATTTTAACCTTTACTCTGGTTTTGTTCCGGGGATTTGTGGGGCGGAGCGGAAAAAACGAAGGTAATTGATTGGTAACCTCCCATTTTATTTGGGTCATTGGGGCACTTGGTCCTATCATGGTATGGATGACGTCGTCCCGTTTGGAATTGTCACTTGTGGTTGGTTCCACGTGATTGCGGGGGTCTCAGGGGTTGCAAGGTGGGGTGCCAGGGAGTCTCGAGGTTACCTTCATTTTGTTTCCAAGCGGAAATGTCCAGGTGCCGTTTCGATTTGAAGGCGACAGCATTGAGAAACGTGCGCTTTTGTTGGGTTCTTGTTACCTGGTAGTGGACTAGAGCCCCGCGACATGATAACGGTTCCATGGGATCGCTGTGAGTATTTTGAAAAAACCTAGGTCGGGCCGGATCGGAATGCATTGCACCATGATCTTCTGGCAGAGGGAAAATAAGCCAATTAGCTCTGTAATATAATTTGGCATATTCAGCGTAACAAAATTGTAAAACAAATGTATATGATAAACAAAATTGTAGAGAAAGAATAAAGCACGTGTAAACGGAGCGGGTTGCGAGCGCGAGGGGAGTTTTGAAAACAGAGGCGCGTGAAGAAGTCAGTTGAAGATTGAATTTAAAAGAGTGTAGATGTGTAAAAAAGATTTGGAAGAATATATTAACAAAGAGTTACGTTTAAAGCCTAGAGTCGTTTAATTTTACCACACTTATTCTACATTGGTGGCAGCGGAGGGATATTCACCATTTACCGTCGAAAATGCCACGAAATCGGCAAGAAATTCCACCCGTTATTTTCCGTTCGAACCTAGACGCTACACCGGATAAGTACGACGGAGAAGGTGACTTTGGACTATGGATGAGATATTTCGAGGTTTGCGCAATTGCGAATGAATGGGACGACGAGAAGAAGCGCAGACTTCTTCCTACGTTTCTAGTCGGCCGAGCTTTCAATACTTACGATAATTTACCACAGCAACAAAAAGACAGGTATGATAACCTGGTACAATCATTAACTGACGCTTTTATTCAACCCGAACGTCAAAGAATCCACGTATTGGGATTTCGCACAAGGCTCCAGCAACCAAATGAACATTTGGATGATTTCTGCCAAGACCTTCGGAGACTTGTCGAACGAGCAATGCCACTATTAGATGTCGATGCGTACGAAATTCTGGTATTCGAGCAGTTTCTATACGGATTACACGCCAGCCTTCAAGACGGGGTACATCAAGCTAACCCTAATAGCCTCTCTGAAGCCTTGTCAGTGGCGAAACGTTTACAGGCTCTTCAAGAAATGAGACGAAACGATCCTCGTTACTGTCGACCAGAAACCCTTCAAGGTGTAGCTAAAACTCCGCTACCTACGCACTCAACAAACTTGACAGACAAAGAAGAATTAAATTCTTTGAGAACCACCGTGTCTCGACTAGCCACGGAGGTAGCCGCTTTACGTCTTCAAAGACACCAACCAGATACGACCACGATTCAAGATACGTACCATTCGTCGGAATCGCCTCAGCGCCAATCGGCAAGTTACTACGCTAATCCATACTACCCTTCGCCTCAAAACAACCCACCTCGTTTCGCGGCTCCTGGTTATTATTATTCGCGGTATGGCTCGCCACGTAACAGGAGTTCCCGGTCATATCGACAACGTTACGCCGCCCCAGATTATGGTTGGGCTCAACCGGAGTATTTTGATTCCAGGCCAACGTGTTTCTTTTGTCAAGAAAAGGGTCATTTTCAGAGGGATTGCCATCATCGTTTCAAAATGGAAGAAAATTTAAGGGAAAACCGTCATGGAAATACGCATGCCACACGTAAATATCGCCAAGAAGCTTCAGGGTTTTCCACTCCAAGAGACGACAACTCCGCACCAAACCGCCCGAACCACGCGATGCAAGTAAAGGGTCACTCTGGAGTTACCTACTATTCACCGGTTGAAATCAATAATCGGCAAGTTTCTAGCCTCATAGACAGTGGATCTTCGATTAGCATTATTCGAGCGTCATTGGCTCGGGATTTCGGATTAACGTTTGAGCCCCACAACGAGGAAAGTCAAACTAAATTATTCTCAATAACTGGAGAAGCTATTAAAGTTTTAGGAACCACGGAAATCGAATACGGTTTTGGATCAATTAAACAAAAATGGGTCGTTTACATTGCCGAGGGTCTGGTGAACAATTGCGTAATTGGTTGCGATCTCCTGGATTTTATGGAAGTACAACTTGACTTTGGGAAGAAAGTATTGCGTATAAAAGACATAACGCTTCCGTTGCTCAAGTCCCTTCACTCTTCCGATTCAGTGTTGTGTAGAATAGCCCTAGCCGAAGAAGTTGAAATTCCGGCTAATCACGAAATGATTGTAAAAGGGGCAATAACTCAAGACTCTCGACATTTTGAATTAAACCGTCTCAAAAATTGGTACGGTTTGATTGAACCAGTCGAAAGTTTCCGTCAATCGAGTACTCTGGATCTGGGTAGGAGTCTAGTAAATTTGACAAGTGACTCGTTATTTATTAGATTGATTAATACTGGCCCTACTCCAAGCGTAATCTATGAAGACTCTATAATTGGTACGTTGCACGAGGTCAATGAAGTTGAAGATGTCTCGAAGAAACAGTACACCGCAAAAAATGGAACCAACCACAGACTCGCTAGCGGGTTTGACCTTGAATGCACTTCGATAGAGCCCCAGGAGAAGACCAAACTGGCAGAGTTACTCCAGCGCTACGACCACATATTTTCGAAGAATGAATATGATTTGGGACTTGTAAAGAACGTTCGACATACGATCAATACGGGCGAAGCCCAGCCAATCAGGAAAAGACCATATCGTGTGCCTTATTCGCAGAAAGATATTATTGACACTCAAATAGACTCTATGTTGAAACACAACATAATAGCTCCCAGCCTTAGTCC
This sequence comes from Leiobunum rupestre, assembly GCF_980474605.1. Taxonomy (NCBI): domain Eukaryota; kingdom Metazoa; phylum Arthropoda; class Arachnida; order Opiliones; family Sclerosomatidae; genus Leiobunum; species Leiobunum rupestre. The sequence goes on from NC_143390.1 coordinate 6,113,088, forward strand.
CTGGGCTGCGCCCATACTACTTGTGTAAAAAAAGACAACTCCAGGCATTTTTGCGTTGACTACAGATCTCTAAATGACGTTACCAAAAAAGATGCCTATCCTTTACCGCTAATTAGTGAAACGCTTGACTCTCTATCGGGAGCGACGCTCTTTACCACGTTAGATCTGGCTTCTGGGTATTGGCAAATAGACATGGATGATCGCGATAAAGAAAAAACAGCTTTCATTACCAATAAAGGATTATTTGAATTCAATAAAATGCCATTTGGGCTCTCAAACAGCCCTAGCACCTTTCAGAGGCTGAGGGAATGTGTTCTGCGCGGACTTCAATGGGAAATTTGTTTAATATATTTGGACGATGTTATAGTGTTTTCATCTACATTTGCCGAACATTTGAACCGACTGGAAAAGGTCTTCGTCCGATTCGAGGCCAGCGGTATTAAACTGAAGCCGAGCAAATGTTTTTTCTGCAGGAACGAAGTAGAATACTTGGGACATTTGGTGTCCGGCGCGGGCATTCAGACTAACCCGAAGAATACGTCGAAAGTGGTGAATTGGCCAACACCCACTTCTGCTAAGGACGTGCAGTCATTTCTCGGACTCGCATCGTACTATCGTAAATTTGTCAGGGGATTTGCTCGTATCGCAGCGCCACTCCACGCTCTTCTCAAACCAAAAACTGTCTCCAGTTGGACGACGACATGCCAAGAGGCTTTTGAAACACTAAAGCGTCGATTAACCAATCCACCGATCTTGGCATACCCTAACTTTAAAGAAGAATTTCGCGTTGAAACCGATGCGTCGGACCATGGCATCAGTGGAATACTATCGCAAATTCAGCAGGACAAAGAAAGGGTTATAGCGTTTGAAAGTCGCTCTCTCAACAAGAGTGAGAAGAATTATTCAAACGTTGAAAGAGAAATGCTGGCTGTTATTTACGCCATTGAAAAATTTCGCCCCTATCTTTTTGGACGCCATTTCATCATAATCAGCGACCATAACCCATTGGTTTGGCTTCGGAATATGAAAGAACCGCGCGGGAAATTCGCAAGATGGATATTGAAATTGGAGGAATACGACTACGAAATACGATACCGGAGTGGGAAAAAACACGCTAACGTGGATGCCTTGTCGCGAATGCCTGACGGTACGAGTAACGTCACGGGGGACGACTCGCATCAAACGGTTAACGCCACGTTTTACTGCGAATCAAAAATAACCAAAGAACAACTCGAAAAACTACAATCGGAAGATCGCAATATTAATAAAATGACTCTAATATTGCAAACCGGCGAGAAGCCAAATGCGGAAGATTTGAAAGGGGACGACAATCGTCGTTTCCTATATCTTTGGAGAAACTCTAATGATTTGTACTTAGAAAAAAGGTTGCTCTGGAGGAAGAAACGAAAAAGCACTTATCCTCAAATCGTCGTACCAGAGAGTTTAATTCCAGAACTTATTCACGAGTTTCACGACGCTCCGCATTCTGGACATCGCGGGAGGGAAAAAAACTTTAACAGCAATTCAACGTCGCTATTGGTGGCCCTTGATGGCTGACGATGTTAGCGCGTGGTGTAACGAATGTATCCCGTGCGCTCAAACAAAACCTTCGCATCATTATCAAGTAGCGCCGATGATTAATATCGAAGTAGGACGCGCCTTTGATAAAGTTGGAGTTGACATCGTTGGACCGCTTCGCGAAACCAAGAGAGGCAATATGTACGTTCTCACTGTCACCGATTATTTTACGAAATGGCCCGAGGCCTACGCGTTACCAGATCAAAAAACAGAAACCATAATAGTGGCTCTTCTACAATACGTTGCTTCTTGGGGTTTACCATCGGTAATTATCACCGATCAGGGCCGAAACTTTGATTCTGGAACCTTTCAGGACTTTTGTAAAAAAATTAGGATCAAACGAAATCGAACATCACCGTATCATCCTCAGTCGGATGGGCTCTCTGAGAGACAAAACCGAACCTTGGAAGATAAATTAACAATGTACATTGCTAAAGAACAAGACGATTGGGATGACTGGCTACCCTACATGATTATGTCAATGAGAGGGAGCATCCATAGCTCGACAGGAGTCACTCCGTACAAATTAGCTACTGGGAGAGAAGCGAGGTTGCCTTCAGATACGTTCTTAGAAATGGATAACGCGCCTCTCCAAACCGTAGAAAGGTACTTACGCGCTACAGAGAATGAAATGGCTAACGTCAACCGCGCCGCCCTCAACCAAATCCGCAAAAAACAAATATACCAAAAGAAACAGTATGACAACCGCGTTAAATACACTCCCTTCCAAGTCAACGAAAGAGTTTGGCTTCACAATCCGTATTGTCCGCCAGGGAAAAGTGAAAAATTTATCAGGCCGTGGACCGGACCGTTTACTATAAAGGAAAACGTCGGACCCGTGAACTACAAAATCAGGCGAGATAGTGATGGAAAAGATTTCATCGTCCACCACAACAGACTAAAGAGATGCTATTCTAGCGCGAAAACATCAAGAAACGTCTCCATTGTCGATCCGGAACCCTCGAAAAACAAAAACGGTAACACTCCTCAACCTAAATTACGTCATCACATTGAAGCGACTACAGATGAAAACGAAGACGGCGTTGCAACGGCCTTTTAAGTTTCGGACTGTTTGTAAACACGAGGACGTGTTTTTTTTGTAGGGGGGGGAGGTGTGTAATATAATTTGGCATATTCAGCGTAACAAAATTGTAAAACAAATGTATATGATAAACAAAATTGTAGAGAAAGAAAAAAGCACGTGTAAACGGAGCGGGTTGCGAGCGCGAGGGGAGTTTTGAAAACGGAGGCGCGTGAAGAAGTCAGTTGAAGATTGAATTTAAAAGAGTGTAGATGTGTAAAAAAGATTTGGAAGAATATATTAACAAAGAGTTACGTTTAAAGCCTAGAGTCGTTTAATTTTACCACACTTATTCTACAGCTCTATAATGCGAGGGCTCTAATCTTGGTATTGCTGTAGGCAGGGATTTAGTTTATAATTTATTTAAAGATAACGATTTAATTGATTAACTTAATCTTTATATTTAAGGGTAGGTTAGACCAGATCCTATGAGCGATATAAATTATACGGGGTTCCTATGTACCAGTCATACTCCTGCTTCTTCTGGGGATCATACTCAACATGACCAAAAGCAAGATCGGAACGTTGATGTCATTCCACCAAATACAACCATCAAAGAATTACCCATTGCCAAAGCAAAGCCAACTCGGCAACGCAACATTCCAGCTCGTTACCGAACTTAACGAGCTTTCTTTTATACATTTTATTTAGCATTGTGTAATTCTTTAAAAGAAAAGAAGTATTGTAATATACATTACAAACTATATATATTTATTTTAAGCTCCTACCCGTCAGGTATGAATAGATGGCGCCACCTCGGTTGTTTTAACATATTACTATAAGCCGTTTAACCAGATAATATAGCAAAACTCGAACTGGCAGTTCAGCAAGTGGCTGGCTGGTATAATTTGTCATATTTGTTTCTTTATTTTAAAAACGTTATTTGAGTTAAACTAAATGGTGTCATTATTAAATAAGAAAACCAACAACATACTAATACTACTGGTGATACCTAAGGGGTAAGGCCGGAAACAGGTTCGATGATATCGTTGTCCAGGAGTGTGTTCAACTCGTTATTTAAAGCATCTCTGAGGTGAAATGGAATCCTGCGATGAGGTTGTGCAACTGGTTTTACTGACTGATCGATTGGTAGTTTTATTTTGACTCCTTTCATTTTCGCAATGCCTCTAAATAATTTGGGGTGATTTTGAGCAATTTCTTTGTCTGCAGAGAATTCAGTGGTTGACATAGACTGTCCTCGTGGTGTATCAGGCGTAGAGCTCTTAGAGTTTGGTATCCCAAGACTGATGGTGATGAGTGCAGGGCCGGCTTGGTGTTTTGCGGGGCCGGGTTGGAAATATACTTGCGGGGCTCTCGACTTTCGGATTTCATAACCCCTATAGCTTTACCATGGACTAACAAAACGTAAGGACGGTTCGCAGGCGGCAATCTCCTTTAGAAACGCTCGTCAGAGTTCTGTTAAAAGTATATTCCCTTTTTACCCCTCCGCGATTGAAGGTAGCCGAGTCAAAACGGAAAAAGGTACTGCCATCTTTTCACAGCAAAAATATTTTTTTTTAGTCGAGACAAATAGTCGAGTTCTAACGTTTTTTTTAGGCTGGCTTTCTTTAAAATTGAGTTACAATATAGGAAATTAGACTATTAATGTATGGTTAAAGATTAAATTTCGCAGTTTATTATACTTTAAATCAATGTTACCTAAGCGTTAAGGTGGCCTTATTTAACACTGCTATGACCCATGGGTAAAATAAATTTAAAATTTACAAACTGTACAAAGCGTATTAAGCCTTGGTTTAAACATTCACTTACAATTATCAGAAACAGTTAAATTCGTTTTTACTCTTCTTTTTTTCCCGGGGACATTCATAACAAAGCTTCAAATGTATTGGACGAAAAATGCATTATTTAAAAACATTACTCCAGAAATAACTTGAATCGCGGCAGCATAATTGAGGCATGGACTAAGGGGATAATTTTTCACACGTTTCTCAACTTTTTTTCCTTCCCCTTCCAACGATTTCATCCCCTTGACTCAGTTTGTCGGTAATGCCGAGAAACGCCGCCAGAGCGCACATTTAACGATCGTAAACCGCAAAATTTGCTCTGGAAATCGTCCTTACGTTTTGTTAGTCCATGGCTTTACCCACCCTTTTACACACCCCCGTTTTACCCCCCGTCGTTTTATTGATCAAATATTACACTATTTTAAGTTTCTAACATTGGAAGACATTAATTTTATTTTTCATAGTTCATTTACAGTTGTAACAGTTACTTGGTACCTTTACCCTTTAAAATTGACATCTAGATCTTTTGGCAGAAAAATCTTTTATTACGCCATCAAACTCTAATGATTTCGCCACTTTATTTTCGATTGACAATAAGGCTAGTGATGACAGTCTCTCTTGGCTTATAGTTGATCTTAGATAGTTTTTAATTAATTTCAATTTTGAAAAAAATCTTTCTGCTTAGGCTACTGAAACTAGAGTGGTCAACAAAATTTTCAAAGCTATTACAATATTAGGGAACAACCATGTTATTTTTAGTTATATAATTTAAAGTATCAATAGCTGTCAAGACTGTTACAGGAATAACATCTTTAAACAACTGAAACTCTTCAAATAATTCTTCTCCGTCTACATCGTCAATTAACGTCATTTCAAGATTTTTACAAGAATTTTGTAGATCTTCTTCCGAAATGTTTTTTATTGCACCCCCACCATATAAGAAGCAAATACATCTTTGTGCTCTCTGTACAGTTTAAATCTACTTTCAATGGCGGATAACGCGTTATCAACTAATTTTAAAAAATAATTCGTTTTAAATTGAACCTCAAAATTGTAAACTGTTTCATCGGGACTTTCATAACTAAAATTTTTTGTTTTATTTTTTCGTGTCCTAACTTCCCTAAAAATGGTTGAATATCCAATTCAACGATAATTTTGAAGAAAAAAATACAATTTCTGCTAAAATGTTTAGTCGCTACGTCCATTGTCACTTTTTGGTTTTGCTGACTATATTAACTTTGGTCAACATTTCGTACCAAATAATCAAACTAACGATGAAATCAAAAGACGTAAGTTCTTGAAATAAACCCTGAGCCTCGCTCCTAACCTAATTTTCACATCACGAGCTCTTTCTGAAATATCGCTTAGGGCCATAGACAAATCTATGCTTAGGGCTTTTAAAAAGGCCGGAATTTGAAATCTAACAGCTCTAACCTGGCCCCCACCCAGGTCCACCCTCCTACGCATTGTAACCCGGCCACCTGGATAAATGGCTTTAAAAGTTGCTTGATGACTTAGGCCTAAGGTGGTGCCTTGGGTATTAGCCTAGCTTATTGTTATTATTATTATTGATTGGTGACAAAGTTACGCGTTCGAACGATGATTCAATAGCGCACACAATTTTATCTTCTTCGACACCCGATGACTGAACGAAGTTCTCTCTTAATTCTTCGTTAACCCTACAGTTTTCGTTGCTTATGTGTGCCAGTACAATTCCTTTTTTCGAAATATTTTGAAGGCACATCCTTCTCTTTATCGGCAATTTCTTCATGCTTTCTTTTCTGCGCCGCTCGTATACTTTCTTCCCATATATTGGATATTGGAAATGAACATTGGACACCTGCATTTTTGTTACCTTATCTATAACTGGATTTTCCAGGAATTTCCCGTTAAATGCTTGAAAGTGTGAAAAACCGAGAAACCAGCGGGGCCCCCGCTGGCCAACTACGCTGCGGAGCCGGTTTATTACAAAAATAGTCACCCGCTTCGTTTAATGCTTTCTTAGAAATTTTAGATGCATAATAAAATAAGTGAAATGATACCACAATTTATTTGAATATGAAAAAAAATGGTTGTCAAAATCATTTATTTTCTAATAGAAATGAAAATTTGCGGGGCCCCTTAAATTCTAGCTAGCGCGGGGCCGGGTGCGACCGCACCCTTTGCACCCGCATCACGCCGGCCCTGGATGAGTGTCCTGTACCCCTGTATCATTTTAGAGTCGGGCCGACGCAGGCGTGTCTCCTAAAAAATACAGGTCGGCCGACTGTCGGGCAACTTCACTCCGTTTGGTCGAAATATCCTAGTAGAATAATGGTCGGCCGACCGCCGGAAATTTTACTCAATATGGATATACAGGGTGTTTTTTTGTTCGAAAAAGTGATGTTTTTCAAAAACTATGTTTTCTAGAAAGTTGAAATTTGTACTGTACATTATACGTGCCGGGGGACACTTTCTACCAAAATTGCATCTAACTCGAAAAATAATTTCACGTTTTTTGAAAATTTAAATTTTAACCGCTAGGTGCTATAAGAAAATTGTCAATGAGAAAATTATAGAGCGTTACCGGAAACGTACAAATAGCGTTGACGCGAAAAACATTGAGCTGATCGTACGGAACTAGTGGCCATTTACTACGCGGAAGGTGACATGCATCAGATTTATAGCCCGGTGTACCGTTAAGATTGAAACCACACCACCGGAGGTCCGTCATCATTATGCCCTACGCCAGCGTCCGCAAGCCCGGACAGGTGACAAAACCAGCATGGGTAGCAGAACCCTACTACTGACGGTCGCACCCTCGACGCAAGCCACTTAACCCAGTAGAAGGTGGAGCAATGGGTCGACCAGCCCCCACTTTGCACACAGCAGTGGGATTAAGAGTGGATGCTGTAGCAACTCCAGCCGACACCCTACCTAGAGAGGTAGGGAGCCGAGCCCTTTGGAAAGAGCGCCTAAAGGGGAACGGCGGGCACACAGCAGCCCGCATAACACGGCACAGCTGGCACCGGATATCCCGGTGGAGCTCCAAAAGGCCGGGAGATGGGTCCGCAGCCCCACAGCAGGCAACCCAATCCGCCGAAGCGGCCAGTGTGCCCGGCCCCTCTCCGTTAGCCTGGGGCGAAGCCCAGTTACCAGACCACACCGGACCGAAGTCGGAGGTGGAGATAGGACCATTTGGACGGAGCTAACATCTCCCAGTGCGCCACCGCCCGTGATGGGTTACAAGAGCCGGACCCCGACTCCCCGGTAAAGCCACCAGTTATTGCACACTCCGACCCCTCGTGGGCCTACGCTGAAGGTGGAAGAAATCAACGACGAGTGAGTAAAATCTTTGTCACTTTTTCAAGTCGTATTTTGTCAGTGAAAAAGACGTCTATTTTTTCGCGCCAACGCTATTTGTACGATTTTCGGTGACGCTCTACAATTTTCTCATTGACAATTTTCTTATAGCACCTCGCGGTTAAAATTAAATTTTCAGAAAACATGAAATTATTTTTCGATTTAGATGCAATTTTGGTAGAACATGTCCCCCTGCACGTATAATGTACAGTACAAATTTCAACTTTCTAGAAAACATAGTTTTTGAAAAACATCACTTTTTCGAGCAAAAAAAAACACCCCCATACTCTTAAATGACTTTTGGCCGAATCTGAAATAACTCTGAGCCGACTTCAAGTAGGCAGATTAGCGACTCCGAAACGACGTTGGACCGAATTCAAATAGACACATTTACGACGTTGGGACGACGACAAATTTAGTAATATTTCCGCCTCGGACTAAAAAATATACCAATTTGATTTCTGAAAGGATAATTAGCTGTGATTGTATAGGTAACACTTTTATTTTAAAATTTGTTAACATGAATCAACGATTTGTCTTAATTCCACAGAGTTATTCCAAACAGTTTAAAATGAAACTCCGGTGGTAAACTGGTCTCTTAATTTCAAAGGCGCGCTTGCCCCATAAGAGAAAAAAAGGACTGATGCTTGGTTTACTGCGTAAAGATTGAAGTGTGGAAATGTTAACTATGTTAACACTTGCGCCAGTATCCAAGAGAAAGGTAGTAGGTGTTTGGTGGATGATTGAGTGTTTAGACAGTTGCGTAGCTAGCATGGGTGACACCCGGGGTGGATATCATGGTGTGCTACTTACTAGTCTCTAGTTGGTGTAAGTTTTAATTTCTTACGCCCAAATGGATGGCACCCGGGGCGAACCGCCCCCACCGCACCTCCTAGCTGCGCCACTGTGTTTAGAACGAACAGGAAGTTATCTTCATTGTCATCACAATTCGGTACCTGGACGCTTTGAACTCGTTGCTTGTTCTCTTTCGCTGCGATTTGAAATTGATTTGATTTTGAGTTTTTCTTCGACCGACGATAACCATTTCCATTTCGTTCTGGTGGTGAACGACAGATTTTGCTATAATGATTCAGTTTTACACAGTTGTGACACTTCTTTCTTCTTGGTTGGTATGCTAGTAGGTACCTCCGCAAAGACCGCACTTTGGGTTAGCGGTTTGAGAGTGGTTGCCGGATCGCGGTTTTTGATGGTTAGGTTTTCTCAAAAAATTTACTTCGTTAGAAGTGACTTCTTTAGGATGGTTGGTTTTCTCTATTGATGTTGCTTGACTTTCCGAAGCTTCCATCATTTGCCGAGTTGCAACAGTTTTTTTCTAAGTCGACTTTCGGGTCTTGTAATGCCTTTCGTCGTAGCAACGTAGACGTGCACGTCTGGACGATATGACGTTTCAATTCAACGTCAATATTATCAAAATCACAAAAGGCGGATGTGTTATTCATCGACCGACTCTGAGTCACGTTGCGTTGCATTACGAAACTTGAATATCTTAAATCAATGTTGTGTTGAGGTGAAAAGTGAGTACTCAACAACGATTTAGTGCTTTGGATATCAGAAGTTTCTTCATTACCTGGTAAGGCATAGAAAATGTCTTGGACGTGTTCCCCCACGTAATGTAGGAGGAGTGCCATTTGTCGAGCGGAATCCTTGACGCCAAAAGCAACGAGATAATTCTCGAATTACAACACCATTTCTTCCATGCAGCATTGAGATTTGCGATATCGGTGGTGAGATCAAACGGCGGAACCGCAGGAAGGACGAGTGCCCTTTTGGCAGGTGTTTATGGTAGGATTCCCCGAAAAAATCAGATACGAAGCCGCATAGAGAAGACGCTGTCCTGGAGATGACGTGGCAAAAGTTGAAGGAGGCGGTAAGGTGAGTATATCGACGGGGAAAAAGGTCGGCACGGTAACCCTCGGCGGTCAGAAAACTTTAAAAGCAATCTTCCAAGATAAATAAACCAATGGTCAGGTTAAAGAGCAGGTTCAAAAGTCTCCGTCACCATTGTAATGTTTTATAATTACTGAATTATACAGATACACTTATTTAATTCTAATATAAACATGTATTATTTGAACAAAGATTATAACACTCAACGCTATCGAGCGCGCCTAACCAAATCTCCCGTTATCTGCTGTTCTACTAAGTTTTATATAATAATAATAAAATAATAATCAGCTAGGCTAATACCCTTAGCACCATCTTAGGCCTAAGTCATCAAGCGACTTTTGAAGTCATTAATTTAGATGGCCGGGTTACAATGCGTAGGAGGGTGGTGGCAAGCCCTGCATGCCACGCAATCGAGCCAACAGCTACACTAACTATTACCGTTAACCTCAACAAGTTTTTATGGAAGGGAAAATGGAAAAGCTCGGGGGAAAACCCCTTAAACCAGTAGGGAGAGAACTTGCAAACTCAACGTAGAAGGATTTGTTCCGAGTTTTCACCCAATGCCACAAACTAGGATCGAACCCGGCTCCTCTTGCTGGGAGGCGAAAGTGCTAACCACTCCGCCACCCCCTATTCGGTTCGCCGTCCGAAGGGGCTAGAAAAAAGATTAAACAATTATATAAGCAATAGAAATTAGAATAGTACAGTTACTCTTAAGTTTTGTATCCGCCCTGAAGGCCTATAGGCCGAAGTACCGCGCTTGTTTCCCCAATAAAGCTTAGTTTCTCCTAAATTTTGGTTCAAGAGATTTCTGGCTTTGCTTCGCATTCGGCTTCGACGATAAATCTTAATTCTGCATTTGGGCGCATGAAGCCAAAAAACGCTCTCGATAGTGCCCTCTATCTTAATTGATTGGTCGTGGTAAGAAACGTTCTTTTATGTGGGCCTCAGATGGATCGTGAATTTACGCGTCGCGACGCGTAAATTCACGATCTATCTGAGGCAACTTTCATCTTCTGGGGTTTGAAGAGATAAAGGCTTGGGGGCACTTAAGAGACCTATTTTAATTACAGCTGGGTGATTTCTTTCAAGGATTAAATATGCCAATTGAGATTTAATTAAATTTGGTAATTATAGATTTTCGTTGTGTTTTAACCTAAGGCAGCTAACCTGTCATGGTTGCAATCTGTTTCCTTCACCGAAACAATATGAAAAACATAATATAACAAATTATATTTTCCTTTCTTTAATTTGAGGTTTATTAAGTTACTTTTTTGTGAATTTGTAGTTTAAATTTACTGTTTCTTTTCGTTCGGGGTCTATCTCTCAAATTGTGTTAGATATAAAATAGAGGTTACGATTTTCCAGATGATATTAGTATGTTTATCCGATAACTTGTTAAAAAAAGTCGATGCCTTTAGGTCAGGGCGTCTAACTACAATAAAATGACCAGAAATTTATAAATGAAAATGGTGGAAGTCCCTGACAGGCGTTTAATGACAATAACGTGTTTGCACAATACTACAGATGAAACGTAAGTGTACGTTAGTGGGTGGGCGTCAAGGATATACTATCCTTCATATCAAAACCAAAAACACGTGTTTTCAAACCGAAACACATACATGAAAACGTTGAGGCAATACTAGCCTTGATATCAATGTCATGAAATACTACAACAAACCCGTTTTTATCATATTAGTTGAGAGTAAATCGTTACATTTGTTACTAAGCTCCGAATGGATCCCAATTTAAATAAGGCCGATCTTTATAAGAATGCCAAACAATCCGAATGTTACGCCAAATACCGTCTTTCGGCGCCCCAAGTGATCTTGGACAAAATAATGTCGTACCTCTCCGAGAAGCTGACCGGTCCTTACGAGCACGCCTTGGACGTCGGATGCGGGACTGGACAGAGCACCAGGATCCTGGCGCCGCATTTCAATAAGGTCACCGGGACGGACATCAGCGAAACGCAACTCTTCGAAGCCAGGAGACAAGCTGACACGCCGGACAATGTCCGATACAAAATAGCGGCTGCCGAATCTCTCACCTTTGAAGAAAATTCTCTCCAGTTGGTCACCGCCAGCACTTGCTTCCATTGGTTCGATAAAGAGAAGTTTATCGAAGCGGCGAAAACGATGCTTCAAGAAAATGGAGTCTTGGCGATATACTTTCTACGTCGGCCATATATCAAAGGTAGGTCAAATTTCATTGCCTCGTTTTAAAGTTGTTTTAATATATTTGTAGACTTAAGGTAAGGTCGCTAGGCTATTCATAAAGTAGGGGGTCAACTTAGGCAAACATTTTCATGTTTTGAAGGACCTATCTAAGTGTGCCTTATAATTTTTTGTGATTTATTTTTGAGCTGCAGGAAAGAATATAATTTGTGATGTAACAGCTGTCTCAAGGCGGAGCTTAGCTACGACTATACAAGCGACGTGACGGGGCAAGCACTGAATGCTAAATAATCAGTTGATATTCATTTAATGTTGCAATCTATCGTTCGACAGTTCTTCTACTCAGCACAAAAGTTGCTATAGACTATTTTCTTCATTTTTGAGGGGGTCCCGATAAGATTGTGAGAGAGTTAATTTGGGAGTTGGTAGCAACGCCCCGTCGTTTGAAAAACCACCGTTTATTTGTAGGCTCGGAAAGTTTCATAAGCTATTGGCACTGTGTTTACTCGATCACTATTTTGAGTTCATAGTGAAAGCTCTAGATTTGTCGAAATATATTTCAGGGATGTTCATTGGCCGTTCAGGAAGTCGGTACGTATAATATTACGGAGAGGGTCGTTATTGGTTGGAACTTAAATACACTTGATTCCATGAAAAAGGGGCTTAAAGTTATGCTACAGATCCTCAGGGTACTAGAGAATGAAAGGTCTGATACGATTCTATATTAATATCAATCCATGAAAACGAAATAAGCTAATTAATAAATTTTCAAAATCAGATCCGAGTCGTAAAATATTCTATTTGACCAATTTAGGAGCAAATGAGGAGCAAACTGAGAGAATGAAGAGCATAATCGAGAGATCGGACAAAGAATTCTGGACATACTTATATCTAAAAAAAAACAACTCAGATGAACGTCGACTTGGCCCGTTTCATGATTTTGATTGCAGTCTTCTGAAAGAAGTCGTTCGCTTCGACGACCTCTCTTTCGAGAGAGAGATCACTCTGGAAAACGTTATTGAGCAAATAAGGTCAAATCCAGTGTACAGATTCCTCGTGGAAGAGGAGGGGGAGGAGAAAGCCAGAAATCTCTTGAACCAAATGAAGGTTGATATTCTTGAAGAATTGGGTCACCATGGCGACGACATGAACGGAAAAGACGACATGAAAGTTACAGTTACATTAAATTGCAGCCTAATCATGGGAAGGAAATAGGAATATTTTAACTTATTTGTACTAGATTTATATTATATAAATAGGTGTAATGGAGTATATTATTAGATCAAATAACATTAAATAAAAAGCACGTATTAAGCATTAGAACTTTTTTACCCCTTTTTCGAAACAAAGCACTTGCAATATATAGAATGGCCATATGGAACGTTTTAGAATACTTTAGGAATATTTAAATTGTATAAAAAAATCAAATCGAGATTTAATTTTTCATAAATATTCTAAAACTTTAAATCTGGAATATTTCATGACATGCTTATATTTAATAAACAAGATTTTAATAATAAATCTTATTTTTGGCTTATTTATCACGGCACTACTCTTTCTCAATGAAACGTTTATAATACGCAATAGGAAAAGTACATTTCCTGGTTACGTATTCAGAATAATGAATAAATATTTTAATCAATTTTACTAACTATAAAATTAATTTCAGCATTAATTATCTCTACTTTAAGGTAGATATAAATTATTCAGATTTTAATACCAGTGAAAACCAAAATTGCTAGCCCACATATTATACTAAAAACATTAGATACAATATTTCCAGTTATGTCTTTACTTGAAAATATTTTCTTAAATATTTTCGATTATAGGGGCGGTGCCTACGTTATTATAATAAAGTAGGCACCGATAGGGGCTATTGGCTTTTAGTTTTCATTTGTTTGTTTAATATTTAAGTTATCATCCATATTGAAATAATATTACCAGGCTCGAATCAAATAAAGTTCGATAATTTTTTTCTTCAAAGTTAGATGCAAATTGATTAGGATAAATTGTAATTTATTGAATTGTAATCAACCGTGTCGGTACTAAATAATAGCTTTACAACTGCAATCAAAAGCGTTTGGATCATATATTTATAATATAATTAAATCTTTATTTGATTAGAATAATTTTTTTAATAAAACAGGATTTTAAATTGTGATGTATAAAAGATGATACAATTACAATATACGATAGTCAAATTTATTACGATTAAATTAATCAATTTAGGCAGAACTATTTTCCAGAAATGATAAGTTCGATCCATACTAGGAACGTGGATCCAATCATAGGTAGAAAACGAAAGTTAATCGAAATTGGATTATGAAAACAAGCTGAATTAAACTCTGGTTTCTGACTTTGCTAATTTATATATTAGCACGCACCTGGCGAAATTGATAATTATTTTCCAGGCCATGGCGTAGCAAAGAGGTACTTTGTGTAACAAGGGATGAAAAATAAAATGTAAAATTTTTTAGCTCGAAACACGAAGGGTAACTCGACTTCAAATTTAATGAAAAAATTTCCGAAGGGTTTTCACTGAAACAGCACACATTTTTGGGAAATGTTGCCTCAAATATTATCTCCCACATTGGATATTTATCTCCTCCATAGTTGATTAGTTGTATGGGTTTTTTTTTTGTAAAAACGAAGGGGTTTTGTTCATAAAAGCATACAATAATAATTATCAAAATGTGCAATAACAAATATGACCACGTAAAAAATTCCTATTATTGAGATTATTGTTTGCTTCCTAGTTTTACTTCAGCCATATAAAAGTTCCTTTACAATTCAAATAGATCCCTATAAAAGATATTTTGGAGTACAGAGTGTCATGTAAATTAATACACATTAGTAGTAGGAGACTAAAACTTAGCACTTTTATTTCCAAGATGGCCGCCAAGATGGCCACCAAAACAACCCCCCACCCCCCCAAAAATATTTTCAAAAACAAAAATTTTTGTCCTTGGAAAAATCGAAAAAAAATATTTTAATTTTTAACTTCAAATTTCACCTTGAAGATAATCTTTGACCTCGACGCTCGAACACTGTCAACAACCACTAAGCCTCGGTCTATCAAATCAACAAGTTTGGTCACGATCGGACAAGGTCGACCTGAGATATCGGCGGTAATATGTAACCCCACCAAATACTTCCACTTATTTACTTCTGATATCGTTTTTTTCGTTTTTTTCGTTTTTTCGCCGTTTAAAATGCTAATTAGTTATTTGCGAGATGGGGAAACGAATTCGCGACCTTCGCTTTATACCCTTGGTGGTTTTGGCCCCACCCAAAATACTTTAAACAGCTAATAAACGTGTCTAAACTTGCAATAATAACTATTTCTATAAATAATAATTGTTTTTACATTTAAAAGTCA
This sequence comes from Leiobunum rupestre, assembly GCF_980474605.1. Classification (NCBI taxonomy): domain Eukaryota; kingdom Metazoa; phylum Arthropoda; class Arachnida; order Opiliones; family Sclerosomatidae; genus Leiobunum; species Leiobunum rupestre. Next base: position 6,128,298 of record NC_143390.1, read on the forward strand.
AAGGATATGTGTAAGCGTAAGACGTCTCAAAAATCGAGCTCTTTAAAGGTTAAAAAAATGAAGTTATTTATGGGGAAACCAGAAATTAAATGCAAATCGCCTACCGAGAATCCTTGTTATTATAATGAGCCATGTCGCAAACACGCTTTTAATTTCTTTGATAATTTAAACTTTAGTGTTAAATGCTGGATTTGTCAAGAACAATGTCTTGACAAGACAATTTTTAAACAACACTTAATGGATCACTTATCGAGTAGTTATAAAAATCAAATTCGTATTGATGTTTGCGATTGTCTTCATTCAAAGAAACCAGAATATACAACCAAAGAAGAAATATTAGACGATCAAATTATTGATTATTTGAACGAGTTTAACGTAAAACATCAAGAATGGTTAAACGAGTTTGTTAATGGTACTGGAACTCCAAAGAAAATTCAACGTAAAAAAAAGACAACTGGTATTAAGTCCGAAGAAACTTTAAATTCAACAATAAAATCAAATGTTGTATTTCCACCAGACTTTGTCATGCCATCTGATGAGCAGATGGAAGCAATTATTTTTTTTCAAGAATATTGTAAAAATAATCAAATTTTAACTCTTAATCAAGTTGAAACACCCATTGAGGTTTTGGAAAATCTTGAACAAACTTGTCAAATGATTGAAAATATGTAAATAAAGATGATTTTCTAATATATTGTGATTATTTTTCCTACGTAAAAATAGATATTTTAACTCTTTCATGTTAAGGTTTAGCGTGGTAGATCGGTAGCGTTGCAGGACGTTATTCAAACAGTCTCAAGTTCAAATCACAATCCTTTCGATCTATCACGCTAAATCTTTTATTAGTATAAAACGAGATGTCGCCCAACTGAAACTGTCATTATAAAGATGTCAAGTTTCGTAGTATTTCTACCTTCGAACGCATCACCCGATATTTACCCGGAAAATACACCTTCTAGCTTTAAAGTTCAATTAGCAAAACCTTTAAATTTTAATAATGAAAAATGGTCTTGCGCATTAGCAGAAATAATTCTTCCTGAAACTTATTCGAATATAACAAATGAGTATTCGCATTTCCAAGTAGGGCACGTGTCAGATGTTATTTCACCCGAAGAAAATCAATGGGATTATATTAAAATTGAAATTTCACCAAAACGTTACGAGGGTGATCTAGATCGAAATAAGAATAATATTCCAACATCTCTTCAAAATAATATACTTAACGAGTTTGCTAAAACTATTGAAGCCAATCAAGTACTTAAAGGAAAAATACATATGAATACGGTAAAAGTTGACGAAAACGAAGACAGTTCAAAATTAAAAATACAGTTACAAAAAGATGTGCAAGTAAGAATACCTCAAGCATCGCCCCTAGCATCTGTTCTGGAATTTCGAGAAAATGATTTTGTCGACAGTGATTATCTTTCTAATTATCCTCTCTCAAATCACGCTAAAACTATTTCTTTAACTTACGCAACAAATTTTATCGAAGTACGAATTAAAAAAGCGTTAGTTGTGAATAAATATCAACAAAAATATTTACCACGACAAATTCCCGTGGAAGAAATACAATCACAACCCAGGAGAAAAAAACAGAAAATTAACAAGAAACCGAAACTAAAACCAGAAGTGAAACAAGAGGAAAAACCAAAACTTGAACCAAAAACAAATTTAGAAGAAAAGCCAAATTTTAAACTAGAAGAAAATATAAACATCATTTTACCAACAGAACCTTTAATTCTAAATATTAATGAAGACGTCAACCAACCAGAAGTTTTAAATCCTTCCGAAGAAAATATTCTACCAAGTTCTCTCCCAATACCCATTAATCCACCATCTCAGCCTGTTATTAAACAAATACAATGGAATAATTACGCGATTGTTTTTGAAGCGGGCAGATATGAGGGAGAAAGACAATATAATAATGAAATTCAACCGTTCACATTACACTTAATTATACGTGATTTATTAGAACGATGTAAACCAAGACAGTTTGATGGATTAAAAACCGCAATATCTTCCGATGATGAAGATAATTTATATTTTAATTTAGAAATACCGGTAGGAATGGAAATTAAATTTCAAAATCCATTAGCAGATCTTTTTAAAATTCCACCAGACACTTATTTTACGGGTATTCAAAAATTTGGCCCGTTAAATAATTTAAATAATTTTACTTTTAATTCGCGTACTAATTTTATCGACATACGTATTGAGACTACAAAAATACCGCAATTTGAGCAGGAAGATTGGGCTTTCTATTCCGTATCAATCATACAACCTTTTTTATTTGAAGGTCAGAGATATGATTTTGGAAATATTATCCCATTATCTTTGCATAGGCAATTAAAAAACGAGATTCAACAGGCGACTAACTTCCCCCCTTTAAATCGGTACGAAATTAGTTACGCAATAGAAGAAATAAATCGAGGTCATTACTTAAGAATTTCATTCCCTAAAGATCTACAAATTGCCTTCACTGGGAGATTAGCAAATATTTTTAATATAAACGCGCCAGAATTTCAAAATGGTGTAATTAGCAGTAAAAATCCTTTAAAAGTTTATGAGGAAAAATTTATGTCAGATGAAGAATCTGTTATAGATTTTAGGTACAATAAAAATATTCCAATCGAACACCCTAACTGGGAAAATGACAGTTATACGTTTGAACGAAACTATTACGAGGCTGATAAAGATTTAAGCGGGAATTTTAAACCGTTATCTGTTCATTTCAAAATTTTGAATGAACTTCAAAAATATTTTGATTCGCATATCTCAATTAAGGCGAGTTTTTTTATTTTCAAAGAAAATGGAAATTATTATTTTCAAATTGAGTTAATGAGTGGGTTGGAAATTAAAATATTCGGTCCTCTAGCAGACCTCTTACAAATTGAGTACAAAGTAGATTATATATCCTCAGTTTATAAAAGCAAACCATTAAACCCTCTTCAAATTAGATTAGAATTAGATAATACGGCTAATTTTATAATTTTTCGAAACGATTTAAACAGAGTTGAGAATAGTCGACGACAAAAACGTGATATTGATTTCCACAATTACGAACATGGTAAAAATAATAAACTAAATATTGTAGACAAATTCCATTGTCGAATTCCAACTGGTGTGTACCACACTATTGATGATATTTTATTAGCAATGAAAAAATCATTGCCACATCAGAGTTGGGCTAAATTCGAGTTTAATTTTAATTCAGATTCGACAGTTTCAGTTAAAGGTTTGGGTGGAAACAGTTTTTTAACCTTTCCAATAGATAACCCCAAACTCGGGCGAATGTTAGGTTTTCAAACAATCAAATTGAAAGGCCTCTTTTTAACGAAATAGGTATGTACCCCGCAGATCTCAACCACGGAATATCCGGAATTTATGTCTATACAAATATTATACAACCTATAATAACAGGACACACTAATACCCCCCTGCTGAGAATTATCAAATTAAACGAAAATAAAAATCGAGCACAGGTTGAAAGATTTCATTTTTTAGACCATTTTCCAGTTCTCTACGATCAAATACAGACTATAGAAATTTCTTTAAGGTCGGATTACGGTGAACTCCTGCCATATAAAACAGGCAAGACTATTATTAAATTAATATTTAAAAGACTGGATGCTTAGTCTAAAGTACACTTAAAACAAGCTCATCATGGAAAGATATTATCATCATTATGTTCAAACAGGACGCGGATATAACATCTTTCGAGGAAGTCAATATCAGACTGGGCGTGGATTTGGGTCAATTTTTAAAAGTTTAGCAAGATTCGTAACACCTCTTTTTCGACCCGTAGCTAAATCACTCGGTATTCAAGGGTTAGTTATGGGGAAAAGGATAATGGACGATGTTGTTGCTGGTCAAAATTTTAAGGAGTCGTTAAAAAAAATAGTAAAATTGCTGGAACAAATCTTTTAAATAGTCTCGGTGATACCATATTAAATACACAGAAAGGCTCTGGAGCTCGAAGAGTAAAGAAGCGCAAATCAAAATTACGCAATAAGCAAAGAAAACGCAAGAGAACAAAAACCGATTTTCTTGACTAAAGCATTATGCCTCAATTTGAATCTATGTGTTCGGAGTTAGAGCTTTTTAACGAACCCCTGATTAATGGTAATATTGAGGGGAATAAATTTGTAGACTATTTCCCTATAGCTCCCTTGTCTAATGCTACACAGATTGATTTTTCTATCCCCGGGGGAGATTATTATATTGACATGTCAAACTTGATGCTTAAAATTCGAATTCGGGTTAAAAAAGAACAAAACGGTGTTTTAATAGATATACCAGCAGCCGAAAAAAAGTATCATTATGTAATCTTCCATTGCATTCTATTTTTAGCCAAATAGACGTGTTTATGAATGAGACTTTAGTACAATCTAGCAACAACTGCTACCCATATTTAGCATATTTAGCAACAGTTTTAAATTTTGATAAAGGCGCCAAACAATCTTACAAAACCGCCGAGGGCTATTACGAAGACGGGTTTTGCGACCCAACGCTAGCGTTTAACGATGTTCATAAAGATAAAAAAAATAATGGAATTTTAAAAAGAAGTAAAGGTATTGCGGGATCGAAACTTTGTGAATATATGGGAAGACTTCATGTAGACTCTTGTAAAATAGACAAATTTCTTTTAAACAAAGTGAATTTAAGAATTCGACTCTTGAAAAATTCCGATGAATTTATACTTATTTCACAAGAAGATGTTAATATCAAATATAGATTAATTATCGAAGAAGCTGTTCTTACTGCTAAACATATTCTCGTAAATCCAGATCTACAGCTGGCACATAATGCTATATTGCACAAACAGAGGGCTTTGTACGATCTAACACAAACTGTTGTTAAAACTCTGACAATTTCAGCAGGCGCGAGCGATTTCGTGAAGTCAAATATTTTTTTAGGTAAAATTCCAAATCGGGTAATAATCGGAATGGTAAACAATTCTGCTTACAACGGGTCTAGTCGAGAAAATCCCTTTCAATTTAACCATAATAATCTCTCGTTCTTACAACTTTCATTAGACGACCAGAATATACCAGAAACTGCTCTAACTCCAGATTTTAATAAAAACCTCTATACTCGGTCGTATTATTCACTATTCTCGGCAATGGATTTAATCGGAAATAACTCTGGTAATTGTATTGATTACGAAAATTATAAAAACGGTAATACATTATTCGCGTTTGATTTAACTTACGATTCCTCGGCAAACTCTAACAACCTCTCAATTCAACGAAATGGTAGTTTACGTATGGTAATGAAGTTTGCTTCCCCCTTAACTAATATTCAAAACATAATTATTATTGGAGAATACGAAAACCGATTTGTCATTAACCAAGAGCGTCAAGTTACGTATATTACGGAATAAAATCAATCAACGACGGCAAAGATTGATTAGTTGTTTCGCGAAATCGTAGTGGTAAAGATGTCTCGAACTCACAGTCTCTCACCTAAACAAGAAGTAACGGTGCTAGGTTATGTAAATCCATCCATCAAAATTTACCGACTAGACACTTGCGCCGAATTTGAACTGAATTTGGAAGCCTGGCAATCTCTATTCACATTCGAAAAGGAAATAACTGATTTTTTTGAAGACCAAGTTGCTAGTTTTCACACCTGGCTTCCTCTTGAAGGTTCAAAGATAAAAATCGACTGTTTCAAGGGACAAAAGGAAAAACTCGTGGATGTGCGTGCTTGTGCCAGAGGAAAAAACCATTTGTATCATCTTTTCTATTCTACAAATTATGGTTTTAATCTCAACCAAGCAGGGTGGAAAAGATTAAAACATTGTAAACATACAATTGATCAGGAGATTAATTTAATTTTGTCGGCAAAAAATATTATGCGTGACATAATTGTACATGAGCTTACGGATAAAATGTTTGAAATTACCGAAAATTGTGAGAATCCGCATTGTAAATCTTCGATTGCTCACGATGTCTCTTGTAAACTAGGATTTAGCACAAATTTTGAAGACCGAGTGGAAAATATGATATTAATAGCTATCCCCCAATTAAACTACGATCATATTGTTGTAAGATTCCAAAAGGAATTTGGTCTTGATCCCTTAATAGTAGAAAGTCAATTATATTTTGATATTGTACAAAATGTTTCAAACTTAAAATGCGATTTAATTTATTAAAATAAAAACTTTTACTATAATCTGTTTTTATTATTTCTATTCAAACATTTAAAGATGGTGTTGTCAAAAACAGACAAACAATTAAGTAAAGTTTATTACGATGTTGAAAACCCATACAGTTATTCTGACAGTGTTACTTTAAAAAAAAAATTTCCCAAAATTTCGGAAAAAGAAATTAAAAATTTTCTCAGTAAACAACCAACCTACACACAACACAGAGCTAGGAGATTAAATTTTAAACGTAACAAATTATATGTAACGACGATTGATGAGACATTTATGGCCGATTTATTAGACCTCCCTATTTAACAAACTTTTAATAAAAAGTACCGCTATACGTTATTAGTTCAGGACATTCTAACCAAATTCGCGTTTATTCTGCCAATTAAAAATAAAACCTCGAGCGAGATTGTGAAGGCCTTTAGAGAGATTTTCAAAAAACGAGTACCCCTTAATTTATGTACCGACGCAGGGACAGAATTTCGAAACGCCCCATTTCGCGCTCTCTTAAAACGTTATAACATCCACCATTACCTCACGTACTCCGAGAAAAAAGCTTCTATGGTCGAGAGACTCGTTCGCACGGTAAAATCTAAAATTTTTAAAATAATTACCAAGACCGGCGATTTACACTATCTTAATAAACTACCATTAATTGCAAAAGCTTATAACGCTCGAAAACATTCAACAACGGGAATCGCCCCTAAAGATGTCAATAAAAACAATGAATCGGCAATTTGGGAAAAAAACTATGGCAATCTTAGTATGATTGGAAAGGCAAGTTTAAAAATTGGGGATAAAGTTCGATTAGCCGTTGCAAAAACAACATTTGATAAAGCATACAGGGGAACGTTTACAGCCGAAATATTTGAAATTCATAGAGTAATTACGAGAGATCCCTGTATGTATATTGTGAAAGATTTGACCGGCAATATAATTAAAGGAGCTTTTTACGCTCAAGAAATAGTTAAAATTCAAGTGTAGAGCGCTACAGTCTTTATTCAACAATTTGTTATCCATGGGTAAAGTACACATTCTCCTGGGTCTCGCGATTGTAATATTTGGAGTGAGCGCAACAATAGTTTCCTCCGCGATGAAATTTAAAAAAAGAAGTCCAGAATACAGCTTAGATATTGGAATTTGCGACAAAGCCTTCAATTTAGGAAGAGACACGTACCTTGTAAAATGTAACGAAACTTTTGACGTGCGACATTTTAAAAAAGAAGACGGTAGTTTAAAACCATCTATCAGAGGAATCAACTTAACAAAAGATCAATATGAGAAATTATGCATTTTGACAGTGACGTGAAAGATGAATACTAATCAAATCCAAGCTATACTTAAGTGTGACCCCCGTTCGAGAGATAAATTTATCGGAGTGTTTCCCGCTAATAGATTACCAAAAGTTCCAATTAAAAAAAATCATATTGTTTCGTAATCAACACCGATCCTGATACGCTTCCAGGGTCTCATTGGACGGCTGTTTACAAATCGGGCGACACTCTGGACTTTTTTTGTTCTCTAGGAAGATCACATCGTGACTATGGATTTTTGCTAGAGCGATATAGCAAGCGTATTCGACACAATACTCATAAATTTCAATCAAATAAAAGCCAAAACTGCGGACCACATGTGATTTATTTTCTAACCTCGAGATGTATGGGGATTTCTTACAGTAAAATAATTAACGAATTGTATAATTTCGATTTAAAAAGAAATGATAGTTTAGCGTTGTTGAATATATGTATTCATTTGATGAAAGAGTGGAAACGAAATAAATCGATTTGTTTAAAATAAAATTTTTTTTATTTATTTCACACATAATTATTTTTTACACATTTTTTATTATTCTTGCCAACGAGAAGGAGGGCGGGTCTGTCTTTTAGGCCTCGGCGATTTTTTTGGGGGGGATGGTAATTTTAATTTTTTTTGCGGCGATATTGGAACGCCACCGACAGCACCCTCCTCCTCCAAAGACAGCTCTCGATCCCAATCATCTTCCTGACTTAATTGACTTCCAATATCGGTATTTTCTAAGTATTCTTCAAATATTTCATTTTCTCGACTTAATCGTTTACGCATTCTATCATCGGTAATTGTCTTTTGTTGCTTAACAATCGGCGTAGATGCTTTCCTCTTCCAAGATTCTACATTTTTTAAGAGACTCGGGAATTTTCTACTCTGCTCGTTTTCTCTCTCGCTGAGATATTCTTTCATTTTGCGTGTCATAGTATTTAAACGTACCTCCGCAGCGTCGCCAGCGTTAACTCCCTCGGGCGTTTTGAAAGGTGAATAAATTTGCGAGGTGAACGGGGAATTTAATGGAGCAACAGGTCCGGGGGCTTGAAAGTTTGTAATTTCAACTTTAGGTACCGGAATCGCTTTTCTCATTTCCCGGGCCTCGCTCAGTATTTTTAGAAATTCTCGCAATTTAGAGCGGCTGTTTAAATTAGAAGTTAATATATTTTGCAACTCATTATCTAATAAGTTATAATACGTTTCCTGGGGAGAAACAAGCTGTTTATTTTCTTGAGATATTTGTCCGACACTCGAGGCGGGAACTAAAATCATTTTTTTCATTTTATCTTTTATTGAATAAATTGGCAATTAAAGGAACAATAGAGCCTAATAAAGCCGGTATGAAGAATCCCGTACCTTTCTGAATTATTAGAGCACGCTTCTTTTTTTGCGAAATTTTCGGACTGGCTAAGAAGCGTATTGTTTTTTTATATTTAGAAAGTTGTTTTTTTTTGGCTTTAGATAATATAATTCCACCCCCTTTCAAGTTTTTGCAAACGCTTTGTAAGGCTTTTAATTGCTTTGGAGAACTGTTAGCTAATAAATTTTTACGTACCCCTCCTTTAGATTTATACAATAAATTTAAATATGGATAGTGAGTTTTAAACCTGTCAGAGGGATTTGCAATAGGAGTAGTTTTTTTACGTACTGTCTTTTTTGGTGTCATTTTCTTTAATGAACTTGATAATAATATAGTAAATTATTTATTATTGGAAAAAACTACCATTTGTGGTCCGTTTTGATTAAATGTGTACGATCTTAATCGTAAGCTATCTGGAGTGGTTACAGATGTGTCTATAAATAGTGAATTGTAAGGTTCTCCAGTAGCCATATCGTAGGCTATTTTAATTATTTTTGTGTTATTTGGAGATATTTGATTGGCCAGATATTGGATTTGACTTAGATCTCGAGGAGATTTAAACAGATTTAGATATGACATATTAAGAGAGATTAAACGAGATTGTTTGCCTCGAGGAAATAGGGTTTGTGAGATTAATACAACTGAAATTTCATAATGATGACTGTCTACGGTAACTAATTTCGCAATTTGATCATTTTTGTAAAGTTCGTCTGCTAAATCGTCAATAATAAGTAAAGAATTTCTATTTGATTCCCAGAACTCGCTGTCCATTGGCGGAAGTCCTTGAATAAACTCTATATCGGTTAAAAACTGAGATAAATCGTGGTAACCTGATTGCCAAACCGAATAACAATAAATAATTTTAATAGGAGGTTTATCAATTAATTCATTCCTCCATCTAATTAGTGAGTTCGTCCATGCTGACTTGCCCGACATGGTAGGGCCTGAAACCATCATTCGAAACGGTGAAAGAAATTTTATATAAGACATTACTGTTTAAACAAAGACAACATACTACGTATTTTGTTAGTACATGGAGTGTTTTATAGAATATATGAAAAAATAAACACATTTTTAAATTTAAAAAATTATTTTATTAAAGTTTAATGTTTCTTATCAAAACCATCCCTTCACCAACTATATAAAGTTTCAAAACAACATACAAAAATAACATTTTGAATAAAAAATAAAATCATAATAGCTCTTTCACCAAAAAATAATTAATTCCCGTTTTTTAGTAAAAATTCAATTTTGGAAGTTAAAAGTTTAAATCTTAGGTTATTTAAAAATAAAGTATTTACTCGATTTTCGGAAGAGATTTCATTTACGATAACTATGTGGTTAAATGACACCTGTTTTGCAAGTTTTTTTGTTACATGTTTTTTAGATTTATAATTAAAAGACAACTTTATTTTACAATTCGCCATTTTCACATTCTAAATATCCATAGGGGACACTGGAAATATTATCTTGTAGCACACGTTTACAAAAAGTCTTTTTGAAAGTTTTACTTAAGTTGCCAACACGTAAAAGCATTTTGTACTTATCTTTTATTACGTTAAAGGGAATTTTCACCTTAAACTCGGTATTTGGCACAAAAATCATTTGTTTGAAGGCGTCGAAATGTATGATTTCTGAATTTTCCCTGGTAAGCGTTATTCCTTTAAGTTTTATAATTGTCTGATTATTTTCAAGTTTATAGCTGTAGCTTTTTGGTCCAGTTGATACGAATTTTGTGATATATGAATTCGGAGTCTCGCACGTAAGTTCACCTAAATTACCACCAAGGGGGGGTAGCCACTCGTGTGGTTTATGTGTAAATTTTATTCCGTCCGTGTCATAATAAATTACACGCTTCCCCAGCCTATTAATTAGCTTATGCAGATGAATACGACCGTAACTGGTGACAAAGGAAGCCACTATAACATTACCTTTGCTAAAAGTTGGCGCAAGCTCACTTTTTTTTTATAGCTTACCATGGCAACATCGTTGTTGATTAAATGAAAGTCTGTTAATTTATTCGATGTGTCTGCTATAATCTCGGTTAATTGGGAGTAGCGATGTATAATTTTAGTTGATGATTTGTCCATTCTTAACGCCATTCTGCCATATAACGAATTTTGCGCCAATTTCGCGGAAGTTCTTAAGGATGGGTTATCAACAATTTCCTCAGGCTCTAACCTTACTCCATCAGCTTCGTATATCGCGTCTAAATACTCTTTTTGCTCTTGATATGTTTTAATATTGGGTGGAAATCCTGAATTTTTAACTTTTGCTCTAAAAAAAATGTCTATATATGGTTTGAAAAAATTTGTTGTAATACTATAGTGATATACTTCGAAAATTTCTAACAGTTTGTAGTTACATTCTTTTATTGAATAGTAGATTTCCACCGAGGGTAAGACTACCGTTATAGCTCGTTCGTCAATACTATGTGTACATTTGCTGTCATTTTTTATTACACAACTTCCGCATAAAGGATAATAAAGTTTTTTATTAAATCGGTATGGAAGAACGGGTAAGTAGAGGTCTCTGGGGGGAGGATTCGACAACTAATTATTCCAAAATACGCGTCTGGGGCATAATCAAAATTGTGTGTGATAACTTTAACATTTTTACAACCGTATTCCATTTTTTGTAAACAATAGGCATACAGGCTACAAAAGTCAAAATATCTGATTTGTTCTCCAAGTAAGGGCTCTACTTCATGATACAGCTTGATTGTTTCTACACGGCCACCTACTAGCGAATCTCTAGGGTTAATTTTAGGAATGATTTTAATTATATTAAAAAATGCTTTCGCCTCGACATTTTTTCTCAACAGTTCTAATATCTCACATTCAAAAATTTGAATATATGTGTGGTTTGGTAAACTTTGTTCAATAAATTCTTTTCGGTCTAATTCCCTTTTTCTTTGAATGTTTTTCCGATAATTGAATTAAAGCTCGAGCCAGAAAAATGTTTTGGACAACCGTGCCAGAAATCACCCATTACATCAATTACTATGGGTGGATTTTCACAGTAGCCATCTACAAAATACGGACCTACAGCCTGTTCCCCAGCCGCGGATCTTACCGTTTGCAAAATTAAATTATTTTCCTTCTCGTACCAAGATAAATATTTTAATGCAATCTCGCTTTGATTCTGTCTACTTGCCAAACCGATAGCAGGAATAGTACATAGTGTATATGGTTCTAAAAACTTGTCAATAAATACATTATTAAGTGCCCCGGAAAGAGAAATACCCCCATAATTATTGATATCAATTTCAATTAGTTCTTTATATAAGATGCGAAATTTCTGCATAGCTAAGCGTAATAAATTACAATCTAAAAGACAATACGCTCTGGATTCTGATTTAATACAATAGACCGGTTCGAGCTGTTTGTGTGAATACCATTTTCTAAATTCTCGGTATTCAAATTCTTTCATTTTACGGGGTTCAAAGTATTTTTCGTCCGGAATTTTACCTGAATAGTTCAAAGTGTCTTTCGTCCAAAAAATATATGGAAAATATCCTTTAGATTGAGGCAAAGAAAACATTTTAGGAAAATGTCTTAAAGGAGCACTAACATAGTTCAAAGAATCTACAAAACGAATGTCTACACTTTTAATATAAATAGTTAGTATCTTGGCTCCATCGTAAATAACCTCGGGAATGACATGATTAATTAATTTAGAAATAATAAACATTCCGTCGAAAGATCTTAGATTATGTGCCATTACGATGAGGTTGGTAAATTTCGGCCTAATTGTTTTTCGCTTTCGTTTCCCATCCGTAAGTAAAACAGTTTCATGTTGAAACAAAAAATTGAGAAAGTTATTTACACAATATTGTCCTTCAAAAACCGTGGTTTCCACAGGCTGATTTAAAATTTCACTTTGGGCCACTAAGAGAATGGGTTTATGCACATTATTCTCAATTATGGTTTCAATATCGAAATATACATAGGATCTTGGATTCTTTTTAAATGTCGACTGTTTAACATAATGTTGGTTTGGAGGATGATCGATTTTACAAGACTCGCAAGTTGTTTCACATTTGTGAGTTTTTGAAGTTTCAAATTGAACACAGCATTTTTCGCATCTGTGGAAAAGCTTGCAAGTTTCATTTTTTAGGTGAAAACTATAACATTCCCCTTGTTTTAAATATCTATTGCAAAGTTTACATCGAATTAAAGGAATTTCTAAAATTTCGTGAAATTCTCGACCTAAACACCTTTTACATTTTATATTTGAAGCAGAAAAACAGTGGTGTTTGTTCCTACGAGCGGTAGAATAAAAAAATTTTTCGCAATTTAAACATGAAGCTACACCGCCCCAAATAGAATGTAGATTTTTAGCTAAATGAACGTGCGTGCCAATTTTTACAAGTAGAATTTTGTGTTCGGCAGGGGGAAAACCCTTGAAATAAATTTGAAAATTTTCCGTGGCGTTAAATATTATTATCTGATACTTTGGGGCTAAATATGATTGAAATTTAGCTATATCACCAATTTCTACAGCGCCTCGAGCAATTCCTACATCATCGTGCAATTTCTTAGCGGCTTTAGTTTGTAATTTACTACGAAAGAGTGTTAAGGTTCGATATTCTTTAAGAACACTTGTTAATGGAAGTTTTTTCTTTTTGTACTCGGCAATTTCACAAAATTTTATTCCGACCACAAGAGCTCTCGCCACGCACAAATTATCGATATTATTGATATAGTAAAAATTGGCTTTAGATTTCAAGAAAGCATCAAGATCGATAATATCTCTGTTTTTTAAAGCTAAAAATTTTTTTCCCATTTTCTGTGGGGATTTCAAAAGAATTATACTAAATTTAATTTCTCCATCTAGTAAGAAATCTTTTTTCGATTGAGCAACGCGAGCTATATGGTTAAATATTCGAGAAACAGTTAACTGATCAATTTTAATAAATTTAATGTTAATTGGATGTTCTAAATTTTCCGATTGAATTGCAAATCTGAGGAAATCGAAACCGGGTGCTTCTTGTCTTACGTATTTGATAATTTTAAACAGAATCTTTTCAAATACTGTAAAAAATAAATGTGTGGGGATTTCGTTTAAGTCTATTAGTTCTAGGTCAATATCCAGTTGTTTACATTTCCACTTTTTTGAATTTCTAGGGCTTAATTTTTTAATTTTATAAAACTTTTTATAATTAAAACTGTTTAACGATGAAAAGTCTAATTGAGAGTCCGAATCGTATTCGTCGGAGTCTTCCATGTTCTAATTTCGTTTCCAGGTCTAAAATATTATTCTAATTACTATTACGAATAATTAATTAATGAGTTTAACTTGCCTTCGTGGGTGGAACAACAATTTTTCCTTCCGTCTGCTCAATTAATTTTTTCAGCCTGTTTGTTGAGTTTATGATTCGAATAACATCCATGGATAGTGTGTTAGCTAAGAATTTCACCCTCTTATAATCACCCTTCCAGAGTTCATCTTGGGGAAGATGTTTGATGTTTTTATATGAATATATCTGGATATCTAGATATAATCCCTTGTCGCTCGCTATTTTTCTCGGAGTTTTAGTTTCGTAAGACACTCCCCCTTTCTTGACTTTCACTGATTGTTCGATTCCAACTTGTTCGATGTTTGACATGCGACGAACCTCTTGAATATAGTCCCCATCCGATTCGTCAGACTCTAATAACATCTCCTGTTCAGGACTATCGAAAACTGAAACTACCTGACTCGCGGAGATTTGACTATTACTTGTGGAAGCCATTTTAGCCTGTTATGATTCAATAGAAAATTTTGCCCTTTTATACCAAATGTATTTTTCATTAATTTTTTTTCAAAATATAAAACCTTGAATATTAAAGTGATTAATACTACAAGGATAGAACCCAGTTATAATTTATCAGTATTTCAACGGTATTTAAAATTGTTTGTGAATAACAATTTAAATATGTAGACATGTATAAAAATATAAAATTATTAATTATTTTTTTGAAGGACTTTATATTTAATTTTCGTGACAAAAAAGACAACGCCCTAAGAGTTTTAATATTATTGCTTTAAAAATCGATTATGGATGTAAGAATTTTGGTAATTACAGGGTTAGATGTTTTAAAATTCTATGGGAAGAAATATATTTCTGCGAGGTATAAAATTTAAACGAATGGATAAAATTATATTTCTGCAGGGTGTATTTGATAAAAAATTGTCTTTTGACTTGATTTTAAAACAGGTTAAAATCAGGATGTAAAAATTAAATATTCTGAAATCTTTCTTATAAAAGCGTGATTTCAACGTATTCCTTTTATAAACCATGGGCTCTCGCGAAGTTTTGACTGTTTCTGGTAAGATTACTCATCCTCTCGCTATTAACCCTTTTTCACTAAAATATTTAGCTTTACGTAAAGTTAGGAATTATAACCTTTTTAAAATTAACGATATTTCAATTAGAGTTGAAAATTACTGTATGAGAACTGTCTTTCTTGAGTGTAAAGCATTAATAGAACCCTTTAAAAAAATTGTTTTTGCCTGTCCCTTTATAAAAAATTCTTTCAAATTATCGCCAGCTGTTTTCGCTTCGGTTTTTTCTAGAAGAATCAATAACAATTCTTGTCTATTTGACGTTCATTCTGTTAATTTTGTCTGTCCCCACGAGGCTTTTGAGTTTGACGGCTTATTGTTCCACACTCAATCCTCTCTTGAAGGCTGGTTTTCTTACGAAATTTTACGCCTAATTGGAAAACATATGCGCCTATATAAAAATTTAAATAAGATCCCATGGTTCCGTCAACATAAAAATCGTAGGAGCCTTCAACGTGACCTTTTAATACTCTTTCAATTACAACAAGTTTCCTTTTTCCGAAAAAAACATTTATCTATTACCACTGACTTTCGCCTAACACGGTATAACATCCGTTTGGAATTAGGCATGATCGTTCTATTTTTTATTAATGATTTGGATCGACAAGAAGTTAAAATAGTTACAACTTTAGAGTAAGGAATACTAATTTTAAAAAAATAATTACAATAATTAAAATAAATATTTTTATTTAGTTGCAAATTATCTCGACCGAATCAAAATTTAAACGATCGTCGGCAACTTTTCCAACTGCGACTCAAGGTAATTACAAAAATTTATTTTAAAACTATTTATTTTTTGAAATAGGACTCAAACCTTATAAAATTTTAATTTTTTTATTTAAAGACTTTTTTGTGTTTTTATTTTTTAATTTGTTTATTTTGGTGAAAGGTTTTAATTTTTAAAATGTTTTATATTTTTTATTTTAAATGTTTTTATTTTAGAAAGTTTAAGTGTTTAAATATGTTTTCCAAATCAACTAGCTTTATTAATTTAATTCAGGCGGTGGAGGTTGTTTTTAATATTTCATAATCTACTTTTTCTTTTTTAACTAGCTTTATTAATTTAATGTTGGGATTGGTGTAAAGTTCTTTTTTCTCTATATTAAAAAATCCTTTGTTTTCATCTTTTTTATCCAACGCATTTTCAAGAAATTTTATTAGTACATTTTGTACTAGATTTAATGTTTTTCTATTATTATTATTATTTTTTTTGTTTCTTCATCTCTTGCGCTATCTTTTTTTGTTTCTTCATCTCTTGCGCTATATACCCTTGAACCTAACCTCCTATATCAAACGACCCATTAATTATTTATTATTCTTTCTGGTTTTTTTTCATGTATTCTATGTACTTTTTATACTAATATCGGTTAAACTTTAATGTTTTATGTTTGTTTTTGTAATTGATTAGTATATTAACTGAAAAATGTCTAAGTACATTTTGTACTAGGTTGTTTTTAAAAATTGAATATAATTGTTTTTATTAATTTATAAAAACATGTTTAAGAAGGATAGTGATAATTAGTAATTTAATAATTATTCACAAAGACAATATTTTTAAATTTTTAAATAAAAGTCGGGCTTAAACTATAAAATCTCAATGTAAAGGATTTTACCAGGAGAAATCTAGACTCAAGATGTCTGGTGAATTACATCTAAAGCCTGTACTTTCTTTGCCGCGATCTTTAAAATATTTTCTCTTCGAGTAGTAAGAATGTTTATTCTTTGTAATACTCGTCAAATTTCGCGATGGAATCACAAGAATTTAAAGTCTGAACTTCATATGTTAGATCAAATTCAACATGTTGGCACTGTACAACATTCGATCTGTTTTAATTCAGACATTCTCGAACTGTATACTTCCGAAGCGATTAAGACCAAAACCAGTGTTTTTATTCGTGCGCTGATAGAGCAACAAAAAGAATTCTTGTGGTAAATATTTTTTAGATATATTCGTTTTTAATAGGTTAATTTATTTATATTTATAAATTCTAGCCTGAATTTCCAACCCGACATCTTGTTTTGTACCGAAGAGGAAAAATATCTTCTACGAATTGATGTAATTATAATTATTTTTAATTATACACTTAAAATATTTTTAACATTTGTGTTTTTATATTTTTCAGCCTTCACGTTATTTATACAACCTTCTTTAATTCTTTATTATTTAATTTGTTAGCTTTTAGTTTTATTGTTAGTGTTTCATATTTTGTTAAATGTTTTGAAATATCATAGTTATTAAATATTACAATAACTAATTGTGTTTTTTTGATTACTTAAAATAGCATTGTTTTAAAATAATAAAATATTTGCGAAAAATGAAAAACTTATTTATATTAGTTTAATTATTTAAAGTATTTTGGGTGGGGCCAAAACCGCCAAGGGTATAAAGCGAAGGTCGCGAATTCGTTTCCCCATCTCGCAAATAACTAATTAGCATTTTAAACGGCGAAAAAACGAAAAAAACGAAAAAAACGATATCAGAAGTAAATAAGTGGAAGTATTTGGTGGGGTTACATATTACCGCCGATATCTCAGGTCGACCTTGTCCGATCGTGACCAAACTTGTTGATTTGATAGACCGAGGCTTAGTGGTTGTTGACAGTGTTCGAGCGTCGAGGTCAAAGATTATCTTCAAGGTGAAATTTGAAGTTAAAAATTAAAATATTTTTTTTCGATTTTTCCAAGGACAAAAATTTTTGTTTTTGAAAATATTTTTGGGGGGGTGGGGGGTTGTTTTGGTGGCCATCTTGGCGGCCATCTTGGAAATAAAAGTGCTAAGTTTTAGTCTCCTACTACTCACATTATACTTATTTTGTGAATAACACTGGACTCGTGTTTTACTGATAAATATTAAATATTTTGTACAGAAGTAATACCCAAGGAACCATCTTAGGCTACTTTAAATGCCTTTAAACATGTGACCGGGTTATAATTCGTAGGAGTGTGTTGGCAAACCGCTTACGCCACATGAGCCAACAGCTCGAGAGATATACCAGATTATTGAAAAAAGCTCCATTTCGCCGATTAAACCATATTTGATGAGACAATTTTTAAATCGAGCGTTCTATACATGTACATGTATATATCTTTAATAATCCCACAAATGTTATTTAAAGAAACTATTTATTCGGATTTTTACAGTTATCGTTTAAACGCAAGAAATTGATGATTTAAAGAAAAGGACAAAATATATGGATTTTAAACTTACTATTACAACAATTGAGATACTATTTCCCTCGGGACAGAATAAAGGACACTTTAAGAGCCATAATTCGACGCTAGTGTTCAGATTTGGAGAGTTGTTTAGGTTCCAATATTTATAACAATTTGGAAATTACTCCTATTTCGGAGGTATGTGTGTAATTTTGGACCATGTTTGCACAATTTACTCTTAGATTATGGAGGAACACTACGAAATTACAAAAGGGTCATTTATTTGATTAAACTTCGCCTTCGACAACTTAACTACTATTGGCCAATTCTAAAAAACTTCATCAATTAAGGCATTTTATGGTCATCTTTTCAATAACGCAAGGAATATAAAAAAATATATTTACAGTTTGAATTGAACAACGTGACGTTGATATAGTATAAACGATAAGTTACTTAACTTATCGTATATACTATTCTCCAACACACTCCCCCTTTTCGGCTTTCCGTTGCTATGCAACGCGTTTTGAAATTTTTAATGTTTAGGCTTAGTTTCTCTTTTCAATATAACAGTCGCCAGCCAGATTTCCCGCACGGTACTGATGAGTTCCAAATAGAACGAAGCCGGTCTACCGTTGGAATTTCTGGCTATTTTATTTAGTTTTTATGTAGTTTATTACTCGAAGATCTATTTGATCCGAGATTGCGTCTTTTTGTTTGCTCGAAGACCTATTGGTACGAGTTATTAGTAAGTTTTTTAATTTCTTCAAATTTGTTTAGGATTTAGCTATATTATCCCTTTTAATTATGGACTAATCTACTTTTTCGCGTATTTTATCAACCTTCGCACAGTCCATAGGTGGTTTCTTCTAACTTAACTTATCGTAATATTACCTCTCCTTGGCTGAGTTTGTCCCTGGAGATATAACAGGAGGGCCGACTCAGCCTTTGGGCTATTCAAGTCTATTTTGAAAGTAGATGCTAGGGTCACCTGGATGGCGTACTGTACTAAATAACGCGGCAAATTTACACTTCTCCTGTTATTCCTCCATCGTGTGTCTATGGTATAATTTATTTTCAATATGAAGACGTGGATGGCAATGTCTCAGCTGTAAAAGACCATCCTACTAAAACTATAACTCGGGCTCGATTCCTGGCCACGGCGGTATTTTAAAATAATTAATTAATTTTATTTTAATTTATAAACATAAAATTTTTATAGAATAAATTGACGTAATTAATTGTAAAAAAGCGTAAAGGCACACGGACTTTCTCGAAGGCGGCTTGTCTAAATATCGCTGTAGGCTATTTTCAACCTTTTGACTTAAAGGTCAATAGCGTAGCGGTAAAATATCCACCTGCTAAAAATGTGACTCGTCATCGTATTTTAAATTAAATCAATGGTTTTTAAAAAAATATACAGAATACGATGGTTCGGTGGTAGAACAGTCGCCTGCCAAGCAGGAGGGCCTGGGTTCAAATCCCCGTTACTGCGAACGCGTTTCCGCAGCCAGACAGACACACACTCACAGACAGACACGGTGATTGTAAAACCATTCATAGGAGAAGTAAAAATACGGCCCGGGTTTACAAATCTGTGTTTTAATTGCTAAACTACTTAGCAATATAATTATTAGTTACGCAGAAAGTTACTTCTGACCAAAATTATCAGCACAAATTTAACTCTTGTTAAATCAAATATCAAAGTCTGTATATTCATCAGTAATAAGGTTTTGGCACTACTTTAGGGGCCGCTGTGGCACCCCTGCTGGGTGCTACTAAACGAGGGGCCCTGGGTTCATAAAATCTGAAAAATCTGTATTTGGACAGGGTACCGAAGGCCACCTTTGTTTGGAATTACGGCGCTTGAAGGGGTTCTCGAGGCTACGGAGCAGGGGGCGATAAAAATGCGATGAAATTCTGTGAAGATATCTTCCACTTCACCACAGTCCCTCGATCAGATTCCGAACCACGAAATTTGGAAGAATTAGGAATAGCACTCATTACAGTTTTTGAAAACGATACAAGACTCCACGATTTGCGACTTTGGTGTTCTTTCCTTTGAGCTACACTAATTTCTAATTTTTCAAGTACGATTGTAATCTTAAAATTTTAAAAACTTCTTATGTAAATATAAAAAAATACCAAATTAAATCCACTGGTGTCAAATTAAATTAAATTTTCGAAGCTGTTAGCTTCCCTGAGCCCGTCCCGTCGGCTCTCATATTCCCTTTTTTCTATTTAGAAAAATAGAAAACCGGTTTTTTCCACCTCACCAGCACACCACCACCTGGAAATTGTAGTGCAAAGGGCGCGCAAGGACAAAATTTTATCCAAGCTCGGAAATTTATCTGCACCGCTTTGAAAATGCTGAATGTTCATGTACAACAATCTTAAATGGATATGAAAATGGTCCGAAAACTGTGAAAATCTTTTTTGGGTTGATAAACAAACCTCCGAATAACAGCCCCTAAATATGAGGTTCAACCGAAACAACCTAATGTTTATAACTCATATTTTAAATGCCTATTCAAAATTGACCTCCCTGAAAAATTCAACTACATTTCGGTTAGAGTTACCTTAAATCTGAGTTGAATAAAATGAACTTAAAATTTTCAACAACCTATTTTTAAGAGTGTAGACTAGGGTCATTACAAATAGCCACTTAAAAAAGTTCGCATTGAAAGGGGAATTTGGCAGGGCTGTCCCTTATCTTCGGTTCTTTGTGTAATTGTAGTAATGTCCAACGACTTTACTAAGTCAAGAAACAAGTCACGTTTTTGATATCAATTTCCTATTGGAGGAAAGTGAATTCTTAAAAGTCGGATCCATTTAAAGGAAGCCAAAGCTCCGGAACTTTGTTTACCAGGGGTACACGTTAAATATCAATTATCGGATTTTCTGGGCTTCTTTTTACCATCTAGACATTGCCAACCAGTCAAATGTTTAAGTTCATTTGGTAAAAACAGCCTGAATGGGTATCACGGAACACCTTTTGTCATCCTGCCGAAAGGGAGGTCTTGGCGTACCGAATCTACATAATGAAGTCTTGGCGACGTCCTACACAAGAAAAGCGCGTTGACCGTGAGTCACCGACCACCCATTAACTTAACAGTTCGGTACATTCTCTCAAGTACCGTTACTCATTAACTCATTTTCACTGGGTTATCTTGATTCGTTAGTAAACTCATTTATTTTTTTAACTCTCTCGTGTAATTTATCCGCAAATATTTATTAAGAGATTATTAGTCCAGTAGCGCTTTGCTTCTTGTTTAATTTGAGTATTTAAGTTCAAGGTCTTAAATAGGAAGACTCAGCCTATTGTTATTTCGTTTCCAACTACTAACATGGCTTCATGCAACTCCCAGTTGACGAAGCTCAACAATACCAACTATCGAACGTGGAAGTACAAAATAAAGATGTTGGCTGACATCATCAAAATACATCGACTTAGTACTTGAAGAAATTACCGTAATTTTTACGGTCAAATAACTGGCATTTAGCTGTCAGTAATTAAATATAGTCGTTTTATTTTTTATTTTTAGATAACCGTAACTGTTTTTTAGGGCAAATTAATATATTTTTAATTCCAATGCTTTGGAACTAAGCCTCGGTCACAAATTGGCTGTTTTTCAAAACTGGTCCAACCAAAGCGTTTGTGTGGCTAACACGGGATGGAAATATTTTCTCCATTCGCACGTACCAACTTGGGTTGTGACGCATGTTGACCAACAAGCTTTTGCAAAAATATTGGAACTACTGAGAATTGCTGAATGGGGTGGCGGAGTGGTTAGCACTTTCGCCTCGCAGCAAGAGGAGCCGGGTTCGATCCCAGCGTGTGGCACTGGGTTAAAACTTGGAACAACTCCTTCTGCGTTGAGTTTGCAAGTTCTCTCCCCACTGGTTTAAGGGGTTATCCCCGAGCTCTTCGGTTTCACCTTCCATAAAAACTTGTTGAAGTTAACGGTAATAGTTAGTGTAGGGACCTGTTGGCCAGCGTGGCATGAAGGGCTTGCCACGACCCTCCTACGCGTTGTAAACCGGCCACCTGAATTAATGGCCTTAAAAGTCGCTTGATGACTTAGGCTGATTATTATTATTAAGCCTATATTATAAAGTTTAAAATAGTGCGCACCAATTGCGCACGTTGAAGCGAGCCGAGATGGCTGGGACCCTTAATAAAGTACTGAATTTCAGTTTTATTCCTGTTACCCAGATTGGTTTCTGTTTCAAAGATCGATTTTCAAGATATGAAAATACCCACGGATCGATTAGAAATAAACTTCCTACCTCTGATATATGGTCGACGAAGTAAATCGCTAAGATTCGTTTCTCTTGAAGCATTGTGTTCGCTACTTTAATTAACTTATCTTCATCGAACCAATGGTCGCTCGTACTGGCGGTGATCAACTGAAGATAATTCTTTTAAAGCGGCAGAGATTCGGTTGGTGCAACATTGTACGGAACATTTCCTGCCAAATCAGGGTCTCTGCGCGCTTCAAAGATTTGAGTTTGGCTCACGTCCGTCCCAGTGACCTTTTCGGAAAACGGTGCTAGGATCCTGCACAGAAAAAACAACGTTTAGAAAATAAACGCCATTCTAAACGCCAAAATGCAACGCTCTTACAGTCATGTGTAAAAGCTATACATAAGTGTCACAATTCAATTAAAAAAATGTTAAGTAAATACGAATATCTTAATAAAAAATATTTTTTTTCTTTTGAAATACCATAACTCAATTTGCCACAAGACACTATCTGGTTAAAAAAAACAACTACCGATAAAACTTGACACGTGTTACTCTATAAACGTAACTATTTTTATCTAAACGTTTTCCAAGACGCCAGCTTGAAACGCTCTCACAGACATGTGTAAAACCTAAACACGTGGAACCCTTTTATGTAAAACCTATACATGTGCAAGCCTTTTGTGTGTAGTTACGAAACGCGTTTAGACTACAAGCGAAAATTTGATAAATCTAAAATTTTCTACTAAGTTCAAAAATTCTTTAAGATTTAGAAAATCTCAAAAGGTTTTAATTATTGTATTTAGCTTTTTTGATTATTCTAAAGATTGTATTACATTGAAACAATACTAAATAGACTTGAATGACTATAGGAATATTATCACTTAATAATTTAAAAACGAGTAAAAATATAGCAATGCTTTTAGTATGAACCAAGATTTTCATATATGGATGGTGGAAGGTAGCTCTCTTAAAGGTGGTTACTGAAAGGTGGTTACTGAAAGGTGGTTACTGAAAGGTGGTTACTGAAAGGTGGTTACTGAAAGGTGGTTACTGAAAGGTGGTTACTGAAAGGTGGTTACTGAAAGGTGGTTACTGAAAGGTGGTTACTGAAAGGTGGTTACTGAAAGGTGGTTACTGAAAGGTGGTTACTGAAAGGTGGTTACTGAAAGGTGGTTACTGAAAGGTGGTTACTGAAAGGTGGTTACTGAAAGGTGGTTACTGAAAGGTGGTTACTGAAAGGTGGTTACTGAAAGGTGGTTACTGAAAGGTGGTTACTGAAAGGTGGTTACTGAAAGGTGGTTACTGAAAGGTAGTTACTGAAAGGTAGTTACTGAAAGGTAGTTACTGAAAGGTAGTTACTGAAAGGTAGTTACTGAATGGTGGTTACTGAAAGGTGGTTACTGAAAGGTGGTTACTGAAAGGTGGTTACTGAAAGGTGGTTACTGAAAGGTGGTTACTGAAAGGTGGTTACTGAAAGGTGGTTACTGAAAGGTGGTTACTGAAAGGTGGTTACTGAAAGGTGGTTACTGAAAGGTGGTTACTGAAAGGTGGTTACTGAAAGGTGGTTACTGAAAGGTGGTTACTGAAAGGTGGTTACTGAAAGGTGGTTACTGAAAGGTGGTTACTGAAAGGTGGTTACTGAAAGGTGGTTACTGAAAGGTGGTTACTGAAAGGTGGTTACTGAAAGGTGGTTACTGAAAGGTGGTTACTGAAAGGTGGTTACTGGCAAAATCAGTTTAAACACATACTTATACCTTTCACCTACTCATACTTTACTGACTGCCTACTTACTTACCTATAATCATACACTTACTCATTGTTTACTGCCTACACACCTACCTACAATCATACACTTACTCATTGTTTACCGCCTACACACCTACCTACAATCATACACCTACGCCTACCTACCTACAATCACGCAGCTACACATACCTACCTATAATCACACCCGCTATTTTAAGACCAACCTACATACCTACATACCTTCTTTAATCATACTCCTACTTACCTACAACCCCCCCCCCCGCCTACTTCTTTTAATCTACAGTCACTCCGACATGAACAATCGTAGTCAACGTATTTACTCACACTTATATGTATCTTACAATTAAACACAAAGTCTGAGTGACGTAGAAAATCGTTCCGTAATAAGTACGATCGCCCCCTCACGTCAATTTAAAACGTGCATACACATTTGCTAATTTCTTTAGTATCTGTCACACTCTCATACAACCTAATCTTATAGTGAGATATTTGTGATTTTTAAGGTTTAATAGGTAAATTCAAACTAATATAAACCACTACGGGTTACTATCGCATGAGCGACTTAATCGCCTGTTGCCTAAGACGATTTCCACATATCAAAATCCTAGATAAAATCAAAGAACACCGCAAGATTCAACCAATTTGCAATTACTAAATTGAAAACATCGCTTAAACACCCAAAGCTTTCTATATTTTGTGTAAAATTATGCGTTCGTTTGAATAACTAAAAAATAATAATAATTCCATAATAATATGGCTCGTGTTATGGCTATTGATGTTACCGGGAGACTCCTGATTTTACCGAACAAAGTATTTTTTAGACGCGAAAATGTCTTGGGCTCCAAAATCAAATCTCCCGCCCTCCCCCTTTCCCCGTGAAATAATATTTTTAATAATATTTCTGTTAAACATATTATTTTTTTACTATAAAATGCCTATTTTTTAATTTTTGTTCACCAAACATTTTTTAAAGTGTTGCTACATATATGAATAAGTATTATACATGTTTAAATCAACTCTGAAGGCTTGGTGTTTAGGAAAACGTTTATATTCTCAACGTTGTTTTTCTCGGTGTTTACGAAAACGTTTAATTGTCTGTACAGTTATCAAAATGAACATTTCGTGGTGTATCGTAACGCTTTAATATGTTTAAAAGCTTGGTGTTTAGGTTTTCAACAGCTAAGTGTTTCGTATTTAAATGCTCGATAACAAATAATTAGAAAAACACATGTTTAGATCTGTAAAAAGTGTTTAAAAGCTAAACGTTGTTTTTTCTGTGTGGTGCTCTGTCCAGTCCCGCTTCAGACGTCCATGGCATCCTGCTAACTTGGTAAGAAGAGGTCAGCTTCCCAGAGAGGTAGGACATTATTTTATCGGTGATCATTTGTGGCGCCAAAAGACAGTATTTGGCGTAACATTATAAAATAACTTGTCTTTATTTCGGCTGGAATCCATTCGTAGCGTATTGAATGCGAAGATATTTTTAAGTGAGACCTTGGTCTGGAACTCACGGTGTTCAACGTGGAAATATGATTTTTCTTCCTAGGCTAATAACCATGACACCAGCTTAGAATAGTCCTACCATTACGCAAATTAGTTTTACCACTTGATAAAACTTATTTGCACAAATAATTATATTATAAATAATATTAAGCTAATCTAATTTGTACCAGTAATAGCAAGAGCACATTAAAATAAACTAATTCGCCGATAAACACTGTTACCAGTTAAAAACCGTGTATTTTAACCAATACTTCTCGATGAAGATAAATTTATAACATTTAAGATTATAAAATTAAATTTATTGATTTTATCTTCGCTATCTTCTTTAAAAAAGTCTTTAACAAAAAAGATAATAAACGGTTAAAAATATTGAAACGTTTTTCTGAAAAACAATAGTTTGGAAAGCAATGGAAGAAAACAAACTTTAGTATGTTAGTTTTGGGATTTTATTTTGGGCTTTCTCTTTTATAAAAGGAGCTCGGGTAAAATATTGCGTTGTAATCTTAGGGGGCCTTTTCTTTCTATGGCGCAATTTTGGGTTAATCACGGAGAGACGCCAATACACTGGACCTCATCTTTAGCAAAGCCAAGTGGAGAATTTAATTTAAACAAATTTTAATCGATATAATTAATTTTAATGATATGGAGATTGATTAATTTGAATAGCTTGTACTCGCGACTTTATGGGGACACAAAATAAACCTACTTTAATCATAGCTAAATGATGTTTTAGCGGATTAAATATGCGAATACAGATTTTAATTAAATACGGTAATTACAGACTTTCGTTGTTTTTTAACCTAAGGCAGCCAGCCTGTCACTATTTCAATCTGTTAACTTCACCGAAACAATGTACAAAAACATAATATAACCAATATAATTAAAAGTAATATTGGATTATATTTTCCTTTATTTAATTTGAGGTTTATTTAGTTACTTTTTGAGGAATCTGAAGTTTACATTTACGTTTCTTTTCGTTCGGGGTCTATCTATTGTTTTAGATTTTAAATACAGGTTACGATTTTCCAGTTGATAATGGTATGTTTATCCGAAAACCTATAAAAAAAGTCGATGCCTTTAGGTCAGGGCATCTAACAAAAATAAAATGACCAAAAAGTTAGAAATGAAAATGGTGGAAGTCCCCGACAGGCGTTTAATGATAATAACGTGTTTGCACAATACTACAGACGAAACGTAAATGTACGTTATTGTGCGTCAAGGATATACTATCCTTCATATCAAAACCAAAACACGTGTGTTCAAACCGAAGCACATACATGAAAACGTTAAGGCAATACTAGCCTTGATATCAATGTCATGAAATACTATGAATTCTACCACAAACACGTCTCTCTCATATTGGTTGAGAGTAAATCGTTGCATTAGTTATTCAGCTACGAATGGATCCCATCTTAAATAAGGCCGACTTCTACAAGAATGCCAAACAATCCGAATGTTACGCCAAATACCGTCTTTCGGCGCCTCAAATGATCTTGGATAAAATAATGTCGTACCTTTCCGAGAAGCTGACTGGTCCTTACGAGCACGCCTTGGACGTCGGATGCGGGACTGGACAGAGCACCAGGATCCTGGCACCGCATTTCAATAAGGTCACCGGGACAGACATCAGCGAAACGCAACTCTTCGAAGCCAGGAGACAAGCTGACACGCCGGACAATGTCCGATACAAAATAGCAGCGGCCGAATCTCTGCCGTTTGAAGAAAATTCTCTGCAGTTGATCACCGCCAGCACTTGCTTCCATTGGTTCCACCAAGAGAAGTTTATCGAAGCGGCGAAAACGATGCTTCAAGAGAATGGAGTCTTGGCGATATACTTACTATATCGGCCATATATTAAAGGTAGGTCAAATTTCATTGGCTCGTTTACAAGTTGTGTTAATATCTTTTTAGACCTAAGGTAAGGTCGCCATGCTTTTCATTAAGTAGGGGCCCAACATAGGCAAACATTTTAATGTTTTGGAGGGCACCCTCATCGGAGACCTTTCTAAGTGTGCCTTATAATGTTTAGTGATTTATTTTGGAGCTGCAGGAAATGTGTCTAATTGAGTGAAACACATTTGGCCGCTTTAGATAGGAATTGATAGAATGGAATTGTTCGATGCTGTGGCGCTATATATATTAACCACTAAAGGCTTTGTGGCCAGGTATTTCTCAAAGCCAGGAAGTGTTTGTTAGGTCATTAGAGTGGCCGGTTTTCAGTGCCATGGTCACAATGATTTTAAGTTGCCCATTGTGGTAACGTTATTCCCAAAGTGAAAATTTTAGCCTGGGACTCCAACAGTAGACCGATTTACCGTTCATCAATACCTAGGAGCAACAAACACAAGGATAGCGCAGCTAGCCTTTAATCACGCTAACGCAGTGTTGTGTACAAATTTCATTGGACGAGCTTTTAGCCTAAGCGTTTTACGGAAAGGGGGAAGACGATTTCCGAATTTTCCCCTTATTACAACATCAGGCGCTAAAGGGTCTAACCAATGAAATTTGTACACATGACTTTCGACGCATTGCGTTCTCCTTGTGTGGGGGGCTGTGTTTGTTGCTCCTAGATCAATGCTATGTAGGAATTTTGGATAAACTTGAAAACTCCCTAAATAGAAAAACATATATACCACTGTGTTGCCCTATGTGTGAGCAATCTCGTTATTATTTCCATCGCAAGATCTTATTTTGTCTATTGATTTGTGACGAGGCAGTTGAGTCAAAGCGGAGCTAAAGTACGATTTTACGAGCAACGGGGCAAGCATGGAATGATAATTAACCATTCTTTTAATGTTGCAATCGACCGTTCTTCTCCGAAGCAAAAATGTTTTTATAGGTTATTATCTACATTTTTGAGAGGGGCTACGATACGATTGTGAGAGGGCTTATTTTAAATTTGGCAGCAACGTCACGTTGTGTCGAAAACCACTATTTAGTTGTAGGTTCTTTAAGTTACGTAGGTCCTAGGCCCTGTGCTTACTCAATCTCTATTCTACACAATTTGATTTCATAGTGAAGGCTTTATATTTGTCGAAATATATTTCAGGGATGTTAAGGAAGTCTGTACGTTTAATATTTCGGAGAAGGTCGTAATTATTTGGAACTTTATAACATTTGATTGTACGAAGAAGGGGCCTAAAAGTCAGGTTACAGATCCCCAGGGTACGAGGGAACGAAAGGTTTGATACGAGTCTTAATTAATATCAATCCATTAAAACAATATAAGCTAATATAAAAATTTTCAAGTTCATGGCCGAGTCATAAAATATTCTATTTGACAAATTTAGGAGCGAATGAGGAACAAACTGAGATAATTAAGAGCATAATCGAGAGGTCGGACGAAGAATTCCTGAAATACTCTTTTTACAGAAGAAACAACTTGACTGAACGTCGAAGTGGCCCGGTGTACGATTTTGATTTCAGCCTTCTGAAAGAAGTCGTTCGCGTTTACGACCTTTCTTTCGAGAGAGAGGTCACTCTGGACACAGTTATTGACCATATGAGGTCAAATCCAGCGTACAGATTCCTCAAGGAAGAGGAGGGGGAGGAAAAAGCCAGAAATATCTTGAACCAAATGAAGGTCGATGTTCTTGAAGAATTGGGCCACCAGGGCGACAACTTGAACGGAAATGACGAAATGATAGTTACAGTTACATTAAAATGCACCCTAATCATGGGAAGGAAATAGAAATTTTTCACTTTTTTAAATAGATTTATATTATATAAATAGGTGAAAGGGAATTATTGTGAAGCCATCACTTTACACTAAATCAGTTTAAAATAACAGCGCGTATTAAGCCTTAGCACTAAAACCCAGCTCCACTTTTGGTACGAAAAACATTCGAAATATACAATGAGTGCTCGGTCGCTTGTATCTTGAAAATTAATAGCTTGATATATATCTATTAAGAATTTTGTGCTAAGCGTAATATAACAATATCTTTGTGTTTTCACGTATCTCGTTTCGTTCCAGCTTAAGAGATTTCATAAATATATCTTTGTTTACATTTTTAATAATTATTGGGTCTATATAAACCCTCTACATGACGACCTCTGTGATTGAGGTACTGCACTACGATTTCCAACTTGTTCCCCATTGGCCGACTGCTTGTGAGTGAAAATATCTATTTAGAATTGATCGGCGCTAAAAACTTTTACCAATCGAGTTTCGCAAGCGTGAGCTCGAAGCTAAATTTCAAACTGAAATGGTTTTAGCGAGAGCGTGTATTCTAAAAATTGCAAGCCGAACCTAACAAGCGTTCGTGGAAACCGGGCTTAAAGGATCTAAGCCCTAATTGAAGTTTTTAGAAAGCCAAACACATGCCATATATAGAATGATCATATGGAACGTTTTATAATACTCTAAGAATATTTATCTTGTATGAAAACTATGAAATCGACATTGTTTTGCAAACATTCTTAAACTTTAAATTTGGAATTAATGTCATTTATTTACATGCTTATATTTCATAAACAAGATTTAATAATACCACTTATTTTTGTTTATTTAACACATCAAGCAGCATCAACACACTACTCTTTCTAAACGTAACGTATAAAACATACAATAAGAAAAGTACAATTCGTGAATACGTATTCTGAATAGTGAATAAACATTTAAATTAATTTCACTTATTTTTATACAAATATCTCTACTAAGATTTTCATATATATTATTCAGATTTTAATAAAAGTGAAAACCAAAATCCGTCATATTTATGTACCGGTGTGTACTCTTGGTTTATCTGCTTTCGATTTGGTTTGTCATGTTTAGACGGCGCAGACGAAATGGGCGGCGTTACTCATCAAATCTATTTGGTTTCCTTCGTCGTTGTTCCACTGACCAGTTTGAAGAAATAAATTGGCGTAAGACTGGATATAGCTATTATCCGCGAACCAAACAATGTGATTCAAATTTAATTTAATTTTAAATCACCTTAGAAAGCCATTTGACTAACCCTTCCAATGACGACTTTATTCGGAATTTTTCCGGTAAATAAATGATCCTGTACCGCTCTCGCTTGGGGGATCGAAAAGAAAGTGCATTCGGTGCGGGTAATTTGGTTTTTAGCTCTAGCCATTTGCAATACTTTCGCGTGGGATAACGGGATTTAAGGAAATAATTTAACTTTCCTCAGATATAAAGACGCTGATTTGATGTACAATTTATATTTCGCATAGGAATGTAAACCGAATTCGGTGTTTTGTTTTCCAGGGCGCAATATTAAAGTTTAAGAACAATATTACGACCACATCTGACCAGTTTTGAGCGATTTCCAATGAGGGGATTTATGGGAACTTGGATTTACGAGTTACAGCGGTCAGCTATCGGTTCGTTATTACGTCTATCAGACACCAACGAGCGGTTAATTGCTAATGAGATTGCAACAAAATAACAGTATACGTTATAGTCGCTCTAGATATCTGAAAGATAATCGTAAGAGAAAACATCATTACAATTGTAGTCGTTTTGCGTCTGTATGAATATGTTTAGCCTAATGGAAGGTTTTTATTGCGTTTAATTAAATAATGCGAACTCATCGAGTTGGAAAAATAATCTCCCCACTACGCTCTAGCAGGCGAGGGACCCACGCTCGCAACGTTTCCGTGGGCACGTTTGAACACTACTAAACGAAAAAACGCGGAAAATAGGAAAAATGATTCCGGGGGAAACCCAACTTCAGCGGTAAATTGAGAATTTATCACTCGACTGTTTCTTTTTAATTTAAACTTCATAAATATCAAAGAAAGTTTCCATTTAAAACTAACAAACTTTTAACCAAGACTGTTCTTTCTCATATTCACTTGAAATACTTACGGTGGGAAGAAGAGTTTTCCCAACGGTTGTAAATCCCCCGGCAGAAAATCGAAAGATATCCCTTTGATCTATTGACATGAACAGCATCACCTACGTAACAATTAGGCAATGTCATTTCCGCAGTTAATTAGTCCTAAATATGAGGAATTAGCCTACCTCTTTGTAGGTCTGCTCGCACAATGACGCGGTGGCAATTACGTGATGGAGAATGGTAAATGACCGTTTAGCCTGAAAATAAAATTTTAAAAATTTCGTCAAAACGAAATACAATAATAAAACTTACACTGACAATTGTGAGTGTCATAATTTGCACGATTCACCAAAAATTAATTTTTTTATACTACGTGTGCTAATATTGTTCCGGGAATTTGGCAAGATAGTATGTAGAATCAAGGATGTCCCGAGTAGCCAAAATTGGTTGGGCCACCGAACATTTTTAACAGTTGGCCTGCTACTTTACGTGGGTAGTTGGGTGACTGACTTTGATGACCGCAAAACCAACTTAATATTTACTCGCTAACTAACTCCTAACCGACGATTTTAAGCCCCTTGCCAACCGTTCAAAAAATCATTGCAAACTTTAAACCACATATACGCCAACTTTTAACCACCTATATGCCAACTTCAAATAGGTCAGATCGTTAACTATTTAAACCTCGACTTGCCAACCACTTATAAGCCTATTTTCTTACTCTTGCCAACCATTATTAGCCTTTTGTACCCCCCCTTTGCCAACTATAAATAGAGCTCCGTGTTTGGATAAGAAATAACCCTTTTTAATTATACACAGCGACGATATATAGGTAGTGTCGATTTTAACATTAAAACTGTGCTTTCCCCCACGCTTAACGCTATGGAAAAGTTAGCCCGTTTGGCATTCAAAACCTATGGTAATTTACCAATATGCCCTATGGTAATTTTTGCCGATTTTTAACTTAAGAACTATTTAGTTGATTGTTTTAAAATTTTTAAGGGAATCTTCGTTTAAGTGTAGTGTAATTTCCTTGGTATAATTGATCAAATAAATTGCAAAATAAGTGTTTGAAAATTAACTTTTTAAAACACATTGATTTACAAATTACCGTCAGATGGCGATACATCTGCCGGTCCAGAAACTTTTACCTTGAGGGTGTAGCCTTCATTGGTTATGTCTCTGGTCAATCATCCAAATAATGCGAAAAGTAAAATGGCGGATTGCCGCCATGCTCTAGCTCGTCTTTTATCTAAGCCTTGGCTAACACATTGAGTGTTACCCATTTCGTATTTTCAAATATCACGTTCGAGTGTGGTCGTATGGTTAAAGATGAAAGATCTACGCTGCTTGCTGCTGGGGGCAACACGAGTTCGAGTCCCATCTACAAGCATAATAAAACGCAATTAATTTTAATTTTTTTTTAATAATTAATTATTTTTTATTTTTTATTAATAATTAATTAATTTTTATTTTTTATTAATAATTAATAATTTTTTATTTTTTATTAATAATTAATTAATTGTTAAACTATAGGTAGTGTTATTTTAACATTTTAATATTAATTTTATTATTCATAATTATACATATCTATATAAATAAAATCTGATGTTTGTATATATGTATATATATATATATTGGTTTTATATAAATAAAATCTG
Source organism: Leiobunum rupestre (assembly GCF_980474605.1). Classification (NCBI taxonomy): domain Eukaryota; kingdom Metazoa; phylum Arthropoda; class Arachnida; order Opiliones; family Sclerosomatidae; genus Leiobunum; species Leiobunum rupestre. The sequence continues at coordinate 6,161,566 of NC_143390.1, forward strand.
ATGTTTGTATATATGTATATATATAAATTTATATCGGTTTGTTACCTTCTATGCACACCCAAGATAATTGTCCGATTCGCACGAAATTTGGCCTGTGGCATTGTGGCCTCTGACGTCAGGTTATAGGGGCGTCTTGAGATGGCTAACCTTCGAAGTTTTTGAGCACGGGACCAATAACCGGTGACCGCAAGACCGAAACCCCTGACCTCACGCTGTCAAGAGACGCGGGTATTAAGAGACACGGGAGTTTATCTCTCTGGCTCTAATTGCCTCACTTAGCTGCTGCATGGCACGACCTTCGACTATTTTCGCTCGCGTTCGTTTTGTTTTCTCAGCCCACCCCCACCGCTCTCTATCTGTGTCACACAGACACCTTTGCCCGGGCCGTATTCATTCCACGCATACCCATAATACCAACCGATATGCCATTTGATTTTAAACGCCTGCAATTTCCAATAAATCTTAGCTTCGCAATGACAATTAATAAAGCGCAAGGACAGTCACTTAAGAATTAAGTCACAGAATTAATTTAGAAAACCCATACATTATGTGGCGTACTCAAGAGTTGGAGCTGCAAATAACCTGTACATACCATGGAATTACTTACTCCAAGCGGAGAAACTAAAAATATTGTGTACAGGGCCGGTGCTAGGATTTTCGGGCCCCAGGTAATTTTTACTCCAAAATTTGGATTTTTGGAAATAAGTCAGAAAATTTTAGTTAGGTGCCCGTTCCAGCGGGCCCCTTTCGGAAGCCGGGCCCGGGGTACTTTTGCCCCGCTTACCCCCCCTAACGTCGGCCCTGATTATGAACAAAAAAGCTTAATCATAATTACATCTTAAACTAATCAAAGAAATCAAATATATGTTACAAGATATGGTATTTTGCACTATTAAACGTTTGCAATTTAAAAAATTCCTATTTACTATTTAAAAATAATTTAATTTGCATATTTAATGTAAAGTGCATTTTGTTCCCGTTTTCTAAACGCCAATTTACTCAACTAGCTGAGAAGCCCGGCCGAGTTATTTTTAAATAGTAAATAGGCATTTTTTTAAATTGCATACGTTTATTCGGGCAATATTAACACATTTGATTTCTTTGATTAGTTTAAGATGTAATTATGATAAAGCGTTTTTGTACACAATATTTTTATCCGTTTGGAGTAAGTATGTACAGGTTATTTTCAGCTCCAACTCTTGAGCACGCCACATAAAGCATGGGTTTTCTAAATGAATTCCCGCAGTTTTAAGTGACTGTCCTTGCGCTTTATTAATTGTCATTGCGAAGCTAAGATTGATTGGAAACCGGCCGGAGCAGTAAAGTGCATTTTTTTCCCGTTTTCTAAACCCCAATTTACTCAACTAGCTGAAAGCACGGCCGGAGGCCGGGCTTCTCAGCTAATATATAATATAATTTTAATAATAATATATATAATATATATATATAGTATTATATATATATTATATATAGAATTATACAGGGTCTTTTTTTTGCTCGGAAAAGTGTTTTTTTTCAAAAACTATTTATAGTACCGATTTCAAATTTGGAAGGTCAATTCTCTATACCGGGGGACATCAGTTTGAGAAATTTGAGCGTTTTCGGTAATGTTTTTCACCAATTTCGAAAAATTATTTTTCGACCACTAGGTGCGAGATAAAAAATTTCTATTATAAAGTTGTAGGCCGTCATCGAAAACCCTTAAAAATTGTTCACTCGACGAAAAACAATTTATTTATCAGTGAAAATTCGAGCTTGAAAAATTTACAAGTTGGTGAAGCCAAATTACGATTGTTTGAAACGATAATTGAAACCGAATTACCTAATCCAGTTGAAACTTTGGTTAAAAAAACGACCGGATTTAAAAAACACGAGGCTATAGGTCAATCCTAAACATGCATTGGGTATTTAAAGGAAAACTTTGGGAGATTATTATCAGTGTTTGATAATATTTCGAACAATGCCTCGTTATTCAGTAGCTGAGCGTACCGAGATAGTTGCCATTTACTATGGAGAAGCAGCGCAAAACCTTAGAAGAGTGACTGAAATCTTCGCAGAAAGACATCCAAATGGAGCACCATCTGTAAATACAGTAAGACGAGCAATTCACGATTTCAATCAATTTGGTAACTTGCAACCTAGGTTTCGCGGATTGGGTCAACCGGATTTAGACTTCGAGAACAATGTACTCGCGTACTTTGTGGCATATCCTCGTCACAGTTGCGCTAACGCTGCTGCTGATTTGGGTTGTTCTGCAAATCGTGTGTGGAAAATTCTTCGTAAGAATCGATATCACCCATACAGAGCTACGCTCCACCAAGGACTAATTGACGGAGACCATCAAAGACGTTATGAATTTAGCAACTGGTTACTAAATGCTGTCCGAGAAGATAGACAATTTTTGCGCCATGTTTTGTTCTCCGACGAAGCGTCATTTTCTAGAGATGGGCCCTTTAATCATCAAAACAGCCATCTTTGGTCTGACATCAACCCACATTGGGGTTTTGAATATCATCACCAGGTTCAATTTGAACGGGTCAATGTTTGGGTTGGACTTGTTGGAAACCGTTTGATTGGTCCCTTTTTCCTGCCGACGAACCTCAACGGCCAAAGGTATTTACATTTTCTACAGAACGAACTGAGTGACGCAATCGACGACCTTCCATTGGCTGAAAGACGTCAGTTGTGGTTTCAGCAAGATGGCGCCCCTCCGCATTTTTCCCGGCAAGTAACTGAGCACCTCAACAACGAGTTTCCTGAAAGGTGGATAGGGAGAAATGGTCCAGTGCATTGGCCAGCAAGGTCACCTGACCTAACACCGCTGGATTATTTTCTCTGGGGATTCGTTAAAGCAAAGGTATACGCCACGCCCATTGAAACTAGGGAGGAACTCATTAGACGAATAATCAGTGCTTGCCGAGACGTCACACCAGAAATGGTAGAGAAAGCGTTTGAGAACTTAATTGTCCGCGCACAAACCTGTGTTGCAGCCAATGGTGATATTATTGAAAATGTTTTGTAAAAATTTATGTGAATAAAATATCTGCATTTAAAAACCAAACGTGTACATTTTTTCAAGTGTGAAAACTCTACTACGTTTGTATTAGACTTGTTCCCTTTTCAATTATCGTTTCAAACAATCGTAATTTGGCTTCACCAACTTGTAAATTTTTCAAGCTCGAATTTTCACTGATAAATAAGTTGTTTTTCGTCGAGTGAACAATTTTTAAGGGTTTTCGATGACGGCCTACAACTTTATAATAGAAAATTTTTATCTCGCACCTAGTGGTCGAAAAATAATTTTTCAAAATTGGTGAAAACATTACCGAAAACGCTCAAATTTCTCAAACTGATGTCCCCCGGTATAGAGAATTGACCTTCCAAATTTGAAATCGGTACTATAAATAGTTTTTGAAAAAAAAAACACTTTTCCGAGCAAAAAAAAAGACCCTGTATATATATTATATATAGTATTAAATATATATTATATATAGTATTATATATATATAAATATAATATATTATATATATTATATATGATTATAATATATTTTATATAATTATAATATATTATATATATATATATATATTTATTGATATATATATGTAATATATTATATATTGAATCAAGAATGTATTTATTTATACTCAGGGGTTATTATGAATATGTCGAGATTATTTTGAGTGTTTTCCCAGTATGCTCCTCCGCTTAAATAAAATCAAATAATACTGCAAGCTCATTATTTCTTACAAAATTACGTTTTTCGACGCGCCTCCTATTCCACCCCATAGCGTGACCCACTCAGACACACTAAGTCAACATTTCCATTTTGGAAATAAAAGCGTCATTAATAATTAATTTGTACAAAATAATTAATTTGTACAAAAAAATAAAATGTACCAAAAAATAAATACTCGTATATTCTTGAATACTCATTATTATTAATATGCCCTGTTTTTAAGTAGAAACGGAACTGAACTTCTGCGTAATAGGTCTTTCGATAAATTCAGCTACGCTTGACGAACTTGTTTATATGTTGCTCTTACGTCAGGATGTCATAGCTTTATTTTGAAAGTTTTGACACGCGCTCGCGAAATTCCGAGTTTCCTCTCGCCCTAAGCGCGCACTTCTTATATTACCAAAGTAAAAGCTATGACGTAGTAGGCCTAGTTACATTTGAACAAGAATGCCACGGATATTTATCGAAACTAATGAGAAACTAGCATCGTCCATTTGTCCCGTATGAGTGGGAAAAAAATATTTCTGTTAGTTCGCTAGTTAATCGAATGGAAAGCAACGATAAGGAGTGGGAAGCTAGTTTGACAACGTAAATGCAAAATAGGCGAGGTACTCAAGAATATTGGTATAAGCGATGCGGTGAAGTGAAAACAACGTGTTCTTATTATGGTCCACCTTCGTGGTTTGTAACTCGAAATCCGGCAGAATACGATTGGATTGAACTACATGATCATTTGCGATCTTTTTACCCGTCAAATGAAATGGGTTTAAAAGTTCCTGTTGGTGAACTTTGCAATAACGACCCAGTTGCAGTAACACGACATTTCCACAATAGGTTTCAATTAAGCAGTTTGGCAAAATCTCATAATGAGTAAAGAAAACGCAGTTTTGGGGGAAGTTGAACATTTTTTTTGGAGGGTAGAATATCAAAGTCGAGGTGCTCCTCACATTCATTTTATTTTATGGATAAAAAACGCACCGAAAATTGGCGAAGCGTCTGATAAGGACGTTATGGACTTTATCCAAAAACTTGTGCGTTGCCAGATAAAACTAAAAGCCCAACGTTGTACGATTTAGTATCCAAGTATCAATGGCACAAATGCAATCCAACTTTTTTGAGGAGGGAAAAAATTGGTGAAGCGTTTGTAACGCGTTGTCGTTTCAAATTTCCCAGAGAAGTTACTAGTATCGTTAAACTGAATAAAGTTGATACCACTATAAGACATCATGTCTCGGGTAAATCATTGATAAAACTTTATTCACTGCCTAGAACCGAAGCCGAAAAAAAATTCATGACTATAACCCTGTATTGCTTTTGGCTTTCAAAGGTAACATGGACATTCAGTTTGTTGCGGATGAGAAAATGGCTATTGCGCGTTATATAACTTCGTACATTACGAAAAAAGAGAAATCTGACAAAGAGAGTTTGTGGAATGAGTTAGCGAATAAAGATCTTCGTAGTCGTCTTTGGTCTTTAGGCCTTAAAGCGATTTCACATCGAGAAATTGGCAGTTACGAGGCAGCTGATCGTTTAACTCATCAGCATTTGTATGGAAAATCATATAGTTGCGTATTGGTAAATACTGCCCCTAAAGAACAAAGAAAGCGATTACTTAAGCGATATAAGGATTTGCAATCATTAAGAGATAATGAGCCGGAAAGCACAGATATTTTTATGAAACAACTTGTCGATGATATTAATCCTAATCGCCCTGACAGTCGAGAAGACACTTGTTTGTATGATTGGGCGCGATTCTATTATCGTGTTTCACTAAAACCTAACTCAAAGAAACCGTCTGGAATATTGGAATTAAAGGAAGGAGTGGGTTTCGTGAAAATGAGGGTAAAGCCCTTTCTCGTTCAACATCCGAAACACGATCCAACTAAATCTGAATCAGATGCTGAAAAATTCTACCACGGCATGTTGATCCTGTTTTTACCTTGGAGAGACGAGACTTCTTTATTAGGTAATTTTATGTCTTTTAAAGATTCTTTTGAAAGCCATTTCACGAAGTTAAAAGAGATGATGAAGTATCATGAAAAGTGAAATACGTTAGTAGACGCTGAAAAAGCACTAGAAGAAGCATTGGCTAAAAATACACCACCTAACGGGCAAAATAACTTTGAGGAAGATCTCACTGATAATCCGATTGAAGGTAGATAATTAATAGAAGCTGAAAAGGCAATGAAAGAAGTGACCTCAGTTGTTAATGAAAATTTTATTTTAACCCCTGAAAGTCTTGTTGATAAACTTATACCTTTGTTTGCAGATCAAAGGAGTATACTTGAAAATATTGTAAAACATTTCTGTGGCTTAGATCCACCAAAAGAAGGTCTATTCGTATTTTTTAGTGGATACGGAAGAACTGGAAAGAGATTCTTGATAAAAACTCTGAGAATAGTTCTGTGTAGCCATCTTCAGGACCCCCTTTGTGTGGATTTAGCAGCTCCTACCGGATTGGCTGCTCATAACATAGGAGGGGTTACCTTACATCGTTTGTTGATGCTGCCGGTTCAACGCGACAAAACAGCAAAGTATTATAAATTGGGTCCCGACTGTTTGCGTGTTATGAGAAATGCTTTAGGTCGTTTGAAGCTACTTATAATCGATGAAATTTCGATGGTGTCTTCAGCTTTGCTCGCTTACATTCATTTGTGATTTTGCGAGATAACTGGAAAAGAGGAACCATTTGGTGGTATTTCAATTTTAGCATTAGGAGACTTGTTGCAATTACAGCCTGTAAAATGGGATCCGGTAATTTCAATTTTATCCCATATAGAAGCTCGTATACTTATTGGTTCAGTTGGTGGTTCTAATCTATTTCGTCAGTGTTTCAAGTTTGATGAATTAACAATTAATAAGAGACAGAAAAATGACCATGCTTATGGAGAAATGCTTGCTAGAATACGGGTGGGTGAGGTAACAGAACATGATGTTGAAGTTTTGAAAACGCGTTTAATTCCCAGAGCGGACAATGTTGAAGAGATTGCTGACTATTATGACATGTTGTCTAAAGAAGGGAAAAACCAGTTTGTTTATTACCAACTAACAAAATGTGCGACACTATAAATAATATTATGCTACAAAAATGTGGTAATACTATTTTAGAAATAATGAGTGTTGACCAATGTCATGGTCACCAAGAAATACAAAAAACTGTGAAAAATCAGTTAAAGAAATTGGAAAGTAATATCTCTGTTACAGCTGGTTTGGAATCGAGATTGTTGCTTTGCGTCGAAGCTCGAATAATGCTGAGGATAAATTTAAATATGGAAAAGGGGCTTGTTAATGGAGCCATGGGTACTGTGAAAGCTATTAAAACCAACGCAGAAGGAATTATTTCTGAGCTATTTGTTTTGTTTGATAATCATGCCATAGAAGATAAAATTGAGAGAGTTAGGGTGACGTTCGAAATTATGACAAATGTTTCTGTTCTAAGATCTCAGTTTCCTGTGGTTTTAGCGTACGGAGTTACCATTCATAAAAGTCAAGGCATGAGTGTAGAATGCGCCATGATAAACATTAAAGCCAGTGTTTTTCAAAGTGGAATGGCGTACGTGGCTCTTTCAAGAGTTATGTCTTTAGACGGTGTCCATTTACTTGATTTAGATCCTTCCAAAATATTTGCAGATTGGAAGGCTATATCAGAGTATAATCGCCTCAGAGCTGAGTTTAGGCCGGATTGGCCTCAAATAGGGTTGTTTAAAAAGAAGAAAACTAAATCAAATTTTGTAATACCTGTTGAGGTATTACAACAATCGGGCAACGACATCGATACGTGTGCTGAACTTGATTCTTCTAGAACTATGGTGCCTAAAAGCAAAAGTGCATATATTCCGAGTGAAGTTCCTTCTCTTACATTGAAAGGTTTCATCAATAACGATAACTCTCGCTATGCTATATCTATTTTGCAAGTTCTTTTATACGTTCCTGAATTTGTTCGAAGTATTCAAGAAGAGGTTATTACTCCAGGGCCAACAACTGCTGCATTGCAACAATTGCTGATAGATAAATTAGATTCTAATATTCCTTATTTACGAACCACTAATTTAAGGAACACACTTGATATTCAATTTCATGGTTTTAGTCAAGAGGACCCCGTGGAATTTTTAGTTACCCTTTTACAGAAACTTAAAGAAGAAAATGTTTGTATAGGAAATTTATTTTCACGTCGCATTCAATATCAAGATAGATGCCCACAGTGCCCTCTGGGGCGAGTTTTTAATAATCCCCCTGAAGACGGTTATGTGTACATCGTTAATGTTTTGGCTGATAAAAGTAATTTAATTTTTAACGATTTGTTGGACCATTGGGAACTGTTTGAAAATAAATGTGTCCAATGCCACAATGAAGTGAAAGAACGTCGAGCCATATTATATTCTTCCAGTAAGTACCTCTTTTTAAATTTAGCGAGATTTTCTTATAGAGGGGTGGAACGGTTTAAATTGACACTCCCATTAAAGGCTTCATTTCTGACAATGTGAAAATTAATGAAATATTTTTTAAAACTAAAGCTGATGTAGTTCACATCGGAAGTGACTGCGAAAGCGGTCACTACATAGTTGCTCTAAAGAACCCTGGGATTGGGACAGGATGGACAGTTTGCAACGACAGCAAAGTATCTTCGAGAAAAAGGTTTTTCAACAATTTAACTGATGTGTATTGTTTACTCTTAGAAAAAGATTGAATTTGCGAAGTATTAGGAATTACAGAAACGTGAGATCTTCCAAAAAAAAACAGCGGGAGAAAACATTTCAATATAGTGCTGAAATAAAGAATGCGTAAGACAATATTATTGGTTAACTAAAGGATGTTAATTGAAAATACAACTTATATACATGTTTTGCCGAAAGTTACAAATGCACCAGCTAATTAATGGTAAACCGGACCTTAAATATTTTTTCGCTTGAAAACAACAAAGTTTATTTGTTTCGTTTTTCTGCAGCAAAGTAAGTAAATTGAAAAGTAATAGTTGGTATGTGTTTATAATTGTTGAAAGTATGGTGAAAAAAATAGAAACGGAATTTATTTGCCGATTTAAATATCGAAAGTGTGACTGAAATTGCCCATTTTATAAAAATTAATATTAATTAAAGGTCTAATTGAAAAATGTGCTTCTAACTTATAACATCCTCTCACAAAACTGTAGAATTTGGAAAAATCTCTATTTTGAGACTTCAGTCATGTTCGATAATTTTTTAATAATATCTCGTTGGTTGATCAAAAACCGGCTTCCTAAAAAACCTGGAGTAAGTATTGTAGTTCACGATCTAAAAAACCAATAAATTTAATATCTTTTCAAATGTCCGTAAAATGGGATACAATATTCAGAATGTTTCCCTTTAAGTTTTATTTAGGATATTGAATATGTTGTTGGTCTTAAAATTGAAGTAAATTAGATTAGTGTAAAAATAAAATAAAATTAGATTAGTGTAAAAATAAAAGTAAATTAGGTTAGTGTAAAAATAAAAGTATATTAGATTAGTGTAAAAATAAAAGTATATTAGATTAGTGCAAAATAAAATGTATTAGGTAAGCCAGCTCTAAACGTCAACCCATGTAGTTAAATAAGGTTAGTACCTTGCTAATAAATGGTGTTTTATAAGAAAGGGAAGTTTACTGTAGATCGTGAACTATACATAATACCCATAATACCACGTTTTCGTCAAAGCCAATGGACGGTTGGAACCAGTGTGTAGTTAGCCTGCCTAATTATCATGTTGGTTGATCTTGGCGTATTCCTATATTGTCATACAACTGGACTGATATTACTTATTTTGAAAAAAATTCAAAGAACGAGATATATTACTTGAACAAAGTATAGCGGAGAATGCTTTTATCCTATACGTCTGTGGGGACCAGAATATGCATGAGCCTATGAAGTCGTTGAACTGTTTGAACCAGCGTGTAGTTAGCCTTCAAAATTATATTGGTTGGACTACGGGCATATAATGTCTTTTAACTGGGCTAGTAGTGTTACGTTTGAAAGATACTACTTGAACAAAGTAAAGCGGAGAATACTTTTATCCCATGCGGCTGTGGGGATTAGATAATGCATGAGCCCTATGAAGTCGTTGAACTGTTTGAACCAGCGTGTAGTTAGCCTGCAAATTATATTGGTTGGACTACGGGCATATAATGTCATTTAACTCGGCCTAGTACACCGAGAAAAAGTCTGTAATTTTAACAGTAATATTTTACAGTTTTCGATTGTGCATAAGTTGTGTTTTTTAATATACCGAAAAACGCTGTGTTTTTCACAAAATTAGTGTAGCTATTACAAACAACTGTAATTTTTACGAAATTGTTATGTAAATTGTTATACACAATTTTAACTGTATTTCTCTACTACGAGAAACTGTTTTATTTACAAAACAAATGCAACCTAGCTCCTCTCCAGGCATAGAACTAAATTTTTATGAATCTTAAAAAACCAAAATCCAAAAAAATATTATACCATGTGCTAGTTACGTGTATTGGTATACATGAGATATTACCGTTAATTGCCTTTTTCTCAGCGGAAACTACAAGTTTCTAATTCTTAACTGACCTGGTATCTTAAATATTTTTTCCCCCTAATTCTACTTTCGAACCAAAGCTAGAGTTGACAACATTCCTCTCTTTCTCATATCTTTTGTCCGAAGAGATTGAGTGTGTCAAAGAGAGCGAACGCGCATTCTAAGAAAAGGGTCGAGTCAAAACGTCCTTGATGGGTTTTTTCCTAGGGTCCTTCATGAGAGAGGCTAGCGTTCAGCGTTGCCAGACGTGCGATAATTTCATTGAAATTTTTAGGCCGTACTAAAATTTTCATGGCGTGCGATATCGTAGCAATAATGAAATTTAACGCCTTAAATAAATGCGCGATAATTTTCAAGGAAAATCGATAATTTTTTGACTTTGATACGATAATTTCAGATATTCGGTCTTGTCCGATAGGTACGTGCGAGCGGGTGCGTTGCTTTCACTCTCTACAGGTCATGCGTGGAAATTATTGCGCTGGCCGCTCGGCCAACACGTGTTTCAGTATTCAAGGAAAGACAGGCTTAGTTTCTTGGATATTTTAGAGCACTTTTAGTTCGGAATAAATTGTTATCTAGACTAAAAGTTTATTGAAATAATTCGAAGCAATTTGGTAAGTAATTTTGTTATTATATTCCAGTCACACATGTATTTATATCAGTATTTTCAGCGAAGGAGGATTCAAAGGAAAACGACTACATCTAGTATTTCAGTATATGGATATTTATGAACTGGAATATATCAAGGTAAAACAAATTTACGATTTTTTTTTAAATATTTGAGCAGTAGGTCTATTTAATTATCAGTATAAAGGATTTACCTTTACAGTAAATTTAAAACTTGATGAAATCGATATTATTTAAAATTAACAAATCTAAAAATGTATTTTAAATAAAAATCGTTTTTAAATATATGCATTTTAAATTCTTTAACTTTATTGGGTACGTTCAGTAATGTTCAGTCAACGAAAAAAACCGATGGATTTGATATTTTCCACTGATGAGCTTTTTCACCATAATGGCGTCGTAAGTTGTTTAAGTTTAACGCTTTTATTCAGCCATCGGTGTTTTTTTAAATGTCGTGGAATTTATAGTAGTTTAACGTCAATAATGACGTCAGTCATCGGAAAAACCGGCTCTTCCAGCCGATGACTGCGGTGAGTCACCGATAACCATCGTGACGTCAAAACAGGAAACGCGAAAAAGCGAACAGTAGGAAACCGATGTCAGCGATTACTAGTCGGCGAGTCCGATGAGCGCTGCTGAACATACCCAATATTTAATATAAAATAAAATTACATTTAAAATATTTTTAGATTTAAATTTAATCATTTATTCATTTTAAATTTTGAAAAACTTAAACACTTGGTTTTTAAACAATAAATCATTTTAATATTTGAATAAAGTGTATTTTAAAAATCAATTTGAAGCTTTAAAATTACTAATAATTATTTTTTTAATATTATTATTATATGAAAAACTAAATGAACTCAAATTTATTATTTAAAAGTCTCATGATTTTTGCACGATTTTAATGTCTTAGAGCTTGAGTTGTAATTTTAAAAATTAAATTAACTTACTTTGCAATTTAGTTAAGAACCTCAAAAATATATCAAAAAGTCTATAGTTTATCTCGTTATTTAATTTTCCAGAAATTTGAGTTTATTATGAAATTTTATAATTCTTAGTTATTTTGTTATTTCTTTCAGAGATAAATGATTTTTAAATGTGCATTAAACAGTTGCTTGGGTTATTCAACAGTTAATTATAGGCAATACGTTAATCATTACTCTCTTCACAAACATTTACCAAATATTAAATATCCTTGCAATGTTGATAATTGTGGAAAAGTATATAGAAATTTCAAATCATTTCTTAGTCACGCGCAACGTTGGCATAAAGATTATTTTTATGCAGCTCTGAAATCTTCGAATGAAGCATTAGACACAAGTTTAACTGAACAATATTCATGTAGATTTCAATCTTGTCAGTTCGTGTTCAAAGCATTTAAAGATTTAATTTCACATTTGAAAAATCATATAAGGGAAGGAAAAGTAGTTTCTTGCCCTTTTGAAAAATGTCCAAGGCGAACATATGCAAAATGGAATTCTTTTACGTGCCATTTAAGTCGTTACCATAAAATCGAATTATCAAAAAGTCAAATAAACGTTGATATTACAAATGAAAATTTTCAAATATCTGAAATCGAAAGAATCAGAAATAATGAAATTGAAAAAAAAAATATATAAATGAACTGGTATCATTAGATGAAAACCATTCAACAGAAGGAAACAAAAATATTGAAAATTCAATCACTACATTAAATAATAACTTGTACGAAAAAAATGTGGGTCTTTTTTATCTCAAACTTCAAGCAAAAAAATTCGTTCCAAGTTCTACGATTCAATTTAAATCGGAGGAATTAAAATACTTAAGAGAAGTGGAATACTCATTATTTTCTGAAAATTTGGGTTTAGTACTAAAATCGTCAGGGATTGATGAAGAGGTTATAAAAATTGTTAAAGAAAAATTACCTAACATTAATTTTGCTCAAAAAGATAAGGAAATTTTTTCTTCAATTCATCGTCGGCATGCGTACTATAGAGATCATTTGAATTTCGTTGAGCCCATTCCAGTGCTGTTGGGTTATTTCGAAGGAGGAAAAAGGTTTTATCATTATGTACCGATAAAAGAGTCGCTCGAAATTTTTTTGTCAAATAATGAAGTGCATAAAATACTTCAATTTCCTAAGCCCACCTACGAATTTGGGAAAAAAACAGTATCTCAGAGACATTAGTGATGGAAAAATATTTCGAAAACAATATGAGGAAAATTCATTACAGCTACTAATATTCCAAGACGCGTTTGAAACCGTTAACCCCTTAGGATCAGCCAAAAGTCAACACAAAATATTAGGAGGATATTACACACTTGTTAATATCCCGCCTGAATTAAGGTCTACAGTGGATCACATACAACTAATATGTCTATGTAAAGATCAAAACGTTCAAAAATTTGGCATTAAAAAGTTCTTCGAAAAATTGATTTTTGATCTAAAATATCTTGAAACTGAAGGCATTACTTTGAGAAATGGTGAAAAATATAAAGTTTTTGTGGTATGCCTTCTGGGGGATAATCTAGGGCATTCGGAAATTGCAGGTCTTCAAAAATCATTTTATCGTGGACATTTTTGTCGCTTTTGTCTTGTTACGACTGACCAAATAGCAAATTCTAAATCTTTTCCTAAAAGAACTGTGGAATCTTACGAAAATGATCTTGAAGCGCTTAGGATGAATACTGAATTGAAAATAAGCCGTGGTTTAAAATTTAATTATCCCTTTAACTAGCACATGACTTATTTGAAGGAGTAGTTGCGTATGACCTTCATTTATTCTTATCTCATTTTGTAAAAGAAAAGTGGTTTTCATGGAATTATTTTAATTGGCTTATCGATATGTTTCCATATAAAGGAAAGGATGCGGGAAACAGACCATGTCACACTAAACCTAATTGTAAAAGACTTAGTGGGGATGCTTCCCAAATATGGTGCTTGTTGAGACTTCTGGCCCTAATTATACACAAACGAATTAACAACTATGGTGACACTGTATGGAACCTTTATATACAACTAAAAAAAATTGTCGAAATTGTTTCTGCCCCGTAAATTTCCAAAACTGATGTCGTAGTTCTATCGAGCAAACTTCAGGATTACAAAGCCGAGTTGTTAAAATTATTCCCACAATATCAACTCAAGCCTAAGCACCATTTTTTATTTGAACACTATCCTGAACTTATATTGCATTTTGGACCGCTAATTCGTCTTTGGACCTTACGTTTTGAAAGCAAGCACGAAGTATATAAAAAGTACGCTAGAAATACTAAAAATTTCATCAATATTACAAAAACTCTAAGTGAAAAGCACCAATTTCAACAAGCATATATAGCTTCGGGTTCACCATTTCCTCCGGAATTGCAATTTATTAATTCCAAATTTAAAAAATTGGAAACCTTTGACGAGAACTTTAATATCGAAATTGAAAGACTGAAAATAAACTTTTCTAAAACATTACTATTAGATAAAATAGATTACAAAGGAACTACATACGAAAATGACTTGTTTGTATGTATTGATGTTTCAGAAAACGAAATTATCTTTGGTCGTATAGGAACAATGCTCTTGGAAAACCAAACAAATTTGTTTTGTTTTGTTCAAATCTACTCATCAGTGTACAATAGAAATATTCATGTTTATGAACTGTTTAACCGTATAGACGCAAAGATAATCAGTATATCATTATTGCCCGATTATTATCCTTTACACTCATATAATATTTCTACAAAACATGTTATCAATTTAAAGCATGCTGTTATTCATTACTAGGTAATTTTAATGAACAAAATCATTAGTTAAAACTTTACCAATGTTATTTTGTCTTTTATAGATGGCATGCACAGGAGGTATTGTAAATAGCGATGGGATATCAACTCTTGCAAAATTGGTCAAAGGTGTTTTCCCCTCGGAACCACAAAAACAAATTGACCAAATAACAGCTCAATTGCAAGACCTTGGGGTTGAGAATTTGGCAGATATGGCTTTAGTTGATGAAGCAATGCTTAAAAGTGAATTTCTAAAGCCAATTCAAGCTCGTAAGCTGGTTCTTTATGCGAAAACACAATTGGAAACTACGTCTAATAGAGGTAAATATAACCACTATTATCCATCAATATAAATAAAATTAATATACTATTTTTAGGTACAAATGAACATCTATGCTCTAGCACTACGAATTCTTATATGGCTAAACCTACCAGCTCATCGTCAAACACGTCTAACACTAATAAAGACAATAGCAATATAGATTCCCAATCTCATTCGGTAAGAATTTAGAAAAATAATTTCAAACTTTATTTATTTTATTAATATATAAATAATATATATAAAAAATATGTAAATTAGGTATTTTATTTAAATATTTTTTAAAACATGGCAGGTCACTAAGGATCGAAGTACTAGATGGATAGAGAAATACGAAATTTCTTCAAGTGTTTTCAACAAAAAAACTCAACTCTCATTGGGAAAAATAAATAAATTAGATTACAGCACTCTCGGAATTGTAGTAAGAACGATAGTGGATGATACTATAAAAGCAGGCAATCGTCCAAGAAGTTGCGACATGAATGTGGTTGCGGAAAAGTTTGTTAGGAAGTTTCCAAATGCTGTTAGAGATGAGATTGATGGCGAGCTAATAGGATGTGGCTACAGTAGCTTTATTGATAAACAAAAAAATAGATTAAACAACCTCTCTCGTAATTCAGCCGGAGCTATGCCTAGCATAAAGAGATCGGCCAAGTCTTCAATACCATGTAAAAAAGCTAGACTCCCCATAAGTGCATTACCAATTGAAGAAAAAGATCTAAATGAACAAGAGACAATAAGAGAAGAACTTTTGCAAATGTCCATGAACTGTAAACAAGATGAAAATTTAATTAAAGAAAAAATTAAACAGTGTTTTCCGCTTCAGAGGAAACATTTGAGCGAAGAAATGGAAACTTTAGAATTTAAACTTAAATGGCCTTTGATTTTTGAAATAAGTGGTGCGAATTCATATCTAGAAAGACTTACGTCAAAGAACTTTGAAGATCAATTTGAAAAGTTCTTCTTGCTTAAAAGTAACATGTTGTGCAATTTTTTCTGAAAAACTGAAAAAGAATCGACAAAGAACATATTACTTGAAATTAGAAACGTGGATAAATCCGAAACTACAGACAGTCCTGTTAAACAGTCTATAGTCGCAGGTGTAGTTAAATTAATAGTCAACCACTTTAAGGAGGAATATGAACAAATTTTTCCAATTGTAGAGGTTAGTATATGGATTTTACATACTTGACACCTACCAGTTTAAGAATCCGAGGGGATATAACCACACTTAGAAAGTCTGTAAGCCGATTACTCTTAGATTAGCACTGTAAAAGGTTACGCGTAATCTCATTAGTACAGTACACTGATTTAGTGATCAGCCCCTCGGGAAAATTCACTGTCATATATTATACTTATAGTATTAAAGTTATACTTTACCATAAGATCAATCAGCGTGTTAACTAAATTTTTCTTAAAGCCTGGAACTCCCCAAAGTGCGATTGAGCCAAAATTGCCTCTAAATCCTTGCTTAGTAGTTGTTGGTATGTTACTTAATAAAATCACCGCAATCATACTGAATATTAATAATTTCTCAGATTTGACTCGTAATAAATTCATGTGATGGAATGAAAAATGCTCACCATTTCATAGTAACCACTGACGGCAAAATTGTCAATGATCATTTTCAAGGGAAAGACATCATAAAAGCATTATCATTTTTTTTGGAATGTTTTATTTATTCAACATTCAATACCCTGAAAAATGCCAATCTACACTTGAATTTTTTCAAAGGTAATTAGATCAATTTATAATATTTCACATTCTTTTCTCGGTTTATAATTTTATTTACTAATTTTACAGATGTATAGTTAAAATGGAAAGGATGTTGCCAATTCCAAAGTTCTCAATTTAATAAACAAGCTCTCTAATTTTGATTGGAAGCAGTGCCAGAAAAATAATATGGTTATAATTATTCATCTCAAGGCTAATTTTTTTTATTAAATTGAGAATAATAATTCCTATATTATTAGCATATAGAAACATTTTTCATTCCATTTTGTTTTTCTTTTTCTCTTTAACATTGTTTTAAGTTTAAAATTTAATATAAACGAACTTAAACTTAAAATGAATTGCAATTTCATTAAGTATATCTTTTTTTTTTCAATTTCTTTTATTTTAGTGTAAAAAAATGTTCTTAATTGATTTTTTAATAGTTTTTAGAAATATATGGTTTTTCTGATTTTGCTAAATTTAAAATCTTATATTCTTAGGATTGTTTTTAAAAAAATCTATTACTGAATTAACCAAAACTATTGTAATTTAAACTTAATTTTTAAATAGTGTTGTAACAATTTTTTTAAATTTTTAGCGGTTTAATTCAGAATATTTCACTCTTTCAGTAATTTTTACCTAACGGATAATGCTGCAAATATTCTTTGTAATGTCTACAGCTTCTAACTGATGAATAAAGAGTTTATTGCAAATTTTATAAAACAAAAAACTATTTTTGACAATTTATTCAGATATAGGTCAAAGGGGTAAAGTTGTTGAAATAACAAATAATTTACTGTATTTATAACAGTTTTGTAGTTGTAACATTATCAAAATGTTGAGGAAACTACTGACCGTTTTCTGTTTATTTTACAGTTTTTTATTTGTAAAAATAACAGCAAATGTCGTATTTTTAACAACTTAGGTTTACAGATTTTACAGTTATCGAATTGTAGAAATAACTGTTTTCTTTTGGTAATTTGTACATTTATATGATTGTAAATTAAACATATTTTGTGGTAAAAATTACGTTTTACTTTCTGTATTTTTTACAGAAAATTCCAACTGTATTTTTACAGAACTATTTCTGTTGTATTAAAAAACTGCTATTTCGGTAAAATATACTGAAACTTACTGGCATATTGTACTTCCAGTAATTTTCTGTAAATTTCACAGTGCATTTTTCTCTCAGTGTAGTGCTACGTTTGAAAGATACTACTTGAACAAAGTAAAGCGGAGACTATTTTTAACTCATGCGGCTGTAGGGACCAGAGAATGTATGTGGTTATGAAGTCGTTGAACTGTTTGAACCAGCGTGTTTTTTACCGGCAAAATTATATTGGTTGTGCTGTTGGCATATAATTTCATGAAACTGGGCTGACACTTTTAAATTTTAAAGATACTACTTTAACCAAGTAAAGTCAATTATTTTACCTATGCACCTGTGGGGACCAGATAATACATAAGAGCTTATGCAGGCATTCTCTTGGTCGGAGTAGTGGCGTACTCTATTTTACGTTGTAAAAATACGAAATCTTTTGAAATGTGTGAAATATGTTCCTCCAACAAAATAGTGGCGCATAGTTGTCGAACTGATGACACTGAGAGGACAAGACGCAAAGTTTAAAGTTCCCAAAATAAGAATGTATGTATTCAAGTGGTTTTATTTAGTCCTTCGAAGGGCTTAGGTTCTGATCGGATATAACCAAATAAATTTGTGAAATAATCTGGTGGCGTGCCTAAATTCCAACGCTGTTGTCCTTCAACTTCATGTGGAACCATCACTTTTAGAATAATCAACGAAAATGGACCAAAAAAAACTTGCTTTAAAAAGGGTTACGAAATGTCTAGAGCTGGCTTACTACCCGAAGTTTACCCAAAATTTAAAAAAGATCGCATGACCTCATTTAGTTTTTACTTAAATTAAGGTATTTCTTTCATGTGACCGCTATTTTAGTTTTCATTTAAATCAGTGTTTTCCTCGTTTATTTTAGGTTCTACTAAGAAATTCAGGGTTACCAAATATATAATTCTAACGGAATTGGAAAAATGGTAAAAGGTAAGGAAGTATATTGGCAAAACGTTTGCACATAAAGTTAAAATTGCTTTTCTTAGAGGTTTTAGAATTCCAAAAATTACCCTGATGAAGTGTTTTAGAGAGCACAGTGATCACTAGGAAACAACAAAAAATTGCTCATAATGCTCAATTTGATTCCTTACGTACAAGATAATGTATATGAAAAATAATTTTATAAATTAAATTGAAGAAATGTTTATTTTTTTACAAAGCAGTAAACCTTATAGAAAGAAATGTAAATGTTTTCAACATATTGTTAAATCTTATATATAATCCTCAATATTTGTGTGTTTGTGGCTTCCGTGGTCCGATCGACGACCGTCCCCTAAGTTTTCTCCCCCCCTCGCTCTCGGTCTCTCGCTCTCTCTTGAACCCGTTCCGGTTGTCCCATCCGTTTTCGCCCCCCCCCCGCAGCCGCTAATTAGTCTCCGGCCAACAATTATAAAGGCTCCAAAGTTTGGAAAGTTAGCGAGTTTTGCTTTTCGCGTACTGTATTATATTTCGGTATTCTTTCGCGTATAGAGTAGTATCAGTGCTACATCACGCAACGTCATCCCTGCTTTTTCCTATAGAGAAAAAAACGCGCCTAAAATGGCGGCCATGACCAAAGCTACGAGGTGATACTACTCTAGTGAAAATTTTTGCTTTTCGCCCGTATTCTTAACCGCATTATTTTTCGGTATTCTTTCGAGTTTTGCTTTTTGCGTACCGTATTATTTTTCGGTATTTTTTCGAGTTTGGCTTTTCGCGTACCGTATTATTTTTCGGTATTCTTTCGAGTTTTGCTTTTCGCGTACCGTATTATTTTTCGGTATTCTTTCGCGTATTCAAAGTTAGCGAGTTTTGCTTTTCACCCATATTCTTTACCGTATTATTTTTCGGTATTCTTTCGAGTTTTGCTTTTCGCGTACCGTATTATTTTTCGGTATTCTCTCGCGTATTCAAAGTTAGCGAGTTTTGCTTTTCACCCATATTTTTTACCGTATTATTTTTCGGTATTCTTTCGCGTATTCAAAGTTAACAAGTTTTGCTTTTCACCCATATTTTTTACCGTATTATTTTTCGGTATTCTTTCGAGTTTTGCTTTTTGCGTACCGTATTATTTTTCGGTATTTTTTCGAGTTTGGCTTTTCGCGTACCGTATTATTTTTCGGTATTCTTTCGAGTTTTGCTTTTCGCGTACCGTATTATTTTTCGGTATTCTTTCGCGTATTCAAAGTTAGCGAGTTTTGCTTTTCACCCATATTCTTTACCGTATTATTTTTCGGTATTCTTTCGAGTTTTGCTTTTTGCGTACCGTATTATTTTTCGGTATTTTTTCGAGTTTGGCTTTTCGCGTACCGTATTATTTTTCGGTATTCTTTCGAGTTTTGCTTTTCGCGTACCGTATTATTTTTCGGTATTCTTTCGCGTATTCAAAGTTAGCGAGTTTTGCTTTTCACCCATATTCTTTACCGTATTATTTTTCGGTATTCTTTCGAGTTTTGCTTTTCGCGTACCGTATTATTTTTCGGTATTCTCTCGCGTATTCAAAGTTAGCGAGTTTTGCTTTTCACCCATATTTTTTACCGTATTATTTTTCGGTATTCTTTCGCGTATTCAAAGTTAACAAGTTTTGCTTTTCACCCATATTTTTTACCGTATTATTTTTCGGTATTCTTTCGAGTTTTGCTTTTTGCGTACCGTATTATTTTTCGGTATTTTTTCGAGTTTGGCTTTTCGCGTACCGTATTATTTTTCGGTATTCTTTCGAGTTTTGCTTTTCGCGTACCGTATTATTTTTCGGTATTCTTTCGCGTATTCAAAGTTAGCGAGTTTTGCTTTTCACCCATATTCTTTACCGTATTATTTTTCGGTATTCTTTCGTGTTTTGCTTTTTGCGTACCGTATTATTTTTCGGTATTTTTTCGAGTTTGGCTTTTCGCGTACCGTATTATTTTTCGGTATTCTTTCGAGTTTTGCTTTTCGCGTACCGTATTATTTTTCGGTATTCTTTCGCGTATTCAAAGTTAGCGAGTTTTGCTTTTCACCCATATTCTTTACCGTATTATTTTTCGGTATTCTTTCGAGTTTTGCTTTTCGCGTACCGTATTATTTTTCGGTATTCTCTCGCGTATTCAAAGTTAGCGAGTTTTGCTTTTCACCCATATTTTTTACCGTATTATTTTTCGGTATTCTTTCGCGTATTCAAAGTTAACAAGTTTTGCTTTTCACCCATATTTTTTACCGTATTATTTTTCGGTATTCTTTCGCATATTCAAAGTTAGCGAGTTTTGCTTTTCACCCATATTCTTTACCGTATTATTTTTCGGTATTCTTTCGAGTTTTGCTTTTCGCGTACCGTATTATTTTTCGGTATTCTTTCGCGTATTCAAAGTTAGCGAGTTTTGCTTTTCACCCATATTTTTTACCGTATTATTTTTCGGTATTCTTTCGCGTATTCAAAGTTAACAAGTTTTGCTTTTCACCCATATTCTTTACCGTATTATTTTTCGGTATTCTTTCGCGTATTGAAAGTTAGCGTTTTTTGCTTTTCGCCAGTATTCTTTAACGTATTGAAAGTTCGCCGGTTTCGTTGGGTTTTTAAATATTAGTTAGCTTTTCAGTCGGCTAATTAAAGAACAAACTCAAAGTTAGCTCTCCCAAATGTTATTTGGAAGAATCGTCAGAAGGAAATAAAAATACGAAGTTTTTTGGAGAAGGTTATGTTAAGGTGCCGTACTTTTATTACGTACAAATCAAAAAGACCCCGGGCGAAGCCGGGTATTAAAGCTAGTGACGAATAAATTAGTTTTGGAAATATGTATGGTATGACAAGTGTCACTGAATGCTTGAAAGTATTATTGGTTTTGTATATTGCTATGTATTTAAATACATTCATTTTAAATTGATTCTCGTCTCGTTTTACACCAGTATTAAATTATTTTACACATATTCTTGTAAAAATAATTATAAATTTAAATTTAGTGGTTCGTCATTTGAATAGAACTTAGAATCGACTCAAGTGTAATATATCGGTCACTGACGTTGTGAAAGACAAAGTTAAGGAAGTTTTAGAACCCCTTTTTGAGAAAACCGAGTTTTTGTTTTTTGAAATTTTACGAATGGAGTTAAAAATTTACATAAAAAGTATCTAACGATTTTAATGAATAAACACTTAAAGATTTTCACTTCCAGTTTCTTTCTAAAAGAGCGTATCTTAATTTCTGTCGACTTGACTCTTTGACATAGTTATGTGAACAGGTATTAAAAAATATGTATAACCAAACATTTTCAAGAAATATACTCGTCTATAGTTCTGAAGAAGGGACAGATATTATAGGAAAAAGCTCAGCTACGCTGAGTAAAGAAGGTGATATATAGGTAACCCTGGGCATTTTACTGCGGCCAAGAAGGGACAGGTATTTGAGAAGATGGTACCAATTGAAAAGGCCCTAACTAGCATCGTACCTAATGACGTCGCCCTTAGTAGCATCTCCCTAACTAACATCGTACTTAATGACATCTTACTAAGTGAAATCGTACCACGGGACGTCGCCCTAAGTACAATCGTACCTAGTGGCATCGCCTTAAATGGCATATAGTACCTAGTGGCAACGCTCTAATTGGTATCGTACCTAATTTGGTAATGAAATCAGTGTATTGAGAGGGGAGTTTTGCTTTTTCAGCCTATATATAACGGCCTTTACAAACTAAGTAGGCAAACTTTACCCCCGTATTTAAAAATTACTTTTTATTTAGTACAGTCCTGTTTTCAAAATGATTAAAAGAAATTTATAATATAATAAAAACGTTGATTCGTGGGCCAATGCGCGCGGGATGACGAAACGAGAAAATTTAAAAATTTTACCATTTTACAATTAAGGTACGGCAATCTAGAGCCCCCCAAGATAATTTTACGGTGACGTTACCAATGTTACTCTACCACTGAGAAATAATTTTTCCTAAAAATTATGTGTACTAATAAAGCTTTTGTGATGACGCAAAGCAATGTCACTAATTGAAGGACTATATTTTTGACAAAGTTATCTTATAGAAATATTGATTTTTTATGGAGATATATTTTGTATTTAAATGAAACATGAGTAGAAGGAAAGTAAGGGCGAGGCTCCGATCCCGGGGTCGGGGTCAGGTTCGGGATCGGGGTCCGGGATTTAAGGGGTGAAATGAGGGTAAAATCGTCGAAAAGTCAATATATTTATGATATTTCTCGCGACGATTTGTTTTCCCGTATATCAACATATTATGTCCAGGCCAACTTGTTTATTTATCTCCGCTTATCTTGAAAGACACTTGAACGTATATCTTATCACGTTTTATCGTACGGAATAAGTTGAAATGATGTAAAAAGTGATAACCTAGGCGGCGCGTGCGCGGATTACCCGGGGGGACGCGGTTAATTTGAATTTAAGAGTGTTTTGACGTAATTGAATATTCGTTGTTAAAGTAGAATGGAAATATTTTTAAACTTTATTTTAATATCATTGTAGTGGATTTGAGTGTTTTGACGTCATGGAATATTTGTTGTTAAAGTAGAATGGAAATATTTTTAAACTTCATTTTAATATCATTGTAGTACTTAAATACACTTGACACTTGAATCTATATCACGACTATTTCAAACGAATATTTTAAGTATGAGAAACGTATCGTTCTCAAATTATACTTGAATATACTATAAAAGGGGTTGTATAGGGTTGTGGGAGGTCATTCCACGGTTAACTGCTGTAGCTATATTCAAGATGCCTAAAGCCCAACATATTTGCCCTACATGCGCGAAAAGTTTTTCTACCAAGTCCCACTTAAATCGGCATGTTAGAGAAGTACACGGTGATAGACATAAGTTTGTCTGTGAAGTATGTGGTAAGAATGTGGCTAGATTGGAACATTTCAAGAGCCATCAACGAACTCATGACTTGAACGCACCCGGCCCTTCCGAACCCATGAACCTGTCTCGCACACAATCACCAATGCAACGTTCGCCATCACCAACCCGTCCACCATCAAATAGTCTGCTTCAAGACATTCAACTGGAATCTATCCAACCATCTGCATCAGCTTTACCCAACAGCCCAACACCATCACCTGTTCCCGCCTCACCAATACTTGATGAAACACCACCAGCATCTCCAAGTATGGTCCAGGCCCTAAATGATACGCTAGCGTCTATCCGTTACAATGCCGAGGACTATGATATTGATGTGGCTATGTTTATCGGACGTTACCGAGCCGCTTTCCGTAAATTTTTAGTAGAAAGACTGGCTAGTAAACGTGGAATTAAATGGTTCTTACTCGTAAGATCTGTTTATATGAGACCTTTGGGGGGTGCGGAACAAAGTGCGGAAGTGATACCCTATTTCCGGAGCATTATGCAGACAACATTAACGGTCGATGTAATTGAAGACCAGCTGAATGACTGCATTGAAACAATACAGTCAGCAGCGGAAAACTTTGAAGCGACAGGTATGTACTAAAATTTATAAGTTATATTTTGAACTAAAACATTATATTTTTGATAGGATCGGGTTGGGTAATTGACCGTGTTCTGTATGTAGAATTAAATGTAGCATCTTACCAACCGTTGCGGGGGTCATCGTATATGGAACTACCTGAAAAACTATCTCGACGTCACGCGATTCTTAATATTAGAAACGAAAATGATGAGAAATGTTTTCTCTGGTCAATTTTAGCTAAACTTCACCCAGTTTCTAAGTTTCATTACCCTAACAGTGTTTCCAAATATACACCTTATGAAAATGAACTTGATACCAGTTATATAAATTTCCCTTTCAAATTAAACGCTACGGAACTTAAAAAATTTGAATTAATTAATAATTTATCAATATCTGTGTTCGGCTTTTCGGGAGACATATTCCCTCTT
Source organism: Leiobunum rupestre (assembly GCF_980474605.1). NCBI lineage: Eukaryota > Metazoa > Arthropoda > Arachnida > Opiliones > Sclerosomatidae > Leiobunum > Leiobunum rupestre. The sequence goes on from NC_143390.1 coordinate 6,186,190, forward strand.
TACGTAAGCGCCAACAAGTGTTGTAAGGAAAGGGAGGTTGATTTGCTATACATCACCGACGAAACTAAAGATATTGACGATGGGAATAGACATTACTGTCTTATAAGAGACCTAGGAAAACTGCTACAGCATCTAACAAAAAACAGAAGCACAAGTTATTACTGCAGGTAATTTAGTTTCCAATATATTAGTGTGCAATCTACTAATTATTTTCTTTATTAGAATGTGTCTTCACCGATTCAGTGGAAACAACGCGGAACAGCGACGTGATGCGCATATCGAAGAATGCGCCACCCACGGCGTCCAAAAAACAGACGCTTTATTTTGATAAATATGAGTGGACGGAAAAAGTAAAAATAAAAATTATTTAATTTAACTCTTAATGAAATGAAATTATTAGGTGCAGTATGTATTTTACGCCGATTTTGAAGCAATCCTACCGAGAGTTCAAGGATGTGATCTAGATCCCGATTTAAATACCAGCAAAGTAAACATGCACATCAGCTGCGCGTATTCGTGGGTGCTTGTTGGGCCTACAGTAAGTTATTTGACAAAATTCCCTTTAGATATATTACAATAGGATACTTATAGGTGTACCTGTTCGAACCGATTGCTATCGAGGACAAGATGCAACTCGAAGATTTCTGGAGTCTATTCTGGAATTAGAGAAGGAGTTGATGGAACTCATTGAGACAAATGTACCAATGATTATTACCCCGGAGGAGGAGGAACAGTTTCAAGCTGCTACGCATTGCTACATTTGTCAGAAGCAGCTAAATCAGGGAATTATGCCTGCTGTTCGAGATCATTGTCATTTCAGCGGCAAATATATAGGGGGCCAGCGCATAACGTCTGTAATCTTCAAAAGAAAGTTCCAGAATTTATCCCTATTTTCCTTCATAACCTTAGCAGGTGAATTTATTAAGTTAATTAACCAGGAAATAAACCTAATAATAATAAATCTTCATAGGTACGATTTACATCTTATATGTCAGGAGATTGGTCATTTTAAGGAACAGACACTTGACTGTATTCCTTCCACTAGCGACAATTAATTATGAATTTAACCTTAACATTAATTTTATTGTTTTTAGGGAGATTTCGGTTTTTAGACTCTTATCGATTTCTAAGTGATAGCCTCGATGCTCTAGTATCTAATCTCGTTTTGGAAGGAGCCAGTAAATTCCAGATTGTTAAGAAATATTTTGAAAGTGAGAAAGTGCAACTCCTCCTGCGGAAGGGGGTCTACCCGTACGAGTATATGGACGATGAAAAGAAATTTGACGAGACGATGCTGCCACCTAGAGAAGCGTTTTTCAGTTCATTGAAAAATCAAAATATTTTAGAATCTGATTATGTACACGCCCAAAATGTTTGGACAGCGTTTAATATTCAAACATTAGGTAAAATTACTATAGTATAAATATTTCAAATCTCTTAAACTCGGTTTTCGTAGGAGAAAAAAGCGATGCGTTGCTCTTAGCTGACGTTTTTGAAAATTTTAGAACATTATCTATTACTCATTATAAATTAGATCCCGCTCACTCTTACACCGCACCAGGTTTAGCCTGGCAAGCAGCTTTGAAGATGACTGATGCTCACCTCGATCTCATACATGATATAGATCTAAACTTATTTATTGAAAAGGGTAACGCTTTTGTGATATTTTAAATATTATTGTTTTTACATTGAATTTTTAGGTATTCGAGGCGGTGTTTCAATGATCTTAACTCGTTATTCTGAAGCGAATAACAAATATATGCCCGATACATATGATTCGTCAAAAGAGAGTAGTTATATATGCTATTTATGTAATTTACATTTAAAAAAATAAATGAATTTTTTTAAATTATTTTAATTTTAATTATTTTAATTAACTTAATTTAATTTAATTGAAGATGTGAATAATTTGTACGGTGCTGTTATGTGTGAACCACTACCGCTAGGCGACTTCCAGTGGGTTCATGAGAATGATTTGCAAACACTTGGTGAAAATATTCTGAGTATTCCCAATAACGTTGAAAACGGATACATTTTAGAGGTAAATAACAAGTGTTATAATTATTGAATTATATTTTTAAAGAATTGTTTCCTTTGTAGGTGGATCTTGAATATCGTCCAGAGTTGCATGACTTACATAACGATCTCCCAGTAGCGGCGGAATCTAAAGTTATCACACCTAATATGCTATCTCCATACTCCAAAGATCTCTTAGGAAAATTAAATATTAAGGATAATCAAAGTCTACCAAAACTTCTTCCTAATTTAAATAATAAAGAGAAATACATAGTACATTACCGCAATTTAAAATATTATGTAGAATTAGGTTTGAAAATAACCAAGGTTCATCGAGCTCTAACCTTCATTCAAGGAAAATGGTTGGAAAAATATGTTACATTCAACACTGAACAGAGGAAATTATCCAAGAGCTCATTTGAAAAGAATTTCTGGAAACTTATGGTTAACTCTGTTTTCGGGTAAATCAATATAAATTATTTATTGCTGTTTTTTTTCCCTTACTTCATTTAATTCTTTAGAAAAACAATGGAAAATCTACGGAAGCATATAAATTTCGAGTTGATTCATAAACCTGAAAGAATGTTAAAAGTTACAAGTTCCCCGCAGTTTGAACACTTTACCATCTTTAATGAAGAGTTAGCCGGCGCTCATAAGAAGAGAGCTAAAATTGTTCTTAACCGGCCTATATTTACCGGATTCACCATTCTAGATTTATCCAAGGAGCTCATGTATCGGTTCCATTATGGATTCATAAAAAATACGTACGGGGACAAAGCATCACTATTATTTACAGACACTGGTAATTTAATTTAATATGCATTTTTTATTTAAATAGTACTAATATATAAAATATTTACAGACAGTCTAACGTACACTCTTTTTCAAAAGTCTTTGGCTGTGGGCGATTTTGCAGTAAAAGCCGATTAATTCAAAAACCGTTAATCGCAAAGAAACGGAATTCGAGAATATCAATAAGGGTATCGTTGTCCATCAATTTCAGCTGTTTGCGTGACACAATTTTAAGCACGCGCCAAAATACGCGCATTTCCCAAATATTGAACTTTCTAAAATATTGATTTTAGGAGAAAATAAATGTGATTTTCAGAATCAGTGGGGTCAATTTATATTTAGAAAGTGTCACTGTAGTTGTCGTATCTTCGTTATTTCACGAGCAATTCGCGCGTGATTAAATTTCAGATTTTATGGATTGCCTACTTCGCTCACTATGTCAAATGGAACTTCATATAAAAACATTCTATTATAGAGTATTTATTAACGCCGTTAATTTTTTATTTATGGCAACATGTTATATTTTTACTATCTATAAAACACTAATTGTTTTTAAATGGTAGAGCCGCGCCTCGAGTTAGGATGCGATAAAGGTTTTTAGGCCACAGCTTTGGAACACGCGTATTCCTTTTAGGTTGCTTTTCTTATCATTAATGCGCCGAAGATATAAACACAAATGTGGAGTTAAACAATAAAAAACGTCAACAATAAAACATTAACAATAGTCGCTTGTGAAAACTAATTGGTGAGAAACAGCGCGAACTATTCAGCCTTTGGTAATGCTTCCAGGTGAGAGTTATTTCTAACAAAGGATCTGGGACAATTTCTTAAAGCGAGTCTACTATTCGCTCTATATTGGTTCCGAGTGGAAACCAAGTTAAAAGAGTCTCAGAGCTTACGGGGGCTGGCAACTGACGTAGAATATTTGAAGTTATCGCTGCGATAATGGTCCCCCCCCCCTACAAGCAGCTTCGGCGCCTATACTTCGCATTCCTTCTGTAACCAAGTTTTAGCAACTTGCTAAGATACAGGTATCCACTAGCCGAACCCTTTAACTCTACCTACACTACCAGAAATACAACTTGTTACTAATTATTTAAATGAAATTAGGAACACGAGCAACGTAACGAGATTATTCGTGACCGAAAGTAACGTTTTAATTTGTTGGTTAACATTCAATTTCAACCCTTTCTTATATACTGGTGTCTACATATATTGTTGTTTTAAAATTTAAAGTTAAACCGTTAATGGCGGAGAGTAAATTTGCCTTTTTGTAAAAGCGTAAGAAACTAGCGTAACAACTGTATGACACTGATCGACAGCGTTTAATAATTTTCGGGAAACCAGAAATAGCTGTAGCGCGCGCTGATCCTCGCCTCGATTCCACGTTCTTGTTACCTAAATCTTTTCTCAAAAGTATAGTTAATTCTACGTTCCGATTGGATAATTTAGCATTTTATATTTAAAAAAAAATGAGCTCTTCTAGCTGTCATTTTAAACGTCCCAGTTGTTTAAATGGTCTGGTTCATTAAGAATTGGTCGTGTCGAAAATTACAACTTATTACAAAAATGTTACGTGTGTGCTGAGGTTAACGGTAATAGTTAGTGTAGGGAGCTGTTGTTTTACCACCACCCTCTTACGCATTGTAACCCGCCCACCTGAATTAATGGCTTCAAAAGTCGCTTGATGACTTAGGTCTAAGGCGGCGCCTTAGTTATTAGCCTAGCTGATTATAACAAATAATACATATGAGGCTCACTTTATTACAAATTAGGCTTACTCTAATAATAATTTGGCTTAAAACAAATTGAATATTTATTTAATAGTCAAGCATACGACCCCCGTTTGCCAAACATTTTCGTAGTCGTCTACGGAAGGACATACACAATCTTCTAATATAACCTTGGGGCACCAAATCGAAGGCATTTCGCACCATTTGTAGTAAATCTTCCCTGCTCTCGGAAATTCTGTTTTCCATTAGATGAACAATCATCGCCCATAGATTTTCAACGCGGTTTAGGTCGGGCGACCTGGCTGGCCAATCCAACGTTGAGATACCTTCCGTGTCAAGGAATGCGGTCACAATTCTGGCCTTGTGTGCGGGGCAGTTGTCATGCATAAATTCAAATCTACAATACCAAAAATATATAAATATTAAAAGCTATATTTATTTTTTAAATTTGAAAAAATCTCACTCCGCCCCGTGATCCAGTCCAAAAATGGCGGCCGCAGACGGAATCATCGCTTCTCGCAATACATTTATGTAGGTGTGGCCGGTCAATCTTCCTTCAACATGGTGTAGGATCCCGGCTTGGTTGTTTCCGATACAAACCCACATATTGACGCTAAATCGTCCACTTGTCCGCGTTTCAGCGATATTTCGTGGGTTCGTTCTCGTCGAACGTCTCCTCGAGACCCAGCAAGTGGGCGAGGATGAGGAGATTTGAAAAGTCTTTTTAAAGTAGTGTCATATTTAATAATTAGGCTATTGTATGCTTGTAAAAAATAATTTGACACCTTTTCGTCCGAGATGAGAATAAATCGCATAGTGGCTTGTGGCCAAGTTAGCAACTCCCTGCAAAATTGTCGTCTTTCTCGTCTGTGGCGCGCCGTTAACATAGGCTTGCATAGCGAACGTCTTCTCCTTACTCCTTGTTTTTTTAATTTTCGCCACAATGTGGGAATGGACACTCTTTGATTAGCTATTCTTTCCCATCGAACTTTGATGTGAAAGTGTGTGCTCTCGAAGAGCTGCTCTGGCCAAGTGTCTTTCTTGAGCAGGGTTCATTATGGCTGGCCTACCAGCCCGAGATAAATCCTTTAAAAACCCTATTAGACCTTACAAATATTAAACTTCGGCAGAAACCTACCGTAACCCGGCCATGATCCCGATACCTGTTATAGGTATACTTTGCGCCGTTTACCGAACAACCGACCACGCCGGCAATATTCGCCAATGTTTCGCCTTGACCTCTCATATTAATATTCCGAACTCGATCAGATTCGCTTATTCGCGGCATGATTAACAACTGTAACAAAGCTAGTAACGCGGAACGACACATGACCCTTATTAAATAGGAAATAGTAAACAATGCAGATGTAGATCGTTATTTTAAAAATATAGGTGAAATGACAAGTTTTACGTTTCTGTTTGGAGTACGGGTTTCGTGTCGAATATGTAGTCGTTAAAACCCAAAATGTAGCCGTGAATTAGAGAAAAGGTGTCAAAGTATTTTTTACAAGCATACAATAGCCTAATTATTAAATATGACACTACTTTAAAAAGACTTTTCAAAGCTCCTCATCTTCGACACGACCATTTCTTGTAATGCTAAATTCCTTAATGAACCAGACCATTTAAACAACTGGGACGTTTAAAATGACAGCTACAAGAGCTCATTTTGTTTTAAAATATAAAATGCTAAATTATTCAATCGGAACGTAGAATTAACTATACTTTTGAGAAAAGATTTAGGTAATAAGAACGTGGAATCGAGGCTATGATCAGCGCGCGCTTCAGCTATTTCTGGTTTCCCGAAAATTATTAAACGCTGTCGATCAGTGTCATACAGTTGTTACGCTAGTTTCTTACGCTTTTACAAAAAGGCAAATTTACTCTCCGCCATTAACGGTTTAACTTTAAATTTTAAAACAACAATATATGTAGACACCAGTATATAAGAAAGGGTTGAAATTGAATGTTAACCAACAAATTAAAACGTTACTTTCGGTCACGAATAATCTCGTTACGTTGCTCGTGTTCCTAATTTCATTTAAATAATTAGTAACAAGTTGTATTTCTGGTAGTGTAGGTAGAGTTAAAGGGTGCGGCTAGTGGCTACCTGTATCTTAGCAAGTTGCTAAAACTTGGTTACAGAAGGAATGCGAAGTATAGGCGCCGAAGCTGCTTGTAGGGGGGGGGGGGACCATTATCGCAGCGATAACTTCAAATATTCTACGTCAGTTGCCAGCCCCCGTAAGCTCTGAGACTCTTTTAACTTGGTTTCCACTCGGAACAAATATAGAGCGAATAGTAGACTCGCTTTAAGAAATTGTCCCAGATCCTTTGTTAGAAATAACTCTCACCTGGAAGCATTACCAAAGGCTGAATAGTTCGCGCTGTTTCTCACCAATTAGTTTTCACAAGCGACTATTGTTAATGTTTTATTTTTGACGTTTTTTATTGTTTAACTCCACTTTTGTGTTTATATCTTCGGCGCATTAATGATAAGAAAAGCAACCTATAAGGAATACGCGTGTTCCAAAGCTGTGGCCTAAAAACCTTTATCGCATCCTAACTCGAGGCGCGGCTCTACCATTTAAAAACAATTAGTGTTTTATAGAAAGTAAAAATATAACATGTTGCCATAAATAAAAAATTAACGGCGTTAATAAATACTCTATAATAGAATGTTTTTATATGAAGTTCCATTTGACATAGTGAGCGAAGTAGGCAATCCCTAAAATCTGAAATTTAATCACGCGCGAATTTCTCGTGAAATAACGAAGATACGACAACTACAGTGACACTTTCTAAATATAAATTGACCCCACTGATTCTGAAAATCACATTTATTTTCTCCTAAAATCAATATTTTAGAAAGTTCAATATTTGGGAAATGCGCGTATTTTGGCGCGTGCTTAAAATTGTGTCACGCAAACAGCTGAAATTGATGGACAACGATACCCTTATTGATATTCTCGAATTCCGTTTCTTTCCGATTAACGGTTTTTGAATTAATCGGCTTTTACTGCAAAATCGCCCACAGCCAAAGACTTTTGAAAAAGAGTGTACAACATTAAGACGGATGATGTTTATAAAGACTTTGAATTTCATAAAAACCGCTTTGACTTCTCTGATTATCCACCTTCGCATTTCCTTCATTCTAATCAGAATAAAAAAGCTCTCGGTTATTTTAAAGACGAGACAAATTCGCAGTTAATTCAAAGCTTTGTAGGACTTCGTCCAAAGCTTTATTCTATTAAATTGTACGGGGAGTCTAAGACCGCTCAAGAGATAGAAAAGTAGCTGCGATTGGGGAAATCTTTAGAGTCAATTTTAAACCATAAAAAGGTTTGTAAGGGCGTTGCCATGAACGTTATTAGAAACGTCATCCGCCACGAAGACTATGAACGTTGTCTTTTTAATCAAGAAACCATGTCAGCCGAGATGATGCGTATAGCTAGATTCAAGCATGAGCTATTTACTTTAAATACTAGAAAACTTTGTTTATCACCAAATGATTATAAGAGATATATTCTACCCTGCGGGGTTCGTACATTAGCGCACGGGCATAAAGATATTGAAAAATGATAATGAATGCTTGTATTTATGTATATTTAAAAACTACTATTGCTATAAATTGTAAAAATTACTTTATTGAATACCTTTTGCACATAAACTCTTTAATCATTTTATCATTTGCATTTTATCTTTCTTAAACCTAGACACAATGTTATACATTTCTATTCCTTTACACCTGTTTATAGCAAAATAGATACAGAATGCTCCACACGTATTACTAGAATTACTCTGTAATTGATTAGAATTAAAAGTAACAGTTTTACTGTTTCGTTCAATAAAGTCATTAAATTTAAAATAATCTGGCGGGTTTCCAAAGTAATCCATGAATTCACAATTTTTATGTTTAGAAAAATATATTAGAACCCAGTGTTCTCCAGGTTCAGCACTCGTATCGGTGTTTACAATAAATAGAGAAGGGAATATTTTTACATATTTAGGTAGCTTGTCAGCCGGGAACACGCCTCGAAATATACTTTTAGTACTTAAATCTTCTTCAAGAATTTTAGTTATCTGTAGCGAATCCATTAATTACTGTAATCGAAAATCACGGTTCGATTTTTATCAATTTCAATCAAATTTTGATACTCAGCGTAAATTAGAATGGAAATCGTCTACGGTAACGGTTTTGAAAATTTTAATTATAATCTCAGGTTACTGTTTTTTACAAGATGCAAGTGATTAGCGTTGTTATTAAGATCCGAGGTTAAATTGTACGCGAATAAACAATTTCCGTTAGGGTAATCTTCCCGACTTATCTGATTCCCTTCATCTACGTTCCACTGATTAGTTTGAATGAAAAGATTACAATAGGCTTGAATATATTGATTTTCCTCAAAGTTTAGATATAACGCCTTATGAGGGACGCTGCTACCGGCAATGTACAATCCAATGCTTGATAAATCGAAATGTTGAAAGTTGTACGGTGATTTTTTCAAATCTCCTAGAAACGCTTTTTGTTCCACAAACCCGATAACAACTTTCTTGGGTGCTTGTCCGGTAAATAAATGATCTTGCACACTAGCCATAAGACCAGCGGGTATAGAAAATGAGGTGCACTCCGAACGAGTTATAGGATATTTAGCGGTTCCATATTGTAGCGCATTGGCTTGAGCGAGCGATAGTTCCGGTATCACTTTAACTTTCCTCAGATAAAGGGAAGCTGATAAAATCTCCACTTCACATTTTACGTCGGAGTGAACGCAAAAAGCTGCTCTATTTTTATCGAATTTAAATTTCAAATCAACCATATTTAATAAAAAGCGTGGTTGTTGACATAAATCAGTATGGACTACGCCTAACAAGTCAATCGCCCCTTTTTGCGCTAAACTCGCTCGTTTAGAGAAACCATCGTTATCGAAAAATGAATCGAACTTTCCAGGTGTATCCCGATAGAAAAGTGAACTCGTTAAATAACTTTTTTTCGCAGATTCTCCGAACGTTAATAAAGTTTGTATCATACTTTTATAAGCGTAATTTTGACTGGAAGGTGTTACTGATCTTTCATTACGAAATACGTGGACGTCGCTAAAAAGCGAATAAAGAAACAAATTCTCGGGGGCGATATTGTCGGCTGGAGTTCCGGCGGCCTCACCCGCAACACCTGGAACCGCGGGTTGCGGTAGTTGACCATTATCTTTAGTTACCTTAACTCGAACGTGCAACAAAGTTTGTGAAAGGTCTATATACGTTTCAGAGTTACCGTTGATAGAAAATGTAATTGATGCGTTATCAACTATATTTGATATTGGATTATACTCAACCCATTCTCCACCAATAATCGAAGATTGTGTCATAGGTACTTGAAACAAATCTAGCTCGGAATTTATACACTCAACTGAGTGCGGGTGTAAAAGGGACATTATGAGAATATATCGGAACGATTAGGGAACCGTCCTTTCGCTATTCGCCTGCTGTTGAAATGGCGCTTTTCGACTGAGTTCGTTTCCTTTTATTTCCGGAACCCGTCATTCTTTTAATATGATCCGTAGCTGAAGATGTTAGTCTCATGGCTTCATCAGCTGCTGAAGCTAAAGTTTCCCTTCCAGCGTTAATAGAATGCGATTTAAGTGCTGTTTTAATTAGGACTCCGCTAACAACATCGGTCGCTACTTTCGCTCCGGTACTTAAAAGTTTTTTTCCCAAGTAAGAAGCGCCTTTCTTCAGTAAAGGTACCGCGAATCTAAACGCTGAAGATAATATATTTCCTAGTCCATGTCCTCTTTGCACAGCTAAACCTCTATATACAGGTATTCCACCGAAACCAACCTGGTTTAAATAGTAACTTTCATAATCAGTTCTTGAAGGTGAATATTCAGACCTCATGATGTTAACTGTTCGCTCTCTTAAGCTAGAATGAGGGTGTGTCCTGAATGATTAAAGGTTTATAGTGAAGTCCACATTTTACGGGGTTTAAAATGTAATACAACGTGAGCTTTTCCACTATGAAACTGTATTGGCTCACCTAAATAATCTGTTATATTAATCTCTATAGTCTTAATATTATTACACACGACTGGTAGGTAATGAGGTTGTGAAAATATTTTGGTAGCTGTTTTCCCATTAGACTCGGCTTTCTCTTCGACGCTTATGATTCTTAATAGAGGTGCTAAACTATCCCCAACAACGCTATTTTCAACCAGATCAGAATAAACGAATAAGGAATGTAACCCAGCGTTCATATCAACTGGGTAGGGGGTTATCATTGAATTTAAAATGGTGAAATCATTATCTCTTCTCTCCCTAAAACCTAGTAAAATCGATAGATCGGGGCCAATTACAGCTCTGATTTTCGGTTGCAATTTAACTTTAATTCGATTAGAATAATTTAAATAAGCGAATGTAACTTGTTCTTCTTGGTTGTGGACGTTCATAACATGTAATAGTTCTTCCGGAGTTTTATAAAAACCCGCGGGAACTTCAATTATTTTATCATATTCGAGAGGGTCTTTAACTAGAGGGTTATCAGTCATTTTATCATATTCGAGAGGGTCTTTAATAACCAATAGATTAGGTTTTCGAACGTTATGCCATGTCCGAGGATAGCTTATTTCCGCTAACCCAACTTCGTACTGTTCCTCAAATCTTAACGGTTCAGCTAAATACGTTCGAAATTTACCAACGCTATTATCTTGGTAATATAATGACGAGGAATCTGAAGGTAGCGTTACGTAAAAACTCATTTTAAATCCACTTCTTGTATCCAAGAATTAAATGTAGGGTCGTAATCTTGCCACTTGACATACAGTTCTACGCGGCCGTCCGATTTTTTCCTCTTTTTTATTACTTTTTCGATTATGAAGTAACAGTCTTTTAAATCTCGACCAACAATCTGAACCTCCTCTCGATAGAATACTCCTACAATGGGGTTAGAATTTCAATCCATCAGCTTATATACAGGTGGGTCACGTGGTAGTCTCTCAGCTATTTTAAACAATTCTGTAGTAAAATTCGGGTTATATTTCTTATCGAAAATTGATAAATTTCTACTTATTCTACAAATATCTCCAATTTCAAACGCGTATGTTAACGGAGGAGAAAAATTTACCGAACCGTAAAGATTTTTCCATATTTTAGCAGAGTTATCTAGAGTAACTTCCGCGGGTTTACATTTAATTGATCTGTGATAACTATTGTTATAAGCGTTTATAATATCATCTAAAACGTCGATATATTTAAGGGTGTTATTCTGCGTGAAATAGCGATATAAACGAGATTTAAAACTTCTAATGAATCTTTCAATAATGGACGCTTTCATTTCCGATCGGGTAGCGAAAAATTTAATGTTCCTTCTTTCTAATTCACTCTGCACTTCTTGACAGACAAATTCGTTTCCATGATCACTTTGAATTCTTTTCGGTTGACGACCTTTTTCAAAAACGTTACGTAACGCTTCTAAAATTGTTACACCTTTCTTATTTTTAACCGCTACAGCCATAGCGTATTTGCTAAATATGTCAATAATACATAATACGTAGCGAGAGCCTGAATTATATTTAGACAGCTTCTGAAAATCTGCCAAGTCCGCTTGCCACTGTTCGTCAATTCCATAAACAATAGTTCGATTTCGTTTGAATCGTCTTCTAGCAGGTTTATGCAGCGTATATGTATCCTGCTTTATTAGAAATTGTTTTACTTTTTCCAATGAAACCTTTAAACCTTTATGTCGAGCTGAATTATAGAGCGTTCGAACTCCAGCGAATGACCCTGGGTCTGCGGGATTAGTATAGATTTTCTCAAGTTCTTTCTCCATATCGGGTAATATTTTGATGTAATGGCATGTATCGCCAAAAAAGGAAATTAAATAATTCTAATATTATAATAACTATGATAATTAATACAGCTGTGATAATTTTCGGTGATTTTGAAAATGATTGTGATAAATAGGCTAAAAGTCCCAAAGAGACCGTTTCTGTACAACCTTCCATTGTAGGCTTATACTATGAAATGAGAACAACATTATCAGGTTAATATATTTTATTTAGTATGTATCCAAGGTCTTAGAGGACTAGGTGAAGATGATGATAACATTAAACTACTTGGTGGTGTATGAAATACAGCGAATGTTTTTAACAGTGTCAATCTTACAGGATTTTTAATTAAACGTTTTGAAATATTTGACTTATGAATGCCCTCGTAAAACTCAGTAACTCCTATAGGATCAATCACTGTTCCAGGCGTTTTTCTCACAGCGTCATACAAAAGATCGATTATATTAGATCCTCCAATCACTTGTCCTCGAATAGAAAGCTCTCCTGAGATAGTCCATCTAATATATCTCGGATCTTCCGTAGTCGCTCGGTATAATGAAATTGCATCACTAACATAAGTTGCAGGTAGAGAATAAGATAACCAAGTTTTAGGTCGTTCAGAGTTTTTAATAACGGGAGAGATTTGCTCTTTACGTACGTAAGTTAACCGTCGTTGGAGAGTTTGATTGTATAATGTTAATTTCTCTGATTCGTTTAAATCTGGATTATCTAGAATAGATTTCATTTCATCATCGAGTGTCTTCTCTTTTTGAAGTTCAGGTGTTTCTTCTGTTTTGGAAGGTGTAGTGTTTTTTAATCTCTCTATTACATCTTCAGGTACTAGAAGCATTTTTCGAGCCATCATCGGTTTATAGCTCGGCTTATTGCACTTCCGGCGACTGAGCTAACGATAGATAGCAGTGGCGCTAATAAAAATGGAAGAAAACCACCCTTTTGTACCAGTATCTTTCGTCGTTTTGATATAGGGTTCTTCTTCGACACGTTTCGTATAACCACGCTATGTTTCTTTAACCGCTTACGATGACGTTCTGACAGTTCAATTGTTCCGTGCAATACATTTATACAACATTCAACGAGAGCCAATATAGCTTCCTTGCTAGCGTATTTAATAGCTGTCTTTCTTTGATTTAGATTACAGGATGTTAGGAAACGTAGAAAGTCTATGTTTTTCTTAACTCGTTTTGAGACATCCATTTAGAGATTTTCTTAGCCTTTCTTAAAGCGCAATGAACAGTTTTGGAATGAAAAGGACAGTCTAATTCAACGTCTTCTAGTTCTGATAATTTAGGACAACCGGTATCTTCGATGTTAGTTACTGGAACACCGAGGAGTGTCGATAATACTGCAGCTTTTTCTAAACCTTTGGTGAAAAACGAAGTCGCTTTTTCCGCTATCTGATTGCAAATGTCACGTCTCGTTCTGTAAGGACGTTCGCCGTCATCCCATCGAAGGTGACAAATGTTATGAGATATCCTTCTGCATTGTCTTTTATCTTCGTTTGAAAGCTCTTTGAAAGGGCATGGAGATTTGAAAGTAAACACTTCCGATTCTTCAGTTTCTAATACTACGTAAGCTAATTCTTTAATAATCCACTCTCGATTAACCCTAAAAAAATTCCCTTCTATAATACACTTCATTTTGGAATAAAGACAGCCGATTCTTCACCCGGTATTAAACCTGTTCAAGTCAACTAATAAATACCCAAACTTCCGTGACGTAGCTTGTTGAAACGCATCAATAACGTATTTGCTATTGGTTGGAGATATCTGCCTCGCGAGATGATAAATTGTTGATTTATCTCGTGGTGATTTAAAAATAAATAGATAATGAGCATTTAAATTTAAAGTTCTTATTTCTTTTCCGGGGTAATAAAGGTTTTGCATTAAAATTAGTACGGAGGTGTTTCTGTGATGAGATCCACGAATAAATAAATTAGTTACATCTTTATTATTAGATATCTCGCATAACAAATCGTCTAAAATAACTAAATTCCTAATTTGCGGGTTTAATATATTAACATCGAGTAACCCTTCGTGAAACTCGACTGAAGGTGTGTGTTCTAATATTGATTTAAATAGTTTCGGCTGATACTCGGTATAACACCATATTATCCTCTCCGGAGGAGGGGATATACAGGTCTTCTTATATTGAATCAACCGTCCCACCAGGAATGACTTTCCGCATTGGGTGGACCCGGCTACAAGCCCATTCATTGGATGTTGTAAGCTTAAATCCATAATGGTAAATGAGAATCGGAACATTAGTGCAATCAAATTTATTAGTTTTTTAACAAGTTTTTAGCATTGCATATTATTAGTGACATTATATTATTTAAAATTTCTTTCGACAATTCACAGCGAATAGTAAACATTTCAATAATATTTTCACAATCTACCGACATAATTATTTCATAAAAATGCAAATCTACACGCTTAGAATAATCCGTCATGATACAATCATGTGGAGTTGAGATGGATGATCAATTTGACAGCCATTGCACGCTTTCTTCAGAGCTTCGTGTAATTGTTTAATTACAACGTTAGTCATCGCCTCCTTTATATCCTTGATTTGCTTTAAACACTTCTGAATCGACTCGTACTGGTCGAGGAAATTCAACCAAGAAGATTGAGCGAAAGCTACCCCCTCTTTAGTCGGTAACAGTTTTCCATAGTTTACTCCATAACCATGGTACATTTGTCTAACATCTAAAACCTTTTGTTCGGCAAATCTACGAACCGAAAACCGTTTAATTTCAATACCTGTGAAAACCCACGAAGTTTCAGCTTCGTTATTGAAATAAGCTTCAATGGCATCTTTCTTTGTCCATAGCTCTTGCAGTTCCGCTTCTGTTAGTTTGATACCCTTTGTTAAATCTAATAGACCGCAGTGGATGGTTTCATCTGCATAAACGATTAACCCTTTGTCAGCAGACACAGGAAATGAACAATTCCTATAAAATAAAATCATTAAAACAAAGTTAAGAATTATCACTGAGTATTCCTACTTACATTTTAAGGTTCCTCGGAGTCACTTCCAATACAATTCAGATGGTGAACTTTCTAAATATGGTCTTACTATTATACGGTTTTCCCTTTTTATACTCTGAAATTATTTATCTTCGATATCTTATTTATTAAAATGGAGTTTAAAATTAATTCCATTCTACGTATACGCATTTTGAAGTGTATCGCGTTACGTATATTGGAATTTACCCGGTCCTCATACGGAATCACGTGTACAATTACAATACTTGAGAACGATACGTTTCTCATACTTAAACTTTAGATATTCGTTTGAAATACTCGTGAGAAAGGTTCAAGTGTCAAGCATATTTAAGTACTACAATGATATTAAAATGAAGTTTAAAAATATTTCCATTCTACGTCATTTTAACAACGAATATTCCATGACGTCAAAACACTCAAATCCATGTTTTAAATTCAAATTAACCGCGCCCCAATCCGCGCACGTTAACCGCGTCCCATATTCCATGACGTCAAAACACTCTTAAATTCAAATTAACCGCGTCCCCCGGGTAATCCGCGCACGCCGCCTAGGTTATCACTTTTTACATCATTTCAACTTATTCCGTACGATAAAACTTGATAAGATATACGTTCAAGTGTCTTTCAAGATAAGCGGAGATAAATAAACAAGTTGGCCTGGACATAATATGTTGATATACGGGAAAACAAATCGTCGCGAGAAATATCATAAATATATTGACTTTTCGACGATTTTACCCTCATTTCCCGGACCCCGATCCTGAACCTGACCCCGACCTCGGGATCGGAGCCTCGCCCTTACTTTCCTTCTACTAACATGAAAATAGTTAGGGAGATGCCACTATTTACGATTCTACTACTTAAGGGCGACGTCATTAGGTACGATGCTAGTTAGGGCCTTTTCAATTGGTACCATCTTCTCAAATACCTGTCCCTTCTTGGCCGCAGTAAAATGCCCAGGGTTACCTATATATCACCTTCTTTACTCAGCGTAGCTGAGCTTTTTCCTATAATATTTCTTTTATATCCATAACGAAACATTATCCAAATTATGTTTGCATATTAAATCGTAGCTGCGAATCGTATCTATAAACAGCAAATTTGTATGACTAACCGAAATCTTGCCATTTTTTATCCGTTCTGCCGAGCTCTAAGTATAAAGCCTTTATCTTACGTATTTACCTTATAAATTAGGATAACGTTTTTAAATAATAGTGTAAGTTAACTTTAATATTATAAAAACATTAAATACTGCGCGACACTGTGAGGGTTTATGAAATTTAAATGACAACATAGTTTGTACTTTAGAAAAAATGCTATAAAATTTATTTCAATTGAAAGACGCTTAATAGTCAACTTTAAATAGTTTTAAGCATCTTGTCTTTCAAATAAAAAAATACCGTTAGAACAATGCTGCCGGATCTAGTTTTGAAACTCTATAAGGTAAAAGTAAAAAGACTATTTAGAGCGAATATATAGTCTTTACAAAAGCGTTTACGTCAACCATGCGCCACCTGTTAAAAAGAGGGGAAGATAGATAGGGAGTTAAAAATTGAACCGAAGGAAACTACAGCTGGGCCAACCACGGGCCAACAGTATTCAAAAATATTCTACAATTATTAACGAAAAAGAGAGTTGGCTAAGTGGCTGCTGCCAACTCCAACCCATTGCCAACCCGAAAGCCGAAGAACCAACCCTTTCCCAACGGCTCTGTGCTACCGGCGATATTTATTGATGTTTTTAAGAAAATGACATAATTGAGACGATCCCATTCCTCCTTATACTCATAGTCAGGAATCCATACCTCTACTTGGAATGCTTATCCTGCCGTATCGGGTATGGTAGGACCACTCTGACGGCTTTGGCCCCCTATGAAATAAAAAAATCCCCATTTTGTGCGCTCCCCCTCAAGTAGGTGTTTGAGTCCCAGACTAACTTCCGTTTTTCCAACTTTTGATTTGTTGTTTCGTTTTATTTTGAAATTCGGTCTAAGCCTTATTCCACGACATAGCGCTATGGCGTGCGGTATCACTTCTGATTAATTTTTTTTATAAACTGCAATCAAGAAAACAATCAAGCTGGAATCCAAAACAATTCATTACAAGTTATCTTCAAAGAGAGTTATGATTATGATAAACCCGAAACAAGGGCTGAGTGATGACGTTTTGAATGCCCTATGGCGCGAAATGAACTGTTATATATATACAAATACGTATTCTGATAACATCTACCAATCTTAGGGCCAGCCTTGAGGTATTTGGCATTGAAAGATTTATGTATAGCGCCAGTGATTTGTTGCATTTTACCTGTGCCAGTTCAACAAACTTGAAATGACTTAATTCAAGTAGAAATTGTTAATGGGTCATGTATTGAGCTCCAATGGACTATATCTGACAAGTTATAAGAATTAATTAACAAAGTTTCTGTGCAAAGAGGTTTTCGTCTATGAGAGTGGTTTACTGAATCTGAACATACAGAGATAGCTATATCTGCTAGCAGACGACCATATACCGAAATTTTGAAGTTTTGAGTAGAAGGTGTTAATCCAATGAAACGCGTAGAAAAAAACGTATACTCTGACGTCACAGTTATGTCAATAATAAACCGTCAGCCACATCGAGACGAAAATCTGCCGCAATAATCATTCCAAGTAGAGGTATGGATTCCTGTCAAAGAATAAGCTCTTTTCTGCTAATTAAAATATAATCAGTTGCGTATCTCACTTTTTCTTTAGATACAATTTTCCTCCCCCTCTCGTGACGATGATTAATTCGACCATGTTGCCTTTAGATCATTTTAACTATGTCATCCACTCATTCTCAATGAATAAAAATAGATACATTATTGGTAGAATTATAAGATAAATGTTTGGATTTATTCAAAGGTTTTGGTATTGCAAAAATGGATTTAAACTTCGATATATTTAAGAAAACCAATATACAAAATACCTTGAGTTAAGTTTCTCTTTTCAGGCTGCATATAACAATATTCAACCATACATTGGTTCTAGAATGTATTTGTTATATAAAAAAGACAATGATTTTTGGGATGAGTAAGGGGATAGGAACAGCGGGTACAGGACCAACGAGCACATGATCTGGCTGTTTTTTTGGCCCAGGCATCAGACTTTTCATTCCCGTAGAACCCCCGGTGGGCAGGAACCCAATAAAGCTGAACCTTATTCTGTGTGCGTAGCTCCGAAAGGCGGTATAAGCAGCTATTAACCAGTTTGGAGGAGACGCTAAACTATTTGATAATTTGAGAGCCTTAAGAGCCGCTTGACTATCCGAGTAAATTTGGCTAACTTTGTCATGAAGCTTCTTTAGGAGAAAAAAGTCAATACAAAACCAGATAACAGAAATTTATGCCTGCAAGACACTAGCGTAAACACCAAGGCTCTTATTTAAGCCGTAGTTGCTACATGGTAGAGTTTGGTGTGCCCATTTCCCAATTATTAGCTCACTAGCAGCCATTCTGGTTAAGCCTGTAGGCACCCATAACAGCAGCTTCCTCTATAAAGAGGTGAAGAAGAAGAATATTTAAGAGAATTTCTAGAGTAGCGCTTTGGACTGTTCTCATAGCTCCTGCAATGCTGACACAAGCCAGCCATTGTAGTGTGCGCGGCTCACACTGCGCAGTCTTAATTTTGACCCCTAACCACCAGACTACAGCCACGTAAGACAGCAATGGTCTATTGATCATAGTGTACAGCCAGTACGTCACTTTGGGGCTAAGGCCTCAGGACCTGCTAACTGCATTTTGAGACACTTTTGTATTATTCAAAGAGATATATTAAAAATTAATATTACGACTTAAGTTAAAACATAGGGTAAGTTAAGTTAAATGAAAACGTTGTCTAGGGGAAACTGAACTTCAAGTGTCATCATTATTTAAAATAATAATCTAAATAAGGAGAACAGGTTTGACCTCTAGGATTGAAATACACTTAATAAAGCAAGTGGGGAAACATGAA
Source organism: Leiobunum rupestre (assembly GCF_980474605.1). NCBI lineage: Eukaryota > Metazoa > Arthropoda > Arachnida > Opiliones > Sclerosomatidae > Leiobunum > Leiobunum rupestre. The sequence continues at coordinate 6,205,550 of NC_143390.1, forward strand.
TCAAAAGGGAAAACATACTTAATACTTAACAACATTGGAAAATATTGGATCCAATAAACAATAATATATATATATATATATATAGTGATGGCTGGTAAACCCCTTTTTGCCAATGAAGCGAATGTACTCACGGTACCGGTACCTAGGTAAAGTTTATGTGGCGGCACGATCCAAGCTGACCACGTGACGAAAGATGGTAATAGCGGGCGACGAAACGAAGGTACCTGGCTAGGCAAACCATGGAAGGCACGGAAGTTTACTCGGCGTTCCAGAGAACTCTTTGCGGCGGCGTACGATGACCGAAGAATTTACTAGGCGGACTTAGTAAAAAGTGAACGGACATGATTCAGAAACATTGGCTCGAGAGCTGAACCCGACATTGTCTTCCCAGGGCGAGGTGAAGACCCAATCGTTCGCTGTCCTCCTCGCTCAATCACAAGAAACATTCTCCCTTTTTCGAATCTCCCTTCCTCGCTTCAAGGGTTGTCAGTCTAGCTTTTTTTTTGGTTTTAGGAATCCCAGATTGCGACAAACGAGGTAAAACGATGCCCGGATATTGGGCCTAATCCGATGACGACTTTTAACTGCACCTGCCTGTATGGAAAAGTTTCTTTTGAGAGCGAAGGAAACTGCTTTATGAAGTAGCGCCTGGAATTTCCTGGGCTGCGCGAAAGGGACAAGGGGTTTACCAGATTGGGGATACCAGTATTTCACGAAGAAAGGAAACGGCATTCTTTACAAAAGGAATATTGGGGATTACAAATATTTTAAAACGAAAACGTTTTCAAATCATACAAAGCATTTATGAAATATTTATAACGAAAAATATAAGGGTCATAAGCTTAATTTAATTTAAAGTAATTAAATTGATAACAATTCGTTACAATTTCTAGTCCTCCAAAGTAACATTTTACTATTTTTGACAATGAAGCCAAGATGATTTTTCCACGTTAGTTTGCTGTCTAGAACAACACCAAGGAGTTTCACCTCTGCGCTCTTAAATAAGATAGTCCCCAATAGGGAGGTATCATTAAAGAAATTCTGTATCCTTTTACGAGTAAAAGGAACCAGAACTTAGATTGCCCGTAAGGTCAACCTCTCTTCACCAGCACTCCACCGAAGCAAGGGCCCTCCTTACTTTATCACTAAAAGTTTAAAAAAATTACTAGTAATAATGATAGCGATATCGTCGGCATAGTAGAAACAGCGGAATCCTTCCCTGTTCCAGCCTCCTCAATACTTTATCGACCACCAGACGCCACAGCAGGGGTGAAATAACATCACCCTGTAGACAGCCCCGGCTGGTGGTGATCATAAAGGATCCACCAAGCAGGAAGGATAGCACTATACGATTCGTCAACATAGCTTTGATCCAGAGACAGTGTCATTTATACCAAAGCTCTTAGCAGCCTTCAATATTTATGCATTAGGCACCTTATCATTGGCTCCCTCAATATCAAGGAAAACCACATAAGCTATTTCCTTAAAATTACTTTAGCCATAGAGGGCAGTCTCAGCTGATTTGCCTTCTTGATAGGCATACTGAGCAAAACCACCGTGTAACCATGGAACTAACTAACGCTAGGGACGGGTCGCAGGCACGCATTTCCCTATTGCTTCTTTGAAGAACGCCTGTTAACGACCCCTCTCGCTTTTTTTTTGCCCCCCCCCCTACCATTCAGTGTGGAAACTACTATACGAAATTTTTATATTAAAATTCGTCTGCTATTCTAGGGTATTTTCGAGATCCATCGGCGGTTTTGTGACTTTTGTCGTGTGATTTTTTAAATAATTAAGGTGAATTTCTTTAAATTGCACGAATATGGTGAGAGCCAAAATATGCGTATACAGTGGTTGTAGAAGTGACAATCGACAAGCACATAAAGAGTATATGAAAGATGTTTATTTTGTTATATTTCCTAAACCCAAGCGTAATTACACTAGATGCAAACAATGGATAGAATGGTTGGGTAGAGACGACTACCCAATTAGTCGTGTAAATAAGAATACTTATTTATGCACAAAGCATTTTGTTGGTGGTCATGGTCCGACTCCGTAATATCCTTACCCAATTCATAGTCCCAAAGGAAGCAAATTTGTTTATTTTTCAATGTGATTATTTTTCAAAGTGATATTAACAGCATTTTGAAATATTTCAGGAGTACGTTTCCATTTTAAAACCACTTGAAACTTTGGATATCAAAATATTGAATCCAAAGATCGTTATGTTAGATCATACCTATGCAAACAATTCCATGATTGAAACCCCAACTAAGGAGCTAATGGATTCTGAAGTAAATGGCAGGAAAATTATGCACACCCAAAGTGTTAATCATGGTTCAGATTTGTATGCTACTTCGGATAGCATCCAGGCATCAGAATCTAATATTTCCATGGAACAGGATGGTCATAATATAACTTTTGAAAAAACAATCAAAACTGTCTTCAGTCTGTGCCGATCTCCTTGGTCTTTAACCTTTCTCGAACGTTGTTTGAAAGTTCGCAAGATGGATGAAAAAGTTGGAAGTGTACTCATTTGCGTGACCATTGATAACACCTTTAATGCAAGCTTAGAAGTTTTTGGAAAAAGCATTAGCGAGAGCTTCGTATTATTGAAATTACCTAAACATATTTATGACCAAGATTCATTAGAAACATGCCTGAAAAACCTAGATGTTAATTTTCAAATTTGCATTGGAAATCCTGATGAAAATTACTTGCGTATATTTAAAAACCATCAAATTAAAACTGCTTTTCAAGATCCGGCATTAAAGGCAGTACGAAGTGAAAAGTGTTGCTTATTAATTCCCGCTAGTGTTGTGAAATTGCGCTGTTTTTATTGTCTCAAGCAGAGTGGTAGTTTTCGTGCTATATTGTGTAAGGAAACGAAAAAACTGAAACAAACACTTCACATTTCAAGAATTTAAGTAAATCTACACTAATTGATAGTCTCAGAGAGAGCAAGAAAAATGAAGCTATGCTGAAGACTAAAGTGAAACGTCTAGAGAAAAGAATTCAAAAACAAATTGAGAAGCAAGGAAGAGGTATTGAGGGTGATGACCATAAAGAACTGTTGGATATTCTAGAAAAGAAGGTAAAATCAGATGTTGAAAATAAAGTAGGATACTTCTCAGCCCTGTTTTTAAAAACACAGTTGAAAATGCTCAAAAACAAGCACCAAAATAGAAATAGATGGCACCCAGTCATAGTTCAATGGTAATAATCAGCTAGGCTAATACCCAAGGCACCACCTTAGGCCTAAGTCAACATGCGACTTTTGAAGCCCTTAATTCAGGTGGCCGGGTTACAATGCGTAGGAGGGTGGTGGCAATCCCTGCATGCCACGAGATCGAGCCAACAGCTCCCTACACTAATTATTACCGTTAACCTAGACAAGTTTTTATGGAAGGGGAAACCGAAGAACTCGGGGGAAAACCCCTTAAACCATTGGGGAGAGAACTTGCAAACTCAACGCTCCGGTGTCTCTATATGCATGGAAAGTCGGGGGCTTTATACGATGTTTTTCAAAAGTCAAAAATATTGCAGTTACCTTCAAAATCAACCCTTAAACGCCACTCTGAAAACAGGATTTCATGGTAGCCAATTTAAAAAATGCAAGAAGAATATAGTAAGATTTCAGTTCAATTACAAGTGAAACCAGAGCATTTTATGCTAGTGTTAGATAAAATAAAAATTGAAGAAGATCTTGTATATAGAGTTGAGACTGGTAATGTTATTGGTTACACACGATTAAATAACTATCTAGACAAATTGACCACATAAGAAATCAAACTTATAAAGAAAAGCCACTCGCCACCCACGCGCTTCAGTTCATGATTAGAGGCCTAACAACTGGTTTTAAATATTCATTTGCTCATTTAGGAACCGCATCGCTTACAGCTGAAACTCTTGATTTGTTAGTTTTAGAAGCAATTGCTAAGTTGGAGGCATGGGGATTTAAAATTGTAGCTGTAGTCGGTAAATGTTTTAAAATGAATGCTGGAGAATGTGGATATAAGATAGATAATCCTTACATTGCTGCTGGATCTCCTATTTATTTTCTCTTCGACGTACCACATTTAATAAAGACTATCAGAAATTGTCTTGCAAATAGCACAGAGGGCTGTAAATATCGGTTAATGCAAATTCACGGAGAGAAATTAACATGGAATACCATAAGGGCAATCTACAAGAAAGACATAGACAAATCAACTAATTTTCGTAAATTACATAAACTAACATCTGACCATATTAATTTGGAGAATAGAATGAAAGTGAAGCTTGCGACTCAAGTCCTCAGTCAATCAGCTGCAAATGCCATAAAAATGGAATTTCCTGGAGAGTACCCAGAGACTGTTCGCTTCATTGAAACCTTTAATAAGTGGTTTGATATTTTGAATTTGGGCCATCTTTTAAAGGGATACCGCTCGTGTAATCAAAATCTCAATCCCTTCCGAGATTCAAATGACCAGAGACTAATTTGGTTAAAGGATGTTTTCATGCCCTATCTTGATGAATGGGAACAGTACGTTGAAAGCCAACCAGTTCGTAAAGCCGATAAAAAAAATTATCCTCACCCAAAAGACGCTTTCTGGACTACGCCAAACAAGTAAGACCAAACCACTGGTAAAATCATATAAACTGCAGATAGAATAATTATTTCATAATTTTTACAGCTAAATGTATTTTGGAATTAATTCCAATGCTTCTTGAAAAGGGAGCGAAGTTTGTTTTAACAGCTCACTTCAACCAAGACCCACTAGAAAAACTATTTCGACAGTCATGCAAAGCAGGACAAAATCCAAATTTGCACCTATTCTCAAGAAGTTCCCAAACATTACGAAAGCTACAAGTAGGAAAATTAATACTGAAATCGATGGAGGGGTCCAATACTCAAGAAAGTGAAGCATTTCCCAATATTTAAAAAATACTGTTTTATTGCTATTTTTTTAGGAACATTGTATTTTTAGGAACATTTAAATAACATTTTGTTTTGATAAATTTGAACATTAAATGGTTATGTTATGTTAAGGGCCTGGGTTTTCTTTTGCCTGTCACCATTTACTTCCCGCTAAACAAATACCCTGGTGGTAGACCAACCGCAGAACACATTGGCCTTTAACATTAAATGATAATGTTATGTTTTGTGTAAAGTTCATGTTTGATTTCCTCTTTTGCCTCAAGTTTCAGTTTTGATTTTAATTTACCTTGTGTACGCGTTCTGGTATCCAAGTTTTTTGATCGGACATTATTATTGTGGGCATTTTTTAATGCATTCGTGTGACCATTTCCAATGGTATTTATGAAGGTGCTAGTTATGATGTCGAGAATACATTTAGAATCCCCAACACTGACTCCTGCCTTTCCACAAATTGAAGCCCATTTTCATCAGTTGCTACAGCCTCGACTGTTAAATTCTTCTTATTTTCAATGTAGTTTGCATTGTAAAATCTTTCAACAATTCTGTTTATGTCTAAAAACATTTCAAACCCTTCTTCAGTGGAGTATTTAAGGTTTAACCTGTTTTGGTAATCCACCCACTCTCGCCATTCTTTCTAACTTTTTATAAATCTTTTTCCCAAATTATTTCTCCGATTTTCCGTCCTAACTTAATTTTCTTAGTTTCACACTTTCTTGTTTTGACTAGTTTGTTAATGATTGTACCAACAACATAATATAGAACACTATCAGAACTTTAGACAGAGGTGTGGATGTGGAGGTGTTATTTGTTGCGTTTTGCTCACTAATTAGCCTATCAGACTGATATAGATAATCCAGAAAAATAGAGATTGCAACATCTTTTCATTGCTTGACACATCAGTATCATCCTGTAATCATATAAAAAATGTCAATTCAAATTAAATATAATATTCTAGTATATAAAAACACTAACATCTTCACAGTCCACATAAAACTTTGGTCTTGTTTTTACAGCATGCAATTTTTTGAAAGTTAGATAACATTCATCTTCATTAGTTTGAGTGAATAAAGCCGCAACGTAAAATTTAACATTCTCCAGAAACGCTTGATTTTTTTGGCATATGTTAATGATCCATCTTAATGCCAAAGTTGTACTAGCTGTTGTTGGCATTTATTCTTTGAAAAACTCAACTTCAAATATTGCCTTTTCCCATATATGTTTAAATTTTTCATTATACTCATTTTCTGCCATTAGGAACTTTTTATCTTTTTTTCCTTGGCACAGAAGCTTTGGATACCTTCTTACTAAAGAAATTACATTTATAAATTATTTGAATTACGTTATCTAATTATTAGTACGTACACTTTTGTTGTTGATGATATATTTGTAACTTCTTGAAGTGCGCTATGGTGCTCTTCTAAATTTTCAAATCTTGTTAAATCATCACTAAGTTCACTATCATCTGTTAATAATGGTTCTATTAGATTAGATTAATATCTAATTATATATTATAATGGATAAAAATAATATACCTGAAAAAATTACTTATTCTTGACAAGGTGGTGGCCTTTTCTTGTATTTTAATATCACAGCCATATAGCAAGTCGAACGTTATTTACCGTTACTTAGTTAATTGTCATTTATATTATTTATAACTGCCGTTTATCAACATGCCTTTATTTACCCTTACAAACAAACCATCTGCTTTCCTTTCGCAGCAGAGATAGCAGACCACTTTATCTTCTTTTCCCTCCGACTACCGACTACCGACCCTCCCTTCAAAAAAGCGAATCACCTTTCCGGGAATGCATAGAATTCCCGCTAGAGCGAGTTGTTGTCGAACTTTTTTCACAATTCCTCGTCTGCGACCTGTCCCTAGCGTTAGTTAGTTCCATAGTGTAACGGTGAGCGTTAACGGATAAATTTGCGTTTGTGTTGGGTTCGGTTGTTTCTTCGTTAACGCTCACCGTAGCGACGGTTTCAAATCAGTTTTATAGGAAAGTGTAATGTTTATGTGTAGTGTGTTATGACGGTTGTGGGTGTTGAGTCGGTTGCGGGTGTTGAGTCGGTTGCGTGTGTTGAGTCGGTTGCGGGTGTTGAGTCGGTTGAGTTAGGGTTAGGACGGTTGTGGGTGTTTTCTCTCCAACTTCCTCTAATTGACTTTTGGGACGGACCGAGTGACGATGGTTATGGTAAACGTCTCAACGTCCAAATGGCAGGGTTTCCAATAATTGTTCACGGTATACGTCTTAGTATCAATTTGCGATCGCATCGGGCGGGATTTGAATCCAAGTCCTCCTGTATGACAGGCGGACGTTCTACCACAGAACCACCGATACATATTACGTTAAAAAGAACCATAGTTCATGACCTACCTTTCAGAATAAAAGCCTCAGCGGGGAGCTGCACGTAAATTTAATTTAACAATTAAATAAACTTAACGACGGTATTTCATCAAAAAGATAAAGTAGTTCAGTTTCTATTCCGAAAATCTATTGCCAACTTACTCTTTAACCGTGTAATTTTTTTTAATTGTGTAAAATACTTATTTTAGGTTGCAATATTGTTATTAAGGTTCTAACATGGTAATTAAAATTACATCTATTACCGCTACCGGCACTAAGTTACAAGTGAACGATTTAACACTTCTCCGACTGCTTCGCATTGCAGTTGGTTTACCACGCTCAATGAAGGCAGTATCTTAGGTAACCTCTCGTCTTTATTTAATCCTTAAAATAATTAATTAAATAACTAAATATAGCAGTTCATTTCTTTATGTTCTAATTTGAAAAAACAATTGGCAGCATCGTACTTGGTCTACATTTACTTTAGTTGTGTCGGTGCACAGTGTTTCGAAAAGCCCAAAATGCGGCAGAAATTAAAAAATTACCAAACACATATAATATTTACATATTTATAACCAGGAAGTCAACAGGAGTAACGTAGCAGCAAAATTTTAATGCTGCGCCCCCTAGCGACGAAGTTAGCTTCGCCCTAGGAACACAGGGTTAACGTTGGTGGCATTCGATAGCCCTTAAAGAATTTAGAGAGTTGACAAAAATTCGCGGTTGTAAGTCTTACCATATACTAATAAAATTAAGTTTTAGGGTTGGAAAAGTCCATTTTAGGGCATGTTCACCCGAGATTTCTTCCGAAACACGCAATTGGATACCCAATATTTTTCGAACGTTTTCTAGTAAACGTTCCATTATATCCATTCTATAAATATTTCCGGTTTCCCTTCGCGACCGTTGAAGAAAGTTGACTTGGAAGATTTGTAGAATATTACTGTAAATCTAGGCTGAAACAGCCATATTTGGCTATAAATTTTATCAGCGGGTAAAGCAACTTATGCATACCAATTTGGGTAATACTATTTTGCAGATGTCAATTAACCCCCATCAACTCAAACATTGGAAATACGTGTGGTTATAGAGACTTTACGCGAATTTTCCTCTGGCATTTTCCAAGGCCGTTCTAATATGACCCAAAGACACAAATAAGTGTGACACTTATCGGAGGCCGTTCTTATATGACCCAAAGTAACAAATAAGTGTGACACTTATCGGAGGCCGTTCTTATATGACCAAAAGTAACAAATAAGTGTGACACTTATCGGAGTATTATGCTTAAAACGTATGACCCGAAGTAACAATTAAGTGTGACACCTATCGGAGGCCGTTCTAATATGACCTGAAGTAACAAATAAGTGTGACACTTATCGGAGTATTATGCTTACAACGTATGACCCGAAGTAACAAATACGTGTGACACTTATCGGGGTATTATGCTTACAACGTATGACCCGAACTAACAATTAAGTGTGACACTTATCGGAGGCCGTTCTAATATGACCAAAAGTAACAAATAAGTGTGACACTTATCGGAGTAATACGCGATCCTTACAACGTATGAGCTGAAGTAACAAATAAGTGTGACACTTATCGGAGTAATACGCGATGCTTACAACGTATGACCTGAAGTAACAAATAAGTGTGATCCGAAGTAAAAAATAAGTGTGATCAGAAGTAAAAGAAATCTTCGATGCTATCAAATTATGAATAGAAGTAACAAATAAGTAAATAGGTGTTAATACAATTATGTGTGGCCGTGGATATATATTGGTTGTGATATCGGCGTTGCAGGCTGCTCTGAATAACTCAAACAAACTTAACACATTAGAAGGATTGTGGGTATTCTGACCGTCGTACGTCTTGTTTGATGAGGTTCTAATCTGTTATCAACGCTATAAATCAATTTTATTGCAATATAGTAAAATTGCATTACACTTCCTGAATTTTTCCTAAAAATTTAACGATCTTAAATAGAATAAAAGATTAAGGTAATTTTTTTGTAAAAAGACGATATAATTTTGAATATTTATACTAAAGAGCCGGTTACCCCACAAGTATCACTATTTATGTAGAATTTCAATGACTATTTAAAATCATTACCGAATACATTTTGGTATTCGTAGTTGCTTTCTGAAGAAGAAAACAAATTGAAGCAAGATGACAATATTTAAAGCACCAAAATGTGTGTTTTTTTTTAAAAACCGAAAGTTACTTTTAAATTTAACGCGCTTTCACTTATTTAAATAACGTGTTTGTTCAAATATGGATAAACTACAAAGTCAAATTGTTGGCAATGTTCGCCACGACCGCTCTTTCAACGCAACAATAACAAACGACGCCTCATTCAGTAGTAATATTTTACCTTCTTTAAGTGCTCGCCAACCAACAGTTATTCAATTGATAAGAGCAACCCAAGAGTTCCCATTACTAAAAGGGAATTAGTTGGAATATTCAAGGAACACAAAAACCTAGGTGACTGTATTTCGAGTATCCGAATCTTACTTGGATATAAAAAAAAAGAAAAACCTTGCGAAGTTTCAAATGGAAATTCTACGGAGAGCGATTGAGAGCGAAAAAAAAAACGTTTAACCGTTGGTGGAAACAAGCTGGTAGAGTGATGGCTAACTTTGAGAGGAAGCGCCACGTCTGGTTGCAGACCGCTTTTAAAATTCCTGAAACTCTTCTTACTAATTCTGATCAAAATACGCCCTTAGGAGTTCCTGATGTAGGAAGGCCAATTATCGAATTTTCGGTTGCCTCTGCTCGCACAAAACGAATTCACGTTAGTGAGTTAGCATCCTAATTGGAAGACGAACCCGCTGGGAAAATCATAAAAGCAGTAGCAGTAGCGGTTGAACGGAAAGGAGAAACTGGATTGACCTTGGACTTACAAGAACTGATGAACCGTTCGAATTCAGCATCAGCTGTACCCGAAATAATGTCCAATTATGTGCCAACGTCTTGTTCTGACACAGAAGCTCTCGCGTTGATTTAAGATGGCGATTTATCAGTAAACAGCACCTATAATATGATCAGGCAAGCTGCTTTATCTCATGGCTCTTCCCATCTTACTATAAAGTTCTTCAGGCTAAATTACTATGCAGGCCGGCTGTTGTGAATGTATCGTTCGTTTCTCTTCAAAATCTTTTAGACCACAATGTAGACAGGATTTTAAATCTTCAAGTATAATTTATCATCAGGTACACAAAGGACATTAATCAGGAAAGTTTACATCTAACTCTTTCAGTCTCTTGGGGCTTTGATAGAAGCACCGGTCAATCGCGGTATAAACAGAGCTTCGTTAGCTCTATCGACTCTAGTGATGCCTGCCTTTTTGTAACCACAATTATTCCTTTGAGCCTAAGATCAGAATATGGACATACCGTCTGGAAAAACAGAACCCCACAGTCAGTACCCTTTTGTATGCCCCTAAGAATTCAATTTATTAAAGAATCCAAGGAATCTATATTAGCCGAAAGTGATTGGGTAAAACAACAAATTGAACAACTGCAGATCTTCACTTCAAACATTTCGGGCATATCTGTGTCAGTCAATCTTAATCTTACTGTAATCTACGGCAAAGTGCTTAGTATTTTATCAGGGTCTTCGTCTCAGCAATGCAACAGCTACCCAATTTAACGACATTCATCGTCAAAACCTTTTACCGAAAGATGGAATTCCGTTACGATATGGACTGAGTCCATTACACGCCTGGATACGGTTTATGGAGTTTTGCTAACATTTGTGGTACCGCAATTTTGATGGATTAAAGACCTGGCGCCTTTAGGGGGGAGCTAAGAACCCGACCTTTATTAAAAGAAAACAAGATATTCAACGTTTGATGTGTGATAAGTTATCATTAAGGGTAGACTTTCCTAATCCTGGTGGGTCTGGCACGAGCAACGATGGAAACACGGCCAGAAGGGCTTTTTCGCCTTCAAATCAAGAAATATTTGCAGAAATTCTTTCCATTGAACGTTGGCTTGTGGAGGGTTTGCGCGTAATTTTATGTGCCATATCCTCAAATTTTCCCATTGATTCCGAAAAATTTTGCTAGTATTGTCTAGAATTAAGTAAAAAGTACGTTGGCAATTATAAGTGGTTTAATTTGCCTGTAACCCTACATAAAATCCTTGTTCATGGTGAAATAATTATTCAGCAGTCCACTTTACCTATAGGAGTTCTAAGTGAACAGGCGGGTGAGTCCCGTAATAAATTATACCGTCGAGACAGGGAAATGCATTCTAGGAAAACATCTAGAATTGAAAATTTACGGGACATATTTAATCAAGCCCTGGATTCGAGTGATCCCATTATTTCGAACATTTCCCTCAGCAAAAGAATAGCAAAGCAAAAACAAATTCCACTTCCGAGAGCCATTATGGATTAACTTAAGAACCAAATGAACCACCTTATTCAGTCAGTTTAAATAATTCCGAACACGAGATAGAATTGTGTAATGAAAACCGTAAATATTTTCTGAACAATATGCGTTTAGCAACTGAAAATATTGAATAACTATGTTTGCTTCATATATTTTAAAACAAATAAGCAATTAAGATATTTGTTAACATAATTTTTGTATATTATCAAGTGATGTTTTGCCTGATTAAACTGTTTTCTATAATATAATTTTTGCAAATTAGTATAAGCTAGGGTAATACTAATTTGCATAACGGTAGGGCTTTTCTTCTGTTATTCGTTTTAGCCAAATTTTGGCTAGGAATTTTATTACTAATTTCTAAATATTAAATCTCAACTTTCTTCAACGGTCGCGAAGGGAAACCGGAAATATTTATGGAATGGATATAATGAAACGTTTACTAGAAAACGTTCGAAAAATATTAGGTATCCACTTGCGTGTTTCGGAAGAACTCTCGGGTGAACATGCTCTAAAATGGACTTTTCCAACACTAAAACTTAATTTTATTAGTATATGGTAAGACTTACGACCGTGAATTTTTGTCAACTCTCTAAACTCTTTAAGGGCTATCGAATGCCACCAACTTAACCCTGTGAACGGTGTAAGAAATCGAAAGAACCGACACGATCGACGCAAACGTAATATGTTCACCCAGTCTGAACGCTGCTTTAGACATCAACTTCAATACAATAATTGATAAATTAAATGTAATGTGCCGCACGTACGAAGATTATAATTGTAAGAAGCGTTAAATACAATGTATGTTTCACTTTTATAATTAAATGAAAAAATCGTACGAACAAACTATATTTTTATAGGAACGCTTTACTAATTGTGTTTGTAAAAAAGAATTATTTTTGCCCAGCTAGAAAATATTTCCAGTTCGTTCAAAAAACCTTGGTTTATAGAGATAGAGATAAAAATAAAACGCGCATGTGGAAACGTAAAAACACGTGCATTAAATCGTACAGGCAGACTAACCTTGGTGTCAAAGTCGCAAACACCGAAAAACAGTGAAATCTACCACAGTCACTATTCTCTCATTGTTTGAGTACCTCGTTGTATTTGTTACTAAGCTACGGGAGGGGGGGAATTTTTACTTCATAATTAACTGAAAGGTTGACGCAGGCATGCTGAGAAACAAATATGGCTTATAAATGACACGGCTTAAAAGTTTCAGTAATATTTTTGATTGATGTTATAAATTGTTATTTTGAATAATATAGAGAAAGAAAATGAAGTATTAAAGCAAAGTGAAACTGGTTTTCATGTAGTATAAAATTTAAAAACTATTACTTATCCCAAAATTTCCAATTTTTTTTTGGAATTGAAGAGTAGAAAATGGTGTTATACAAGTTGAGTTCGATTCGCAGAATATTAAGGGTAGACCCAGAAAGCATGAAACTTCAGAATCAAGCTCTGGTAAAAATGATTATAAGACACGTAAAAGTACCAGGGTTTCCGTATTTTTTTGGTTCAAATTTTGTGGTAGGGGCTACGGCCATTCAGCCATACTGCCCTAAATAATGAAAATAGTATCGCTATTCAGTATAGTCATGACTATTCATGCAAGATATAAGTTTCTGTTTTAACCTGGAAACCGAGCAAACAGACACAATCTCTTCAGGTAGGTTGTTCCATGGAATAATTGTGCGACGAAAGAAAGATAATAGTAGAATCGCATTTGGAGTGAGGAAGATGAAGTTGGCGACTGTTTCCACGGGTGGAAAGTGAAGAAGCTGAATATGAAAAATAGTTTTGTTTAGGGTCACGCAGAAGTTTATAAACGGTGTCTTCATTTGATTGACCCAGGCATTTTTCTCAAACACTCTACCTTCTAGAAATGTGAAATTTTATCTCGGTGGAGATCGAAGTTATTTGTGAATTTCAGAAAAATCGGATATTTTTCACGGTTTTAGAATTTGTAGTTTTTGAACGCTAGGTGGTAGACGAAATGTTTCAAAGAGTAAGTTGTATAGCATACTCTAAAACCTTTAATGGAGTTGGTATGGTCAAAATCGTACATTTTGTCACTGAAATAATAGGTCATGAAAAATAACAAGCTGGTACTACCCAAATGTTTTTACGCCTCATGTTATTGTAATGATTGTCTGTGAAAAATTAACATGTTTTGAGCCAAATCATTGTTTTACTTTTACAAATTTTTTCAAGTGCAATTATTATAATAAGGAATTACAGAAAGTTTTTTATACATACGAATCAATACCACCGTCCGCGATGAAGCATATTCTGGAACGAACCACGGACTATATCTGGAGTAATGAGTTGGAACGCTGCAATGATTTTCTGGCGCAAGTCGTCTTCGCTAGTGACTGGCGTCTTGTATACTTCCTCCTTGACGAATCCCTACAGGTAAAAGTCCAGCGGTGTCAAATCTGGGGACCTAGGAGGCCATCGCACTGGACCATTCTTCCCAATCCAACGCTCAGGGAACTCGGTGTTGAGGTATTGCACACATGCCGTTCCTGGTGAGGAGGTGCACCGTCATGCAAGGACCAATGGTGTGGCAGATCGACTAATGGGACATCTTCCAATGCTTCTGCTACTTCTTTTCGTAGAAAATCCAAGTAGCTCACCCCATTAAGCCGATTCGGAAGAAAAAATGGCCCAATGACGCGATCTCCTAGTAGACCTGCCCAGACGTTTAAACGGAATTGTACTTGATTGTGATGTGGAAATCCCCAGTGCGGATTTGCATCGCTCCACATATGGTTATTCTGGCAGTTAAATGGGCCGTCCCTTCCAAAGGAACACTCGTCGGACGCCAGGATCAAACGTAGGAAATCTTCGTTGGCATCCGCCATGGTACTAAACCAGTTACCGAAATTCAACCTAAGGCACTGAATACCATCGCTAAGTGCTTGGTGGAGCGTGGCACGAAATGGGTGAAATTTATGGTCGTTAAGGACACTCCAGACATAATATTTTGACAAGTCCAAATCGGAGCATGCCATTCTTTTACTTGCTCTTATACTGTGTCTTCCATATTAGTGTTATGACGTCCAGGTCCGCGGAATCTGAGATTCACATTGCCGTCTCCTTCCAAGTCAGCAACAGCTCGGAGAACAGTGTGGTGATTTGGTTGACTGTCAGGATATAACATTTGAAACAACCGACTTGTTAAACGTGCATTTCGATGACCATCACCGTAGCTCAACCATCCTGGACCGCTGTTCACGAGTATAACGATTCATACTGTTTTACCGGATTACGTAGAGTTAATGTTCTTCAAACAAAGCGGTGGCACTTTAAATAATAAAACGGACCCACATTTTAAACGAATCAGAAGTGCAAAAAAAAAGCTTTCGGAAATTCAGTTGGCATAAATTACACATTTTGTAGACCCTAAAACCTACTTTTTCATGTTTAATAAAAGACACAATTTTTTGTCCATAGAAAACGTGTGCGGGGTCCTACTGTAATTCCTTATAAAATTGCACTTGTTCTAACACTGAAATTGTAAAGGTAAAACAATGATTTGGCTCAAAACATGTTAATTTTTCACAGACAATCATTACAATAACATGAGGCGTAAAAACATTTGTGTAGTACCAACTTGTTATTTTTCATGACAATTATTTCAGTGACCAAATGTACGATTTTGAGCATATTAACTCCATTAAAGGTTCTCGAGTATGCTCTACAACTTACTCATTGAAACTTTTCGTCTACTACCTAGCGTTCAAAAACTACAAATTCTAAAACCGTGAACAATTTCACGATTTTTCTGAAATTCACAAATAACAACGATCTTCAACGAGAGAGTACATACTGAAAATTTCACATTTCTAGAAGGTATAGTTTTTGAGAAAAATGCCTGGTCCGGTCAAATGAAGACAACCTGCATAATAGGACTAAATCCAAATAGAATCTTCGGCACTTTAAGGCATCCATGAAAGGGCAGTAAGTCTGTCATTTCGATTAAAATTTTGTAAAGTAAATGGGATTTTTGAGGCACGAGCTTGAACATTTTCTTATAAAATGATGTCTTGAGAATTATGGAGATTCCAAAGACACTTTGATTCCAATAGAGGACGTAAAAAGGTGGTGTACAGAATTATTAATTTTTTTAGTGAGAGTCCCGTGAGTTTAATTACAGCTAAGAGGCTTTTTGCACGATTACAAAGTGAAGAGACATGATTATGAAATTTAAGGTCCGAAGTTTTTATAATTCCGAGATCTGTATGCTCTGATACCCTTTGTATATTTTTCCCAAAGAGATAGTACGGTGAAGGTAAAGAGGTGTTGGTTTTTCGTAGGTCAATATAATACCCCATTTTTATTTCTCTACCTAAGTGGGACTTACGGACATTATATGTAAGCCTGTTATGAACTCTAATCATAGTTAAATAAATAAATCAGCTAAGCTAATACCCAAGGCACCACCTAAGGCCTAAGTCATCAAGCGACTTTTGAAGCCATTAATTCAGAAGTATTTGTTTTCTTATTTAATTCTAAAATCTAAAGAAACACGAACCATTATCTTCAATTAAACGTATCCTAAGCCTTGTCGAATGCCAACAGCATTAGCAGTAAAAATGCATAAATAGAAGAAAACGCTTTCAACAATTAGAGATAAAATCAATAAATGTACTCAAATTAAATTTTGATGAATTAAAAAAAACGTTAGATTTGTTTTACTAGAGTTGTTGTTCACAACGTGCACAAGGCTTTGATACGTTTAAATTGAGCTGAAAATCGGCCTATCGTCGTAGCGCACGCGTCTCGCCTTGATTTCTATATATCCGCGGGAAACATTTAAAATTTATCTCTAGCACTACTCAAACTTGATCGCGTTTATCCAATTTCATTTACATTTACCCAAATTTACTCGCATTTAACCAATTTTGTTTCCAATTAACCTATTTAGTTCGCATTTACCCAAACTTAATCGCATTTACCCAATTTTATTTCTATTTACCCAAACATAATCGCATTTATCCAATTTTTGAAGTTTAACCATTTTTTTTGCATTTACCCAATTTTGTTTCAATTAACCCAATTTACTCGCATTTATCCAATTTCGTTTCCATTTACCCAATTTTAGTTGCATTTACCCAAATTTTATTTGCATTTACCCACATTTTATCGCATTTACGGAAACTAATTCGCATTTACCCAATTTTGTTTCCAATTAACCTATTTAGTTCGTATTTACCGAAATGTATTCGCATTTACCCAATTCTGTTTCCATTCGCCCAATTTAATTTCCATTTACCCAAACGTAATCTCATTTATCCAATTTTTGAAGTTTAACCATTTTTTTTGCATTTACCCAATTTGGTTTCAATTAACCCAATTTACTCGCATTTACCCAATTTTCTTCCAATTAACCTATTTAGTTCGTATTTACCCAAATGTATTCGCATTTATCCAATTCTGTTTCCATTCACCCAAACGTTATCGCATTTATTCAATTTTTGGCGTTTACCCAATTTAGTTTGAAATTAACCCAATTTACTCGCATTTACCTAAACGTTTCCAAATGCCCAATTTTATTTCCATTTACCCAAACGTAATCGCATTTATCCAATTTTTTGCATTGACCTAATTTTGTTTGCATTTACCCAATTTGGTTTCCAATTAACCTATTTAGTTCGCATTTACTCAAACTTAATCGCATAAACCCAATTTTGGTCATATTTACCCAAATATATTTGCATTTACTCAAACTTAATTGAAAAACGCGCAAATTTGCAGTATATATTATTCCTTGGACCCATTTGTTTCCTTTTGCCAAGCATTTCGTTTTTTTCTGCAAATGCCATAAGTACTAATTTAACTGAATTACAAAAAAATGTCCAAAATTATTACCGGAGGCACACTCAAATCATTCTTGAACACGTTCGAAGATTCAAGGTGTATTACGAATTCGCGGCCGAAAACTATGGCTGCTCTTTATTTTACAAGCGCATCTGTAAGAGCCCAAAATTATGATGATAATAGAGGCTGATATCCCAGGTGGGTGCACCGGTATAAACATATCTGACGCAATATGATATCCTATGATGCGTTAAATCGACTTGTTTGTTTCGTAAAACTTGACCCCAAGTCACAAGAATTATAAATACTATTGCACGTTAATTGAAAAAGCCGGAACAGATTTTGAATTTTAATATCTTCTTTTGAATATGCGTATCTTTTATTAAGACCTACAATTGCTTTAAACCTTAAGATATCCACCTCCTTGTAGCTATAGGATCATATTTCAATCTCATATATTTTTTTTTGGTTTCAATCAGGAGCATTTGAGGAACAAACGAAGAAAATTGAAAATATAATCGATAGAACCGATGACGAATTCGTGAAACACATTTTAATAAGAAAAAACAACTCGCAATGGCGTGTGCGTCCTTACCTGGATGATTTTGATTTGAATTTGTTAAAAGATTCTGTTCGTTATGACGACCTCCTTATTGAAAGAGAGGTCACTCTGGACACCGTTATTGGCCATATAAGGTCAAATCCAGTGTACAGATTCCTCGTGGAAGAAGAGGGGGAGGAAAAAGCCAGAAATCTCTTGAAACAAATGAAGGTCGATATTCTTGAAGAATTGGGTCATCAGGGCGACGACATGAACGGAAAAGACGACATGAAAGTTACAGTTACATTAAAATGCACACTAATCATGGGAAGGAAATTTACATTTCGGAGCTAAATAGCCACTTCGAATATTTTTAGAATATGGCAATAAAGTTTAAACAATTTCTCAAACATTTTATCATATTTACACAATCTGTTTTTGTATACTTCGCGTTAAAATAATTAAAAAAATTACTCACTTTCATTAAAGAAAGTGCAAGAGTCATAAGTAATAATTTAATATGATACAAACAGAAATGATGTAAAAAGTTGTTCAAAAGTAACAATGTTGTGTTTCAGGTAATAAACCATATTTTAATGGAATAATGATTTGATGAAAGTGTTCACCCATCTTAGGCAAAGTGCGTTGAACATAAACACTACATGAAAACTTAAACTGCCTACTAATTATGTTCATGCCACCTGTTACTAATAGCTATATTGAACTTATTTTGTCTAATGGGCGAATGTGTGGGGGTAGTTGCTAATTTCTCCAGAATTCCCCTTAATCTTCAAAGTCTGAAAAGTCGCCCACCCCGTCGAGTTGGCCAAAAGTGGGGCCACGAGTTACCTATGCCCACCTGATTAAAACGTCACCGGTTCGTATCTGAATGTTAACGTAGACAATGAAGTTGAAGACGATAAAAATGGGTGATTTTTATGTATGGACTACTATTTTATATCAAATCATATTATACGCATATTAAAGCAAATTATACCCGTATTTCATTAATTATACCATACATTTTGTTTCATTGTTCACCAAAACAGTACAATAGCACCAACAAGTTCGCGAACAAACAAATTAAGCGTGACATCACTATGAACATACATTCCCTTCGTGTAATTTATCGTCAGTGTTGTGATTGTTAATTGATTGACTGCTCCGAAAGTATAGCAACATTAAATAAAACAAACACAATTTTACGTTGAGATGAGAATGAAAAAAAATTAAAATAAAATCCTCGTAATATTTAAAAGTCAGTAATTTCCATGACATTTACTTAAGACATAAAATACTAAAAAATAGATGAAATTGATTAAAAATATATCTAGAAAATATTTAAGACGAAAAACTTAAGTAAGGTTGGGACAGAACTATTTGCTTATTACTAGGCTTGTTTTGAGAAAACAAGTTGACTTTTATACCAAAGTCATTATAATTATTCATTATTCGATTTAGAATCTTATCATTATGTTCAGTCTCGTAAAAATGTTTTTATTTTCTAAAGGTGTCTTTTATTACAATGGAAATTTATTAGTGCCAATATTTTCGAGCAGTTTTTTTGGTAAGTATACGATGAAGAAACTTTAATTGTTTTTACTTGTAAAAAATCGTTATAAGTTTTAAAATTCTTAGGACTTCCTCATTTATGCTTAAAATCTTATAAAAAAATTAATTTATTTTTCACATATTCTAAAATTGACAACACAGACTGACAACTACTTTGACAAATTAAAGAACCATATCACTACGAAACCTTTGTACAGTATGATATAACATTGCGGTAAATTTAATGGTTTTGAAATTTGATAGGACGCTCTGACTAATTGATTTGCTTTTACTTTGGACTGTTTAATATGGTTTGTAAACAATAGTTTACTGTCCAAGTAAACGCATAGATCTTTAACATTTAGTTATCTTATTTACATGATGTTATTTATACTACAAGGAAAAATGCTGGGTTCGTTTTGAAGGTATACCAGACCATTAAGATTTGTCTTCGTTTTTCGGGATATTTCTTCGGTACACCATTTATTTAAGTTCATAAGATCATTTTTTAAGCAATGCAATCAGAAGCCTGGTTTACTATATTCGCCAGTCAATGGTCGTCAGCTAATTGACAGACCTTAGAATTCTTTATTAGAGGAGATATATCGAATATATAGATTAAATAGAAGCGGACGCTAAATTATACATCTGTTATTTCGCCATTCCCTTTAATATAATTGATTCTGTGACTTAAGTAGTCAAAGCACATTTTTGTTCAGGTTCACCCAAATAATACATCATGGAATTATTCAAAGACGTACCCGAAACACCCTGTAGATGTGAAACTTATTTTTTAAGGTCAATTGACAAAACATTTTTCAAATAATTTACAACCAGTAACATTTCTTTAGTTTTTTATTTAAAAGTAGAAATTATATTCTTTCGACATTAAATAACGAAAATTAGTTCTAGGGTTGGCGGAGGCTAATCCCCCCCCCCCCCCATTTGTTGCGACGGCACTGACAAAGCGTAAAATAAACTGACAAACCCCAATTTACAAATGTTCGCTCAGCCGATATTTGGCACTAGAGAAATAAACGTTTTATTAATTTTAATCTTATTAAATAAAGCAGGATACATGCAAAACAAACAGCCTATTATTAATAAATGTGCTTCAATAATACTACGAAAAATATGAAAATGCTGAATTGTATATTCACAGTTTAGGTTGAATCTTAAAATCGTAGGCCCATTTCTCCTAGGCATTTCCGCATTTGTCCATTGGTAAAGAAAGACAGGCTTGCAAGTTAGTACAGGTACTACACACGTTGAAAATAAATATGCGTACATGATCGTCAAGGCGATACTAGCCTTGATAACAAAACCAGCACCATGTAAAAATGTGTGCTATCACAAACGCGTAAGGCAAAACTATCCTTGATATCAATGTCATGAAGTACTGTAAATGCACTCACAAACACGTCTCTCTCATATGGGTTGCCCACCCGATCAAAACGTCGCCAGTTCGTCTCTAGGTGTAAACGTAGACAAGGAAATTGAAGACGGTTAATTGGTTACGTATCGATCACTATTTCATATCAATTCAATTTATACCCTACCTAATATATTATACCCATATTGCAGCGTATTGTACCAATATTAAATCGTATTATGCCGAAATCAAATCATATTTAACCCATATTAAATCATATTATGCCCATATTGCAGCAAATCGTACCAATATTAAATCGTTTTATGTTCATATATAATTATATTCATCCCATATTAATTCATATTGTGCCCACATTAAATCATATTAGGAAATGTTTATATTTATTTGGAAACAAATTTAAACAAATTCATATTAATTCGTTATATTAAGATATAATATAATTAAACAATTGTTATTTAAAAATTCCAATACTCCGCGTTAAAATATAGAAGGCGCCGGTATCGATAAATATAGTTTATGTTTATGTGTATTATATCCCCATGGAATTTCCCGATGGAGGCATTTGTACTTCGATGCTGTATTGGTAACACTTAATTCTCCAATTAAATGTAATTAACACTCGCTAACTAATTTTCTATTAATAATAATAATTATTTATTAAATTCTCAAGTGTTGTACAACAAAGGAAAAAGGACAGAAAAAGGATTGTACGTACTACAATTATATTAATAAAAAGAGATACTCATAATTACATTTTAGATTAGGAGAACAAATTTATATGTTGGATTTTATATTAAAGCTTTGCAACAATAAAAATTCTCTCGCAATTTTTTTAAATCTATGCAGATTATTTGGTCAATCCGATAGATTAAGAGAGTTAAATAGATTAATACCTCGATGAAAAATTGAGTTTAATTTGAGATTTCTTAATTAATTAATAGATCGAGTAAAAGCGAACTGGCAAAACTTAATTTCCATATGTACGTTTAGATGGCGCTTCGTATAACTATCGACTTTTTCAATAAAGCAGGACACATGAAGACCATAAACATAATGACGTGTTTTGTACAATACTAAATATGAAAATGTAAATTAAATGCGCCCATGTGAAAACGAAACTGTGCGTAAGTATGCGTACATGATCGTCAATCATTGATATCAAAACCAAAAACAAAGTTAAGTGTGTGTTTTAACACAAACACATAGTTCGTGTAGGGCGCTGTTGGCTCGCGTGGCTTGCCAACACCATCCTACGCATTGTAACCCGGCCACCTGAATTAATGGCTTTAAAAGTCGCTTGATGACTTAGGCCTAAGGTGGTGCCTTGGGTATTAGCCTAGCTGATTATTATTATTATTATTATTATTAGATCGTTAAGATAATATAAGCCTTGATATCAATGTCATAAAATATTGCCCAATAATCCAAATGTTACGCCAAATACCGTCTTTCGGCGCCTCAAGTAGTGGTACACTATATCGCGTGGTGGAGGTGTGGAGGGAGGTGTAGAGAGGTGTATGTTAAATTTGCATAGAGTTTTCCTAGGTGAGAGTTCTAAATCAGGAGTGGTTGAGTGTTAAATTTCCAGAGCTTTAGCTGGGTGATAGTTCAAGACCAGAGAGATAAGTTTATAAGATAAGAACTTGATATCGCGCGTGTGTATTTACTACGAGATAATACTGATATATAAGACGCAAGCGCGTCGGGAGAGACAATCATCTGTCAATTTGTGGAATAAACGAAATATGGCTCCATGTAACAACTCTAAAGATCTAGTACAACAATTGTTTTATCTTCGCGAACATAGAGATCGAAGACTGCAGACTGCTACTTAATTTTCTCTCAGAGATTCAGAAAAATTTTCATTTACCTACCCAGCAAACACAAAAACGTCCGTTGGACATCCGATAGACGTCACACTCGGATCTTGCCTTCGTCCGTAAGACATCCCAAAATCCGGGGTTGACGTCGGTTGGACGTTAAAGGACGACCAAATGTCCGGTTTGTCTAGAGCCGTAGTACGTCCCGGGGACGAGTTTTCTGACGTCCAACGGCGATTACGGCGGTCGTCCCCTGGATGTCTTTCTATAAAACCTAGAGATGCCTTTAGGCCTTTCATTTGGTTCAATCATGGCTCAATAGGGATGAAACTAGGACGTTCATTGGATATCGTTTTCTGAATAAATAATTTAAAAAGCCAAACTAAATTTTATTCAAAACATTGAAATACAAGATAATGGAAAAAATCCAGCAACAAGTGTACAATTTGATTGTAATAACACGAACTCTGCATAAAAATTAAGAATTTAAATTTATTATATAAGGTTATTAAATTTTTTCGATAAGTTTTCGAAAGTTGGAAACTTAAGTATTAGCAGTTAACATATAAATTACAAAACTTATATAGTTATTTCATTTTTATATAACAAAATAAATTTCGAACTAAACTATTAAAAAATTAAATAACCTTCCTTATACAAATGTAAAAAAACCGATAAGATTAATTTTTAAATCAGAAGCAAAATAAAACTAAGCCATTTAATACCATTCCTTAAAAAAATTAAGACTATGGGATGAAAAATGTACTCTAGAAATTGCTGTTTCTCGAAGCTTATTTTTAATATCTATCCAAATCTTACTTTTGGAATTACAATTTAACTATATAAAATATAACAGTATAAAATAAAGCTTTAGGCGAACCGTTCAGTGAGAGTAAGGAATAATACACTTAAAAAGTAAAATTGAAACATGTACAGGTCCAAAATGAACTTTAAAAACAGCGAACCTTCTGTAACTTTCGGAGAATACACCCAAAATCTTACTTTTGGAAATACAAATTCACTAAACTATTCACGGAACACATTTGAGCTATAAGTCCACCATTCAGTGAGAGTGAAGATGAATACTCCATAAAGGTAACGAGTCAAAATAGACTTTGATCAAACATATTGTCATGTTATAATCTTTAACGTTTGTGTAGAACGCATTATGGACTTTATGGTGACCTATTCCAAACTATTATATTATATTATTATATTTAGAGCTCATCTTTTTTCCCCATTTCCACCTCTGCTGCGCGTATATTGGCAATTTACCGGTTTGGTCGTGTAAGACGTCAACTCAGCTTGAGTGACTTTTAGGCCTTTTTTGGGTCGCGCTCTAACCTCAACCACTTCTCGTATTTTAATTCTGTAAACGGATTTAAAATCAGCGTGTTTCACTTCATAGGCCCGTCATTTCACGATTTATAATTTAATCAATAACGCCGAGAAATTATAAGATTTTGAAACCACGAGGCATCCATTTTCCCTTTTAAGTTTCAGATTGGCGCGCATGCGCAACGGGAACGGGTGGAAGTCGGAAAAAAGTTGCCAACTTGCCGAATGCCGACACGGCTTCGTTTTGACGGCGGTTTTAATGCCGCATGACCGGCTGCCCGCGTGAAATGTTAATTTTCATATTCTAACATGTTTAAACATAATGATTTAAAACGAACAAATCTTCGGTGATAAAAGGTAAATAATATAGTTAGCTTTCATTTCAACCTAAGTTTTGTCACTTTACGGTATTTGGTAATTCTAAATCGATTTAAATAAAAGTTAGGTTAAAATTTTTGGCCTTGGGTATTATCACTGCCATAATTTAGGAGACCGACTTTTCGGAATTTCGCCTGGAATTCGGTAACAGCTTCACGGCGTATAGTCAATGTAAAAGCACCGCGATATCGAATACAGGATACGTATTATCTTTGGTTGAACTAAACTATCAGTATTTTTGAATGTTTAATTTTTTGACGGCTGTTAAGTTTGACAACTAATAATTTTCGAGCTTTAAAATTTGAAATGCCGAGGAGGCAAAACGACGGGCTGAGTATTTGCGCAGCAAAGGTAATAAGTTTTATGTGGTTGAACTAATATAACAATATTTTTTGAGTTTTAAATTATTTTTCTATGCAGGCCTTAGTTCGGCACTTTTATTAGAGACACTACGAACATTTAATTTTTAATTTTAGAAAGCACTAATTTTTTAACAAATTATAAAATTGGGATGTAATTCTTGTAAAGCACCACGTCTCATAAATGGGCATATATTACAACAAATTCATTTAAAGTATTAAAAAATATTCCTGTGAACAACAGAATGACGTCATTTCGCCTTTCAAATCACAGTCCACTGCTCCTCCCATTTTTAACACAAAAATCTCTGATCCAATTTTGCCCACAAAGGTATTCATATTTATATTTATTTTCTTCCCTACACATTTAACATAAAAATTTTAAAATTTATTATTATTTATTATTTATTTATTGCAATAATCTGCAACAAAAATAAAATAATAATAAGAATAAACTTTAAAATTTTTATGTAAAATGTGTAGGGAAGAAAATAAATATAAATATGGATACCTTTGTGGTCAAAATTGGATCAGAGATTTTGTGTTAAAAATTGGAGGAGCAGTGAACTGTGATTTGAAAATCAAAATGACGTCATTCTGTTGTTCACAGGAATACTTTTTAATACTTTAATTGAATTTAACTAGCTCTAAACTGTTTTTTCAGTTTGAAGAACTGTTTTTGTTATAATCGAGTAATGGCGTCGTACAAAAGAAATCACAAACTGGGCTACCAGATATTTTAAAAAGACTTTAGCGCGGCCAACTTAGATCAGCTTTTTCGCAGTAATTGGCTGTGATTGTAGAAATAATTCATCAAATGAAAATAATGGAAATAAAAATTAGGAAAATAATAATATAAGAAAAATATAAAAATTAAGAACAGATAAAATTAATTAAATAATTAAGTAGTTTTGATTTAACACGCAATTTAATTAATTCACGTTAAATAACTCGTAAATTTAAATAATAATATTCATAATAAAATTAATATTTTGTGGTTCATTAATCATTATCAGCTCAAATACAAATACAGGTGAAACAAATTAAAATTAATTGCTGATAAACGCGCCTCTAGATAGCATTGATGGACGAAACATTTCGGACGAATAGTGGAGATCCATGCGACGTCGATTGGGCTGAATATCGGATGTCGCGAAATTGGTACTACCCCAGCAAACACAAACACGTCCTATGGACATCCGATAGACGTCACACTCGGATCTTGCCTTGGTCCGTAGGACATCCCAAAATCCGGGGTTGACGTCGGTTGGACGTTAAAGGACGTCCAAATGTCCGGTTTGTCTATAGCCGTAGTACGTCCCGGGGACGAGTTTTCGGACGTCCAACGGCGATTACGGCGGTCGTCCCCTGGATGTCTTTCTATAAAACCTAGAGATGTCTTTAAGCCTTTAATTTGGTTCAATCATGGCTCAATAGGGATGAAACTAGGACGTTCATTGGATATCGTATTCTGAACAAATAATTTAAAAAGCCAAACTTGATATTAAAATTTTATTCAAAACATTAAAATACAAGATAATGGAAAAAATCCAGCAACAAGTGTACAATTTGATTGTAATAACACGAACTCTGCAAGTATTAGCAGTTAACATATAAAATACAAAACTTCTATAGTTATTTTATTTTTATATAACAAAATAAATTTCGAACTAAACTATTAAAAAATTAAATAACCTTCCTTATACAAATGTAAAAAAACAATAAAATTAATTTTTAAATCAGAAGCAAAATAAAACGAAGCCATTTAATACTATTCCTTAAAAAAAAATTAAGACTATCGGATGAAAAATGTACTCAAGAAATTACTGTTTCTCGAAGCTTAATTTTAATATCTATCCAAATCTTACTTTTGGAATTACAATTTAACTATATAAAATATCACAGTATAAAATAAAGCTTTAGGCGAACCGTTCAGCGAGAGTAATGAATAATAAACTTAAAAAGTTAAATTGATACATGTACAGGTCCAAAATAAACTTTAAAAACAGCGAACCTTCCTTAACTTTCGGAGAATACACTGCAAATCTTACTTTTGGAATTCCAAATTCAATATATAAAATATAACAGTATGAAATAAAGCTTTAGGCGAACCGTTCAGTGAGAGCAGCACCGGCCCTAGGGCGGTGCGAACAGTGCGACCGCACCGGGCGCTATCATACGTGGGGGCGCCGAAACGGGATCGGGACGACGGGACCAATAACTTTTGCCGGCAAGATGGCGCCACATTGAGATCTCGCACCACCAGAAACACTTGCTGGGGCCGCTACTGAGTGAGAGTAATGAATAATAAACTTAAAAAGTTAAATTGAAACATGTACAGGTCCAAAATGAACTTTAAAAACAGCGAACCTTCCTTAACTTTCGGAGAATTCAACGCAAATCTTACTTTTGGAATTACAATTTAACTATATAAATTATCACAGCATAAAATAAAGCTTTAGGCGAACCACTCAGTGAGAGTAATGAATAATAAACTTAAAAAGTTAAATTGAAACATGTACAGGTCCAAAATGAACTTTAAAAACAGCGAACCTTCCCTAACATTCGGAGAATTCAACGCAAATCTTACTTTTGGAATTCCAAATCCAATATATAAAATATAACAGTATGAAATAAAGCTTTAGGCGAACCGTTCAGTGAGAGTAATGAATAATAAACTTAAAAAGTTAAATTGAAACGTGTATAGGTCCAAAATGAACTTTAAAAACAGCGAACCTTCCTTAACGTTCGGAGAATTCAACGCAAATCTTACTTTTGGAATTACAATTTAACTATATAAATTATCACAGCATAAAATAAAGCTTTAGGCGAACCACTCAGTGAGAGTAATGAATAATAAATTTAAAAAGTTAAATTGAAACGTGTATAGGTCCAAAATGAACTTTAAAAACAGCGAACCTTCCTTAACTTTCGGAGAATTCATCGCAAATCTTACTTTTGGATTTCCAAATCCAATATATAAAATATAACAGTATGAAATAAAGCTTTAGGCGAACCGTTCAGTGAGAGTAATGAATAATAAACTTAAAAACTTAAATTGAAACATGTACAGGTCCAAAATGAATAGACTTGGATCAAACATATTTTCTTCCTACCTCTGTAAAAGACACATTAAAAAACGAGTGAAAATCATTAAAAAAATCAAACAGTTTTTTAATAAAATACTTACTCCAATGATATATTATCAGCAATACTAGAGATTACTATGTTATGATCTTTAACGTTTGTGTAGAACGTATTATGGACTTTATGGTGACCGATTCCAAACTATCGAGTAATGGCGTCGTACAAAAGAAACTACAAACTGGGCTACCAGATATTTTAAAAGGACTTTAGCTCGGCCAACTTAGATCAGCTTTTTCGCAGTAATTGGCTGTGATTGTAGAAATAATTCATGAAATGAAAATAATGGAAATAAAAACTAAGAAAATAATAATATAAAAAATATTAAAATTAGGAACAGATAAAATTAATTTAATAATTAAGTAGTTTTTATTTAACACGTAATTTCATTAATTCACGTTAAATAAACTCGTAAATTTAAATAATAATATTCTTAATAAAATTAATATTTTGTGGTTCATTAATCATTATCAGCTCAAATACAAATACAGGTGAAAAAAATTAAAATTAATTGCTGATAAACGCACCTCTAGATAGCATTGATGGACGAAACATTTCGGACGAATAGTGGAGATCCATGTGACGTCGATTGGGCTGAATATCGGATGTCGCGAAAATGGTTCTACGAGGACTAAAATGGGACGTCCGTTATTCGTCCCGTAGGACGAATTTTGGACGGGACCAAGCTGGGCTCTATGGACCATGCTGGGACGTCCCAGGGACGATTTGTGTTTGCGGGTCGAGAACTAAAATGGGACGTCCGTTATTCGTCCCGTAGGACGAATTTTGGACGGGACCAAGCTGGTCTCTATGGACCATGCTGGGACGTCCCAGGGACGATTTGTGTTTGCTGGGTATATACAATGATCAATGGGATTACATTATATTTGACGCGACCGATTCCTTAAAATAATATGTTAGGTCTTTTCTGCCATGGTGGAGGTGATTTAAGCGATTTTCATCCGCACATGGATGTGCTGGAATTTTATCCTGAGACAGGTTCAAAGACGAATAAGGTGTGGATAAAAGAATCCATCTTTCTAAGAAGAATCTTACCCATCATACATTTACCACCAAATTTGAAATCCATTTTTAACGTTTGGATGAATTCGTGTTTGAATAATATAATGATGCTCATAATATGCAATGTTAAAAAATCTTGATAAAAAATTAATAAAATTGATTACACTAATGCCCCGATTCTCATTATCCATTATGGATTTAAGCTTACAACATCCTACGAATGGGCTTGTAGCCGGGTTAACCCAATGCGGGAAGTCATTCCTGGTAGGGCAGTTGATTCAACATAGGAAGACCTGCATATCCCCTCCTCCAGAGAGGATAATATGGTGTTATACTGAGTATCAACCGAAACTTTTTCAATCAATATTAGAACATACCCCCTTAGTCGAGTTTCACGAAGGGTTACCCAACGTTAATATATTAAATTCTCAAATTAGGAATTTAGTTATTTTAGACGATTTATTATGCGAGATATCTAATAATAAAGACGTAACTAATTTATTTATTCGTGGATCTCATCACAGAAACACCTCCGTGCTAATTCTAATGCAAAACCTTTATTATCCTGGAAAATATATAAGAACTTTAAATTTAAATGCACATTATCTGTATATTTTTAAATCACCACGTGACAAATCAACCATTTACCATCTCGCGAGACAAATATCTCCAACCAATAGTAAATTCGTTATAGACGCGTTCCAACAAGCCACGTCACGGAAATTTGGGTATTTATTAGTTGACTTGAAACCTCACACCTCAGATCAGTATTTACTTCGAACGGGTTTAATACCTGGTGAAGGAGCAGCGGTCTTTATCCCAAAATGTAGTGTATTATAGAAAGTTATCAACACTCCTAAGAGTTTCAGTTACTTACATCGGAGATATCGGTTGCACTAAATTATCATAACTAGAAGATATCCAAGACTGTTCATTACGTTTAAAGAAAGGTTAAGAAAAATCTCTAAATGTATGTCTCCAAACGGGTAAGGGAAAACATAGACTTTCTACGTTTCCTAACATCCTGTAATCCAAATCAAAGAAAGACAGCCATTAAGTACGCCAGTAAGGAAGCTATATTGGCCCTTGTTGAATGTTGTATAAATGTATTACACGGAACAATTGAACTGTCATCGTAAGCGGCTAAAGAAACATAGCGCAG
This sequence comes from Leiobunum rupestre, assembly GCF_980474605.1. Lineage (NCBI taxonomy): Eukaryota > Metazoa > Arthropoda > Arachnida > Opiliones > Sclerosomatidae > Leiobunum > Leiobunum rupestre. Next base: position 6,235,741 of record NC_143390.1, read on the forward strand.
TTATACGAAACGTGTCAAAGGAGAACGTTATATCAAAACGACGAAAGATTCTGGTACAAAAGGGCGGTTTTCTACCATTTTTATTAGCACCACTGAAGTGCAATAAGTCGAGCTATAAACCGATAATGGCCCGAAAAATGCTTCTAGTACCTGAAGATGTATTGGAGAGATCAAAAAACATTACATCACCCAAAACCTATATCTCAAAAAGAGAAGACACTCGATGATGAAATGAAATCCATTCTAGATAATCAAGATTTAAACGAATCAGAGAAATTAGCATTATACAATCAAACTCTTCAACGACGTCTAACATTCATACGTAAAGTGCAAATCACTCCCTATATTGAAAACTCTGGACGGCCTAAGACCTGGTTCGCTCAAATATCTTATTCTCTACCTGCGACTTATGTTAGCGATGCAATTGCGCTATACCGAGCGACTACGGAAGATCCGAGATATATTAGATGGGCTAACTCAGGAGAGCTTTCTATTCGAGGGCAGGTGATTGGAGGATCTAATATAATCTATCTCTTGTATGATGCTGTGAGAAAAACACCTGGAACGGCAATCGATCCTATAGGAGTTACAGAGTTTTACGAGGGTATTCATAAGTCAAATATTTCAAAACGTTTAATTAAAAATCCTGTAAGATTGGCACTGTTAAAAACATTCGCCGTATTTCATAAACCGCCGAGTAGTTCAACGTTATCTTCATCTTCACCTAGTCCTCTAAGTCCTTGGATACATACTAAATAAAATATATTAACCTGATAATTTTGTTCTCATTTCATAGTATAAGCCTACAATGGAAGGTTGTACAGAAACCCTGTCTTTAGGACTTTTAGCCTATTTATTATAATCATTTTCAAAATTAATTATCATAGTTATTAGAATATTAAAATTATTTAATTTCCTTTTTTGGCGTTACATACCATTACATCAAAATATTACCCAATATGGAGAAAGAACTTGAGCAGATCTATACTAATCCCGCAGACCCAGGGTCATTCGCCGGAGTTCGAGCGCTCTATAATTCAGCTCGACATAAAGGTTTAAAGATTTCATTGGAAAAAGTAAAACTATTTCTAATAAAGCAGGATACATTTACATTACATAAACCTGCTAGAAGACGATTCAAACGAAATCGAACTATTGTTTATGGAATTGACGAACAGTGGCAAGCGGACTTGGCAGATTTTCAGAAGCTGTCTAAATATAATTCAGGATTCCGCTACGTATTATGTATCATCGACATATTTAGCAAACACGCTATGGCGGTAGCAGTTTAAAATAAGAAAGGTGTAACGATTTTAGAAAAGTTGCGTAAAGTTTTTGAAAAGGTCGTCAACCGAAAATAATTCAAAGTGATCATGGAAACGAATTTGTTCGTCAAGAAGTGCAGAGTTAATTAGAAAGAAGGAACATTAAATTTTTCGCTACCCGATCGGAAATGAAGGCGTCGGTTAGTGAGAGGTTCATTAGAAGTTTTAAATCACGTCTATATCGCTATTTCACACAGAATAACACCCTTAAACATATTGACGTTTTAGATGATATTATAAACGCTTATAACAATAGTTATCACAGATCAATTAAATGTAAGCCAGTGGAAGTTACTCTAGATAACTCTGCTAAAATATGGAAAAATCTTTACGGTTCGGTAATTTTTCTCCTCCGTTAACATACGTATTTGAAATTGGCGACATTTGTAGAATAAGTAGAAATTTATCAATTTTTGATAAGAAATATAACCCGAATTTTACTACCGAATTGTTTAAAATATCCAAGAGACTACCACGTGACCCACCTGTATATAAGCTGGTAGATTTAAATTCTAACCCCTTTTTAGGGGTGTTGTATCGCGAGGAGGTTCAGATTGTCGGTCGAGATTTAAAAGATTGTTACTTCATAATCGAAAAAGTTATAAAAAAGAGGAAAAATCGGACGGCAGCGTAGAACTGTATGTAAAGTGGCAAGATTACGATCCATCATTTAATTCTTGGATACAAGAAGTGGATTTAAAATGAGTTTTTACGTAACGCTACCTTCAGATTCCTCGTCATTATATTACAAAGATAATAGCGTTGGTAAATTTCGAACATATTTAGCTGAACCGTTAAGATTTGAGGAACAGTATGAAGTTGGGTTAGCGGAAATAAGCTATCCTCGGACATGGCATAACGTTCGAAAACCTAATCTATTGGTTATTAAAGACCCTCTCGAATATGATAAAATAATTGAAGTTCCCGCGGGTTTTTATAAAACCCCAGAAGAACTATTACATATTATGAACGTGCACAACCAAGACCGTAAAGTTACATTCGCTTATTTAAATTATTCTAATCGAATTAAAGTTAAATTGCAACCGAATATCAGAGCTATAATTGGCCCCGAGCTATCGATTTTACTAGGTTTTAAGGAGAGAAGAGATAATGATTTAACCATTTTAAATTCAATGATATCCCCCTACCCAGTTGATATGGACGCTGGGTTACATTCCTTATTCGTTTATTCTGATCTGGTTGAAAATAGCGTTGTCGGAGATAGTTTAGCACCTCTATTAAGAATCATAAGCCTCGAAGGGAAAGCCGAGTCTAACGGGAAAACGGTTACTAAAATATTTTCAAGACCTCACTACCTACCAGTCGTGTATAATAATATTAAGACTGTAGAGATTAATATTACAGATGATTTAGGTGAACCAATACAGTTTCATAGTGGAAAAGCTCACCTTCTATTACATTTTAGACCTCGTAAAATGTGGACTTCACTATAAACCTCTTTATCATTTAAAATGCACCCTCATTCTAGCTAAAGAGAGCGAACAGTTAACATCATGAGGTCTGAACATTCACCTTCCAAAACTGATTATGAAAGTTACTATTTAAACCAGGTTTGTTTCGGTGGAATACCCGTATATAGAGGTTTAGCCGTGCAAAGAGGACATGGTCTAGGAAATATATTATCTTCAGCGTTTAGATTCGCGGTACCTTTACTGAAGAAAGGCGCTTCTTACTTAGGAAAAAAACTTTTAAGTACCGGAGCGAAAGTAGCTACCGATGTTGTTAGCGGAGTCCCAATTAAAACAGCACTTAAATCGCATTCTATTAACGCCGGAAAGGAAACTCTAGCTTCAGCAGCTGATGAAGCCATGAGATTAACATCTTCAGCTACGGATCATATTAAAAGAATGACAGGTTCCGGAAATAAAAGGAAACGAACTCAGTCGAAAAGCGCCATTTCAACAGCAGGCGAATAGCGAAAGGACGGTTCCCTAATCGTTCCGATATATTCTCATAATGTCCCTTTTACACCCGCACTCAGTTGAGTGTATAAATTCCGAGCTAGATTTGTTTCAAGTACCTATGACACAATCTTCGATTATTGGTGGAGAATGGGTTGAGTATAATCCAATATCAAATATAGTTGATAACGCATCAATTACATTTTCTATCAACGGTAACTCTGAAACGTATATAGACCTTTCACAAACTTTGTTGCACGTTCGAGTTAAGGTAACTAAAGATAATGGTGAACTACCACAGCCTGCGGTTCCAGGTGTTGTGGGTGGTGCAGCGGTAACTCCAGCCGATAATATCGCTCCCGATAATTCGTTTCTTCATTCGCTTTTTAGCGACGTCCATTTATTTCTTAATGAAAGATCAGTAACAACCTCCAGTCAAAATTATGCTTATAAAAGTATGATACAAACTCTATTAACGTTTGAAGATTCGGCGAAAAAATTTACTTAACAAGTTCACTTTTCTATCGGGATACGCCTGGAAAGTTCGATTCATTTTTCGATAACGATGGTTTCTCTAAACGGGCGAGTTTAGCGCGAAAAGGGGTGATTGACTTGTTAGGTGTAGTCCATACTGATTTATGTCAACAGCCACGTTTTTTATTAAATATGGTTGATTTGAAATTTAAATTCGATAAAAATAGAACAGCTTTTACGTTCACTCTGACGTAAAATGCAAAATGGAGATATTATCAGCTTCGCTTTATCTGAAGAAAGTTATAGTGATACCGGAACTATCGCTCGCTCAAGCTAAGACATTGCAATATGGAACTGCTAAATATCCTATAACTCGTTCGGAGTGCACCTCATTTTCTATACCTGCTGGACTTATGGCTAGTGTGCAAGATCATTTATTTACTGGACAAGCACCTAAAAAAGTTGTTATCGGGTTTGTGGAACAAAAAGCGTTTCTAGGAGATATACGAAAATCACCATACAATTTTCAACATTTTGATTTATCGAGCATTGGATTGTACATTGCCGGTAGCAGCGTCCCGCATAAACCGCTATCTCTAAACTTCGAGGAAAATCAATATATTCAAGCGTATAGTAATCTTTTCATTCAAACTAATCAGTGCAACGTAGATGAAGGGAAGATTATCCTAACGGAAATTGTTTGTTTGCGTACAATTTAACCTCCGATCTTAACAACAACGCCAATCACTTGCATCTTGTGAAAAACAGTAACCTGAGATTAGAATTAAAATTCGCCAAACCGTTACCGGAGACGGTTTCTGTGATAATATACGCCGAATTTCAAAATATGGTTGAAATTTATAAGAATCGAACCATCATTTTCGATTACAGTAATTAATGGATTCGCTACAGATAACTAAGTACGAAAAGTATATTCCGAGGTGTGTTTGCGGCTGATAAACTACCAAATAAGTAAAAAAATTCCCTTCTCTATTTATTGTAAATACCGATACGAGTGCTGGACCTGGAGAACACTAGGTTCTAATTTATTTTTCTAAGCATAGAAATACTGAAATCGTAGATTCCTTTGGAAACCCACCAGATTATTTTAAATTTAATGACTTTATTGAAAGAAACAGTAAAACTGTTACTTTTAATTCTAACCAATTACAGAGTAGTTCTAGTAATACATGTGGAGCATTCTGTATCTATTTTGCTATAAACAGGTGTAAAGGAATAGAAATGTATAATATTGTGTCTAGGTTTAAGAAAGATAAAAATGTAAACGATAAAATGATTAAAGAGTTTATGTATAAAAAGTATTCAATAAACTAATAAAGCAAATGGTTACTATTCTTGAAAAACAAAAACCATACCAAAACCTTATTTTTATTTTGTATATACAAATATACCACCATAAAACACAATCATTTATTTATTTATTAATGCAAATATCTGAAGTCACTCTTACTGTATGTTTAAAACAATAACAATGGATTTTATAGGAAAAATAAAATTTATTCACATATTTTCAAGCAATTAACAAGATTTTTCTAAATTTTCTGAATCTTCGGCGGGAGTTTCCATACCGTTATTGCGAATGATTTGATTATTCTTACAATATTCTTGATAATATACCAGATCTTCCAGCTGTTCATTTTTCGGCATTTTGAAATCGGGTGGAAAAACAACGTTAGATGACATTAGCGAACCAAGAGTTTTTTTGGCCGCTGTTAGCTCGGACGCTGTTTCCATATTTTTAATTTTATCACGTTTGGATGGCTTTTGACATCTGACAATAAACTCGTTAAGATAATCGATAATTTGATCATCTATAGCTTCATCTTCAGCTATATAATGGAAATGTTTACTTGCCGCACACTTCATCATCCGATGATGCATTTATTTTATTACAAGATAAATGACTTAGTAGATGAACTTTAAGTCCTCTCGCGGTTAGGTATATTTTCTCACATATCCAGCATTTAACCCTAAACGGGTACCGTCCACAGATATCATTAAAATAGTGATTGCGGCACGGCGGATCAAAATAACATGATTTAGTGATGAGCGAATCACACTTAATCTCCGGTTTTCCCATTTAGATTTTCGCATTTTTGTCTAAATCTTTCTCTAAAATTTTATTTTTTTAAAGAGCCTGTATGCGGAGACGTCTTGCGTTTACCCATCGCGTTCGGCTTATGAATGTAGGACATTTCCCACTTTTTTATCGGTGGTCATAAATAAATGTGATGACGTTTTCCAATAACTTATGATAAATAGTTCTTATTTGCATCGTCTTTTTAAGATATACTGAATTTACACACATCTCCACCTAATTTTTTTAGGGTAAATATTCCGATATTGTTGATAAGGTTTTTAATCTCAACTTAAGATATTCCACTTGAGTCAACTTGCTCTTGGACACGTGCGTTTATACACGATACAACAAAATTCCAATACATTCGCAACCTATTCCACCTACTATTACTAAAAACTTAACGAAGTTTTAACATACAACACCCACCACTTCTTAATAAACAAACCGGACACAAATGTATAATGTTTTTCACCCACCGTATGCGGAAAACGCGCTCATATGCTGAAAATATCGCTGAAAACGCGTTCGCGTGCGGAAAATATCGCGAAAAACGCGCTCGCGTGCGGAAAACGCGTTGGTGCGCGGAAAAATCTTCCACCAAAATCACAACCTCAGTCCCACCTCAATCCCACCTCCACCATGGAAGAAAAGACCTAACATATTGTTTTAAGGAATCGGTCGCGTCAAATATAATGAAATCCCATTGATCATTGTATATAGGTAAATGTTAATTTTTCTGAATATCTGAGAGAAAATTAAGTAACAGTCTTCAATCTCAATGTTCGCGAAGATAAAACAATTGTTGGACTAGATCTTTGGAGTTGTTACATGGAGCCATGTTTCGTTTATTCCACAAATTGACAAATGATTGTCTCTCCCGACGCGCTCGCGTCTTATATATCGGTATTATCTCGTAGTAAATACACACGCGCGATATCAAGTTCTTATCTTATAAACTTATCTCTCTGGTCTCGAACTATCACCCGGCTAAAGCTCTGGAAATTTAACACTCAACCACTCCTGATTTAGAACTCTCGTCCAGCAAAAAAACTCAATGGAAAATTTAACGTACACCTCCGCCACTCCTGATTTAGAACTCTCATCCAGCAAAACTCTATGCAAATTTAACATACACCTCTCCACACATCCACCACGCGATATAGTTCTCTCATTGTACCACTACTGCCTCAAATGATCTTGGATAAAATAATATCCTACCCCTCCGTGAAGCTGACCGGTCCTTACGAGCACGCCTGGGACGTCGGATGCGGGACTAGACAGAGCACAATGTTATCAGATTTATAGCCCGGTGCACCTGGAATAAGATCCTTATCACAAAAGGTCTTCATCATTATGCCTTACGCCAGCGCATAGATGGGCGTTGTTCACTCATTTGGTATCCAATCACTCTTTCACTGAACAGTTTAACAGAACATCATCAAACTTTATTACGGCACAATTTAATCTTCACAAACCTCTAAAACCAACTATGAGCAGAGGCCGTTTTAATTATATCAGTGTACATTTCTGAATGACTCTAATACTTTGATATTATCATATAAAAAATTTTGTTTTTTGAACACGCGGCCAATTTCACAAATCAATATTAAGAAGTTACCGGTACTTTTATATTTCTCAGCCAAATGTCTTCCGAGCTATAATTAGGCTTAGTGATTTTATAAAGATTTTTTAAACTAAACGTCATTTAAAAATCACTAAACGGCAAACAAAATAACTGAAGACAAAGGCAGAATGGTGAAAAATGAACCATTGGTGTTCTCAACCCAATAGCGCGAGGTTATATTCCCTTGAAAGAATGTCTTGGGGAAGGGCAGGCTGCTCCCAGAAGCACCAAAGCTAAATACATGTAGTATCTTATAACCAGGGCCGGATTAAAAGGTGGGGGGGTCCCTAATTATCTTTCAAAGTCTCCCGTTATAGAAGCTCCCTAGTGGAAGTGTGAGAACTGCTCTTTCGATATCAGAATTGAGATTTTTTAATATAATTTAGGATATCATTCGGTTTTCGTTAGAAAATATTACCTAGGAATTTCTATGGTGGGGCGCCATTCTTGTGGTGGCTTTAGCCACGGCTGCCCTCCTCCCTTAAGTCCGGCACTGTTTATAACTTGCGGTTCACAATACTAGGTAATATTGACTACGCTGAACGCCGGACAATCGGGAAAGCGTCTCACCTACATATTTACTGAAGGGTTTTTGGGGAAGAAGTGCGCCGATTCAGATTTATCTTCCATTTATTTTTCTTCCAAGACAGATTAATATTTAATTACACTTTTCACAACCGGGAATACATCGTGGTGTCCATGTATATCCCTATAAAAAGAACCTAAGCATCGAATGCTCAATAACATTTATTGTTTAAATAGTGTAAGTCACATGTTATTAAGATTTACATTTCGGTTTCAACCGTTTTCTCTTCTTGCTGACATTTATTTAATATTATCTGTATGTGCGGCCTTCTATATTCTTGGTATAGCAAGCAATCTTCAATTATATTAACACCTAGCCTTCCGCGTTTCGGTCGTTTTAAGGAGCCACCCACGGAAAACATTCTTTCACAACTAGCTGAAGTTGCTGGAGCTGACAAATGTCTTTTGGCCAGCGCTGCAAGAGCTGGATACGTATATTGTTTCTCTTTCCAGTATAATAATGGGCACGATAAATCTGGGTTTGTTTTTACTTCTTCCACATAGCGACATATTAGGTCTTTAAGTGAACCTGGTTCTAATTTTGGTTGTTTTTTCCTCATAAGTGAAAAGTAACTTGAGGTTGAAGCTTTTTTTTTTCAATGTGGCGTCGTCCTGGTTCGTTGGAATGAAAAACTCCGAAGCATACGTCTCCAAGGTTTCTATAGCGTCTTTCCTATGTGGGGTTTTGAACTCTGGGTACATACTTGACCATATAGGGTTGCTGAAGCAGTATATGAAAGGAAATAAGATATATTTTTCAGGCATTCATTAAAAAATTTATTAACAACCGCAACTCCACAACAATTCGCTTCCGAAAAGTATTAGATATATTTGGCGACGACGTCAAGCGCCAAATTAAGACCAGCATGAAGAAACAGTGTAAGAAACGTAATAACGCGGATGGAAAAGGAACTGCGTGGTTACAGTTCGTCGAAGAGATGGGCAATAAAAGGAAAGAGGGTCGCACGTGGATAGACTTTTAAGCCCAGTTCACACTATGCAATAAATTGGGCCACTTTTTTTTAGTAAACTATTTGTAAGCAAGAAAATTGTATGTGGTGTGATTAGCAAAAGGTTGGAACAATGGTTACAATTTTCCTGATCACACTATACAATTTTCTTTCTCACAATATGTTTACTACAATTAATTGGCGTAATTAATTATATAGTGCGAACTGGGCTTTAACTTTCTTTACGTGTAAAGAGTTTACCACTATCTGCCCCATAGTACGGCTAGCATTTTTACGAACCTTGGATCTACCCCATTTTATTTCATTGCCACCCGATCCGACAATGTAACCACGAAGTTCCCGGCTGCGTTATTTACTATTTCTCCATGAAACTATCTTCAACAGTGCATTCAATTTGTCCCCTTCGAGAAGTTTCATTAGCCGCTAGTGAGTGTAAAACTCTTCGGTTGCCAATATGACAAATAGTTATGCCAAGTTACCTCTTTTCTTGATTATTACCTTCAAAAATAAATAGTTTTTGCCTTGGATCAACCATTGCTGGAATTAGGTGAAATGGATCTGAAAGATGGGCGCTGAAGCGACTTTCCATGTCTTTTAAGATATTATTTTTGAGCTCTACATATTTGGTGGTCGTATTACTGTAAATGCTGTCGAAAACCTCTAACAACTTCATAACCACCATCGTAATTTGTGGACCATCCCCTTGCAAACAGTCGTTAACGTCTTTCAGCGGTGATAGCAAATTTCGGATCTCCCCGATTTTGGTAAACATTCCCGGAGACGGTGCAAATGTGATGCCATGAGTAGCCAAGGAACTTTTTTCCGAATTAATAGCTTCCATGATGGTATTTGAAATTGCAGTCTTCATGCCGGGTTAACAGAGAAATAGATTTCAGTGAAGTAAAATGCATATAATAAATTTTATAAGTTAAGACTCTGCCATGGAACGAATGTATTCATTTTGTTACGCACTTCCCCAAACGGCTGCCAAAACCTAGCAGCGTCCGGAGAAGGTGAAGGATACACCGCTTTTGTGGGATCTCAACGTTAGAGCCTTCACTACTGTTTATCTTTGCCTGCTATGGAAAGGCGGCGCGCAATAAATTTAAATATATTCATTGATTTCTTCCACGACAAATTAAATTTAGTTATACATGTATGCGACTTACAGCGGCGCCACCTGATACTAAGTTTTTAAATTTCAAATCCACATGAAGCGAAATTTGATTTATTAAAGAGGATTCTGGAATACTGTTGCCTAGCCACGAGCTCTACGGTTGCGTGCAAGTTTTTAAATTCTATCCTTAGGCGTTTTAAAACGGCCGCGCGCAGAGACCTCGCGATAATTCTAAAATTAGGAACCATGCAACGTCGACCAAAAAAATCGACATAAAAATTGCCCTAAATCGGGGTCTAACTTAAAGAAATTACTTTCTTATGATAACATTACTTTTAAAAAACGCTCCATTGCAAAGTACAAAGAATTCCAGCGTGTTTTCACTGGAGATATTAGGTCAAGTCCATTTGATTTTGATTTTAAGATCTCCGTCCATTTCGTGGACCTCCGAAAAAATATAATGACGCCATTGACGTAGTCGACAACTGATTTGCACTAAAGGTCATTTTGTATATTGTTAACCACAACCATAGGCGTGCGCAGGCATTTAAAGCAGGTCGGGCCAGCTTATTTTTTACGCCCTTTTAAGCTCTTGCGCCCTCTATTCTTTTTTGTGAAACTTATTAAATACCACGGCGCTCCTGTGTAGTTCCTTTCTTTCTCTATAGATGTATTTTGTGAATAACAATGGACTCGCGTTTTACTGATAAATATTAAATATTTTGTACAGAAGTAATACCCAAGGCACCATCTTAGGCTACTTTTAATGCCTTTAAACAGGTGATCGGGTTATAATTCGTAAGAGGGTGTTGGCAAACCGCTTATGCCACGTGAGCCAACAGCTCGAGAGATATACCAGATTATTGAAAAAAGCTCCATTTCACCGATTAAACCATATTTGATGAGACAATTTTTAAATCGAGCGTTCTATACATGGATATATCTTTAATAATCCCACAAATGTTATTTAAAGAAACTATTCATTCTGATTTTTACAGTTATCGTTAAGACGCAAGCAAATGTTGATTTAAAGAAAAGGCCAAAAATATATGGATTTTAAACTTACTATTACAACAATTAAGAGACTATTGCAATGTTTTTAAGGAAATTCTCTGAATCGTGATGATTGATTGTTCACAGAAATATTCCTAGCCCTTGCTGAAAGATATTAATTCACCAAGGCGGGGGAAGATGTCGACAAAATGCGAGTCGTGGCCTTTCGTGGCGTGAATTAAATCTGAGAGAGGGGGTCAGATATAGGGGAAGGAAAAAATAAAAAAAGAGGGGAGATTCGAATTCAGAATGGAAACAATTTGTCGTTAATCAATCACAAAATCTTTATTTAACACTCAAATACACAAAAAATGAACAAAATTGCGGGGGGAACTGAGGGGATAATCTTACTTTGTTTCTAGTGATGGTTAGGCCATAGAGGAACAGAACGGGAGAGGAAATGAAGGGGTGTTTTTCCTTCCCCACCTTGGGCCGAAAGCAGCTCGAGTTCGTCCGTAAAATACGGCCAACGCGACTTATTTAGCGCCATCTATTTTGTGAAAATTGTACCGCGTTGCCGCGTATTTTGTTATTCACAAAAACGCGTTTATGCCTCGTGTGTTAACTGTAAAGTAACAATGGACCACAGCTATGGTAAAACTAAAGTTTTAAAAAGAAAAAGAAATGGAATTGCTAATGGTAATTATAATTATAGATTTCTTAATAATTTTTCGTCACTCTTTTCTTAAAATTAATATTATTCCAATTGGTTTTTCAGAAAATATATTTAACCGGGATATTTTTAATCGGAAGGTTACAGACCTAACTCCATTTGAGTCGCTAGTGAAGAAACTACTCTTTAACAATGAAATTGAATTTTCGGTAAATTTCCAAACACACTGTACATACAACTACAAAAACAACTTCATTACAACATGTTCTTACTCACCCTGTAAATAAATAACTACGAGTAATAGTTTAATCGACCAGTACACTAACTTAAAACAACATAATAATGTACAAAAAAACTACCTATAACAAAGCGCACTCTAAACCACTCATTTATTACTATAAGGATGTTATAATGTTTTGTTACTTTTTCCCATACGAAGTTTTCCGCAAAATAGTGTCACACTTATTTGTTACTTTTGGCCTTACGACGTTTTCCGCAAAATAGGGACACTTATTTGTTACTTTTGGTCATACGTTGAAATTGTCACGCTTATATGTTAGTACATGTACATGAAGACAATACAAAGAAATCCATATAGGATTGTGTGTAAAACCTGTTCTAAGGGGAACGCTCTCCAAGCTATTGGAACGGATCTATTATATTGTGTAGTTTACAAGCCTTCCTCCAGAGGGCGAAAGAGCATTCGTTCTTAATTGAACGAAATATAATATTTTGAACACACCGTTCTCTGTTACATACCTTTAGAACGCTATCGTTCATTTTTGAACAGACTGTTCTAAGTTGAACGTCTTCTGAACGAATTTTTTTAACAGTGTGAGGGTTGTTTCGGTCATGAGGGCTGCATTGAGGGTTAATTAATATCTAAGCGCGACTTCATCGCACATTTTTTTATATTTATCTCGACATGGTCTTTCTCATCGCCCGGGAAACAGAGTTCTCCGGGTTATGAAGGTAGACTTCCTTCCTGGTACAAGTTGAGTTCTCTCGAGTTCCCTCAAGTTCTGTCTCTTTGGGGCTCTGTCTCTTGGTTTTGTTCCAGGTATTTTAGGGTGGAGTTGAAAATAAAAAGCGATTGGTGACCTCCCATTTTATTTGGGTCATTGGTGCACCCAAGACTCGTGTCCTGTCCTGGGATGTATGACGTTGTCCGACCCGCGAAAGCTCCCTTGGGGTTGATTCTGCTTGATTGCGGGGGTCTCAGTGTTTGTGGGGGAGAAGATGCCAGGAAATCACGAGGTTATATTTATTTTGTTGTCAAGCGAAAATATCCAGGCACACCTTTGACTTATGACCTGGACTTGGAAAACGTGCGCTTTTTGTTAGATTCGGGTTACCTGATAGTCGGCTAAAGGCCCACTAACATGACAAACGTTCCATGGGAACGCTGTGAGTTGAGGGAATATTACTGGTTTATTTCGGCAGAGCTTCTGAGAAAATTTGGGTTGGGTCGGTTCGGAGAGAGCTTTTCACGGTGATAAAATGAGGAAAAAGACACCAATTATCTCTATATGTCGAGAGCTCTAATTTTTTGGACTGCTGAAGGCAGGGATTTAGTTTATAATTTATATTAAGTACCCTGTTTAATTAATTCACTAAAATTTATAATTTATAGTGGGGGTTCATTGAGTTCTATCAGATTTATAAACAATATTTAATTTGTTTGTATGGTTCAAAAGTTATTTAAGTTTTTAGTTTATAATTAAATTTAATTTATATATAACATTATAATTAAAAAGGAAAAATATATAACATTGTGATTGGTTTTATTAAATAGAGCTCAAAATTCTTAGATGTTTGATGTAGGGGGCTTAAAGAATGCGTAACAATAACTGTCAATATAGTTCCTATCAATTTTGATCGTTTTGGATCGAAACCATTTATTTTTATAATTTTTTTAGTGTTATTAACATTTTTCAATTTTGAAAAAAAAATATTTCGAACAATTTTGAGATGGTTGAATTTAGTTTATTTTTATATAATTTTTACAAAACTTTAAAATTAGACTTATTAGATCTATTATTTTCCCATTTTGGTAAATTTTGATCAAATTGACCAAAATAAATACTTTGTTTTTAAAAAAATCGCAATTTATCTATACATTAATCCAATTTTACACAACTTATAAATTTCCGTCAATGCCTATGAATTTTGATCGAAACTACTGTTTTTGATAAATATTTTTAAAATTTTATATATATTTTTCAATTTTGAAAAAAAATTATTTTAATCAATTTTGAAATATTTTTTTCAATGTTTGTATTTTTTTATTTCTTTCTCACATTTTTTAAAATTTTAGCCATATGGGTTCATTTTCACCCATTTGGTTCAAATTAATCAAAATGTGATCAATTTTAATTTTTTTCGTCAATTTTTATAAATTTTTTATAATTTTGGTATTTTAATTTTTTTTTAAATTTTTTAAACTTTTTCACGGGGCCCTTGGAATCGGTCAAAATTCCACGGGAAAATTGACATTTTATGTTGTCAAAAACATTTTTCGTTGCCATGGCACAACCGTCGCCCATTGAATAAAATCCCTTTAGGATTTTTCAAGTTACATGAAGGTCTATCAATCCCCCGAGTTTGAACAAAATCGGTGTGTAACACCTCGGGTCGTCTCCTTGTCAGTAAGTTATAATTAATGTTATTTCTTCGGGTTAAGGGGGAAGTCTACTTTCGCGCTATTTCAAGCTGAACTCTTTTAATTTTGTATTTTAACATATAAAATTAATATTTAAGTGTAGAACAGCCTCTTGTTTAGTGCTTAAAATAATTTTGACAATTTTAAATTTTAAAGTAATTAAATTATTACGTTTTAATTCGGACCCCCGGAGCTAAGCAAGTTGGGCAAGCGCCCAAACTACCCTTTAGTTAGGACCTTATATCTCGTTAACTATTAATATTAGAATTATAAATATTATTTTAAGCACTAGAGGAAGGTTCAGCCTAATAAGAAAAATATAATTCAATTATGTAATTGTTAAAACAGAAACGTTCAGCTTGGACGAAAAAGAGGCTTTTACTGTATTCTTCCCCCTTAATCCGAGGCTCGGGGTCGCTCTCGGGGTCCTTTTCAGGCGTCATTTGTTAGGTATTAGTTATCTCTATCTATCTATGCAAGTGCTGAACCGCGGATTTTAATCAAAGGGGTATTTCTCTCCCCGATTGGGAATTTCAGCCCATGGGTTGCTATCATTGCTATTTCGATATTCGATTAAATGTTATTTTAAATAACGCTAAGGTAAAATTAGGTCTTAAGAAGAGGAGGCTACTATTTTGGCTGTGCCGTCTTGTTTTACAATAACATTATTTATTTCTGGTATTACCAAGAATGTAATTATTTATACTAGGAAGAATGATTATGTCGCTATAATCGGCGGGCACGTTGAACGCCTTACCTCCCGTCGAAATTCCGTGAGCAAAACATTTCCCCCTATAAACTGTACAATAACCTGTAGGAGTTCAGCGCCACACTCGTTTTTATATTGGCTTCAATGCAAAAACTATTCTAAAAAAAATATTCCGCTAGGGGCGCTCAAACCATACACATATCATTTGCTCATAGGTTATCATAGAAAGTTGGCCGTGCGTCGAGTGACGTAATTATTACCCACCAATGAAATACCAGGACTTTTGGATTTATTTTAAGCGGCGGAGCGTACTTGGGGACCAACGGGTGGATTGAGAGAAACGCTAAAAAACGTCTCGACATAGACATTATCTCTAGGTATAAATAAATACATTCTTGGTATTACTATATAATACCATTAAAAACTTGTAGTACTGCGTAATACCGTTAAATTCCTTTCAGAAATTGTAGTATAGTGTAATACTGTGCAGTAGCTGTAATACTGTGTAGTAGCTGTAATACGGCGTAGTACCGTGTAATACTGTATAGTAGCGGTAATACGGCGAAGTACCGTGTAATTCCGCGTAGTACTGTGTAATACAATGTGTAATATATGGCAGTACGGTGTAATAATTGGTAATACAATCAATATTCAGTAATACGTGTAGTGCAAGTAATATTTCTGTAGTACCAAGTAATCTGTAGTCCGGTGTACACTAAAAAACCTAGTGGTTACCCCCTCGCAAATAACCGCCCGGAGAGTCGTTTAGGTTCCAATATTTATAACATTTTAGAAATTACACGTATTTCGGAGGTATGTAGGTAATTTTGGACCAAGTTTGCACAATTTACTCTTAGAGTATGGAAGAACACTATAAAGGGTCATTTATTTGATTAAACTTCGCCTTCGACAACTTAACTACTATTGGCCAATTGTAAAAAAGTTCATCAATTAAGGCATCTTGTTTTTTTATGGTCATCTTTTCAATAACACAAGGAATATAAAAAATATATATTTACAGTTTGAATTGAGCAACTTGTCGTTGATATGATATTCAGCTAAAATCGAAATTTGATTACGTGTTAATTAACCTAATAAGTAGTCAACCAAGTATTAAAATAAACGAGAATAACAACACATATTCACAAAAAGTCCAAGAAAATGTGTCTAGGGACTACAAATTTAACAAGCCGACCAAGGCCGTAATATTACCTCTCCTTGGAAGAGTTTGTTGATGGAGAAATAACAGGAGGGCCGACTTAGCCTTAGTCTATTTTGAAAGGAGATGCTAGCGTCACCTGGATCTCGTACTGTACTAAATAGCGCGGCAAATTTACACTTTTCCTGTTATTCCTCCATCGTGTGTCTATGGTATAATTTACTTTCAATACGTAGACGTGGATGGCAATGGCTCAGCTGTAAAAAGCTAGCCTTTTAAAAATATGACTCGGGTTCGATTCCTGGCCACGGCGGTATTTTAAAATAATTAATTAATTTTATTTTATAAACATTAAAATATTTATAGAATAAATTGACGAAAATATTTATAAAAAAGCGTAAAGGAACACCGACTTTCTCCAAGGCGGTTTGTCTAAATATCGCTGTAGGGTATTTTCAACCTTTTGGCTAAAAATATGACTCGTCTTCGTATTTTAAATTTAATCAATGGTTTTCATAAATAAATATACAGGGTCTTTTTTTTTGCTCGGAAAAGTGTTTTTTTTCAAAAACTATTTATAGTACCGATTTCAAATTTGGAAGGTCAATTCTCTATACCGGGGGACATCAGTTTGAGAAATTTGAGCGTTTTCGGTAATGTTTTTCACCAATTTTGAAAAATTATTTTTCGACCACTAGGTGCGAGATAAAAAATTTCTATTATAAAGTTGTAGGCCGTCATCGAAAACCCTTAAAAATTGTTCACTCGACGAAAAACAATTTATTTATCAGTGAAAATTCGAGCTTGAAAAATTTACAAGTTGGTGAAGCCAAATTACGATTGTTTGAAACGATAATTGAAAAGGGAACAAGTCTAATACAAACGTAGTAGAGTTTTCACACTTGAAAAAATGTACACGTTTGGTTTTTAAATGCAGATATTTTATTCACACCATTGGCTGCAACACAGGTTTGTTCGCGGACAATTAAGTTCTCAAACGCTTTCTCTACCATTTCTGGTGTGACGTCTCGGCAAGCACTGATTATTCGTCTTATGAGTTCCTCCCTAGTTTCAATGGGCGTGGCGTATACCTTTGCTTTAACGAATCCCCAGAGAAAATAATCCAGCGGTGTTAGGTCAGGTGACCTTGCTGGCCAATGCACTGGACCATTTCTCCCTATCCACCTTTCAGGAAACTCGTTGTTGAGGTGCTCAGTTACTTGCCGGGAAAAATGCGGAGGGGCGCCATCTTGCTGAAACCACAACTGACGTCTTTCAGCCAATGGAAGGTCGTCGATTGCGTCACTCAGTTCGTTCTGTAGAAAATGTAAATACCTTTGGCCGTTGAGGTTCGTCGGCAGGAAAAAGGGACCAATCAAACGGTTTCCAACAAGTCCAACCCAAACATTGACCCGTTCAAATTGAACCTGGTGATGATATTCAAAACCCCAATGTGGGTTGATGTCAGACCAAAGATGGCTGTTTTGATGATTAAAGGGCCCATCTCTAGAAAATGACGCTTCGTCGGAGAACAAAACATGGCGCAAAAATTGTCTATCTTCTTGGACAGCATTTAGTAACCAGTTGCTAAATTCATAACGTCTTTGATGGTCTCCGTCAATTAGTCCTTGGTGGAGCGTAGCTCTGTATGGGTGATAGCGATTCTTACGAAGAATTTTCCACACACGATTTGCAGAACAACCCAAATCAGCAGCGGCGTTAGCGCAACTGTGACGAGGATATGCCACAAAGTACGCGAGTACATTGTTCTCGAAGTCTAAATCCGGTTTACCCAATCCGCGAAACCTAGGTTGCAAGTTACCAAATTGATTGAAATCGTGAATTGCTCGTCTTACTGTATTTACAGATGGTGCTCCATTTGGATGTCTTTCTGCGAAGATTTCAGTCACTCTTCTAAGGTTTTGCGCTGCTTCTCCATAGTAAATGGCAACTATCTCGGTACGCTCAGCTACTGAATAACGAGGCATTGTTCGAAATATTATCAAACACTGATAATAATCTCCCAAAGTTTTCCTTTAAATACCCAATGCATGTTTAGGATTGACCTATAGCCTCGTGTTTTTTAAATCCGGTCGTTTTTTTAACCAAAGTTTCAACTGGATTAGGTAATTCGGTTTCAATTATCGTTTCAAACAATCGTAATTTGGCTTCACCAACTTGTAAATTTTTCAAGCTCGAATTTTCACTGATAAATAAATTGTTTTTCGTCGAGTGAACAATTTTTAAGGGTTTTCGATGACGGCCTACAACTTTATAATAGAAATTTTTTATCTCGCACCTAGTGGTCGAAAAATAATTTTTCAAAATTGGTGAAAAACATTACCGAAAACGCTCAAATTTCTCAAACTGATGTCCCCCGGTATAGAGAATTGACCTTCCAAATTTGAAATCGGTACTATAAATAGTTTTTGAAAAAAAAACACTTTTCCGAGCAAAAAAAAAGACCCTGTACATTGTGTCCTAATTTGATCGGCCCAGGCGTTTTTCTCAAAAACTATAGTTGCTAGAAATGTGAAATTATCAGGATATACTCTCTCGGGGAGGACCCTTTTCTTTTGGAATTTTCAGAGAAATCGTGAAATTTTTCACCGTTTTGAAATTTTTATTTTTTGAACGATAGGTGGTAGACGAAAATTTTAAATCAACAAGTTGTAGAGCGTACTCGAAAACGTTTGATGAAATTAGTTTGGTTTAAAATAGACGATTTTTCATTGAAATAATACGTCATGAAAAAAAACAAGTTGCTACTACCCAAAAAGGTTTACGTCTCATGAAAAAGACAGAGAAATTTGAAATTATCGTATGTTTGTAAAGAGAAAAAAGGACTGCTTTTTAAGCCAAATCATTTTAAATAATTTTTTAGAGAAAATACAATTTACATAGTAGAATTCCAGAATTAACGCGTCTTATTTTAAATGAGGTTCAATAATTCCACCGTCCGCTGCAATACAAATCCTTGCGCGATGAAGCATATTTTGAAACGAAGCACCTCGGGAGTTACGAGTTGGAACGCTGCGATGATTATCTGCCGTAGATCTTCTTCGTTAGTGATAGGCGTTTTATACACTTCCTCCTTGACGAATCCCCACAGGAAAAAGTCTGGCGGTGCGAAATCTGGGGAACTCGGAGGCCATTGTACTGGACCGTTTTTGCCTATCCATAGCCCTGGAAACTCGTTGTTAAGGTACTGCACGACGTGTCTTTTTTTGGTGGGCAGGTGCACCGTCATGCTGGAACCAAAAACGTGCGACGTCGACTAATGGCACATCTTCCAACTCGTCTGCGACTTCATTTTGTAGAAAGGCCAGGTAGTTCTGACCATTGAGTCGACGCGGAAGAAAAAATGGCCCAATAACGCGATCTCCCAGAAGACCAGCCCAGACGTTTAAACGGAATTGTACCTGATTGTGGTGAGGAAATCTCCAGTGCGGATTTTCATCACTCCACATGTGGTTATTTTGGCTGTTAAACGGGCCGTCTCTCCCAAAGGAGCACTCGTCAGCCATAGTACAAAACCATTTACAGAAATCCAGCCGAAGTCGCTGATCACCATCGTAAAGTGCTTGGTGGAGCGTGGCACGAAAAGGGTGATAGCTATGACGGTCAAGGACACTCCAAACGTACTACTTTGACAAGTCCAAATCAGAGTAGGCCGTTCTTATGCTTGCTCGAGGGTAGGCGACAAAGTAGGCGATGACTGTGTCTTCCATGTTGATGTTGTCATGGCCAGGTCCACGGAATCTGTGACTCACGTTGCCTTCGTTTTCAAAGTCACGGACAGCACGGAGAACAGTGTGGTGATTTGGACGACTGTCAGGATACAACGGCCCTAAATGGGTTAGAGTGTGCAATAACTGGTGGCTTTACCAGGGAGCCGGGGTCCGGCTCTTGTAACCCATAAGGGCGGTGGCGCACTGGGATATGTTAGCTCTGATCAAATGGTCCTATCTCCACCTCCGACTTCGGTCAGGTTTGGCCTGGATACTGAACTTCGGTTCAGGCTAACGAAGAGGGTCCGTGCAAACTGGCCGCCTCGTCGGATTGGGTAGCCTGCTGTGGGGCGGCGAGCCTCCGTATGAGGGCACGGCGAACCCATCTCCCGGCCTTTTGGACTCCCACCGGTATCTCCGGTGCCAGCTGTTCCGGGTTATGAGGGCTGCTGTGTGCTCGTCGTTCCCCTTTAGGAGCTCTCTCCAAAGGGTTTGACTCTTTACCTTCATAGGTAGGGTGTCGGCTGGAGTTGCTATAGCATCCACTCTTAATCCCACTGCTGTTTGCGAAGTGGGGATTGGTCCACCCGTTGCTGCACCTTCTGCTGGGTTGAGTGGCTTGCGTCAAAGGTGCGACCATCAGTAGTAGGGTTCTGCTACCCATGCTGGATTTGTCACCTGTCCGGGCTTGGGGACGCTGGCGTAGGGCACTATGATGATAGGCCTCCGGTGGTATGGTCTCTGTTACTAGGTACACCGGGCTATAAATTCTGACACACTGTCAGGATACAACATTTGAAATAATCGACTCACCTCACGTGCATTTCGTTGACCATCTCCGTAGTATAATTCGACCATCCTGGACCGCTGTTCATAGGTATGACGAGGCATCTTTTTATTTTACTGGAGTACATTCTGTCTGAAAAGTTTGTTCGTCCTATAATTTAAAAATTTAAATGGGGAAAATTTATTTTCTAGAAATACTAGTAACAAAGTTCCTAGCTTGTTGAAAATAACAGAAAAAGCCCTACAAAACACATATTTTGACATAAGGAAACGTATAGGTTTTGACCTATTTTCGTCTAAACTTTCCAAAATGTGGAATAGTAACTTTTTTTGCCGCTTAGAAATTTGATTTTTAATTGTGATTTTCATATTCCTCTGGGTCGATTTAAATAGGAAAAGTGTTTGAATTTTTAAATTTCAACGAATAGTTCGCGAGCTACGGCCTTTTAAATATTAGGAGAGAATACGCATTTAACTAATTGGCGCAGCACGCAATACTAACAATTCAAGAAGTCGATGAATAAAAGTGCGACGCCGAAACAACAGGAGGGCCTGGGTTCAAAGCCCCCCCCCCGCATGACGATTCCGGAAATTGGTAATAAAATGTATACCGTGAACATTTGTATGCTAAGACGATTACTGTAAATCTTAGCGCTCGGTCCGTCTCAATAGTCAATAACTAGTAGCTTTCGCAAATTGATAATAAGACGAACATCGTGAACTTTCGGTGGAAATCCTGCCATTAAAATGCTAAAGAGTTTAACGTAACCCTTAGCGCTCGGTCCATAGCAGAAATACGAAAACTGCCCCATACACTCAAACGACACATAATAACATCTATCATACGTGACAATACAAGTTTCGAAATTGACATACACACATATACTATACCTAAAGGAAGAAAGAACGGCTTCTAGAAAACACCTTTTCCCAATTTCAAAAACTGCGAACGCGTTTTTTACACTTATCCCCGTTACTGCGAACGCGTTTCCGCAGCCAGACAGACACACACTCACAGACAGACACGGTGATTGTCAAACCTTTCCTAGGAGAGGTAAAAATGCGGCCCTGGTTTACAAATCTGTGTTTTTAATTGCTAAACTACTTAGCAATATAATTATTAGTTACGCAGAAAGTAACTTCTGACCTTTATCAGCACAAATTTAACTCTTGTTAAATCAAATATCAAAGTCTGTAAATTCACCAGTAATAAGGTTTTGGCACTACTTTAGGGTCCGCTGTGGCACCCCTGCTGGGTGCTACTAAACGAGGTGCCCCGATCAGTTACCTGGGTTCATAAAATCTGAAATATCTGTATTTGAACAGGGTACCGAAGGCCATCTTTGTTTGGAATTACCGCGCTTGAGGGGTTTCCCGAGGCTACGGAGCAGGGGGCGATAAAAATGCGATGAAATTCTGTGAACAGTCCCTCGATCAGATTCCGAACGCCGAAATTTGGAAGAATTAGGAATATCACTCATTACAGTTTTTGAAAACAATACCAGACTCCATGATATGCGACTTTAGTGTTGATTCCTTTGAGCTACACTCATTTCTAATTTTTCAATTATGATTGTAATCTTAAAATTTTAAAAACTTCTTATGTAAACATAAAAAAATTACAATATTAAATCCACTGGTGTCAAATTAAATTAAATTTTCGAAGCTTTTAGCTTCCCTGACCCCGTCCCGTCGGCTTTCATATTTCCTTTTTTTATTTAGAAAAATAGAAAACCTGTTTTTTCCACCTCACCAGCACACCACCACCTGTAAATTTTAGTGCAAAGGGCGCGCGAGGACAAAATTTTATCCAAGCCCGGAAAGTTATCTGTACCGCTTTGAAAATGGTCCGGAAACTGTGAAAATCTTTTTAGGGTTGAAAAACAAACCTCCGAATAACAGCCCCTAAATATGAGGTTGAACCGAAACAACCTAATGTTTATAACTCATATTTTAAATGCCTATTCAAAATTGACCTACTAGAAAAATTCAACTAAATTTCGGTTAGAGTTACCTTAAATCTGAGTTGAATAAAATGAACTTAAAATTTTCAACAACCTATTTTTAAGAGTGTACAGTAGGGTCATGGCAAATAGCCACTTAAAAAAGTTCGCATTGAAAGGGGAATTTACCAGGGCTGTCCCTTATCTCCGTTTCTTTGTGTAATTGTAATAATGTCCAACGACTTTACTTGTCAAGAAAACAAGTCACGTGTTTGATATCAGTTTCCTATTGGAGGAAAGTGAATTCTTAAAAGTCGTATCCATTTAAAGGAAGCCAAAGCTCCGAAACTTGGTTGACCAGAGGTACACGTTAAATATCAATTATCGGATTTAGCCCTTGCAAATCCTTGTAATTGTCTTTACCCTCCAAGAGTACCGAAGATATTTTTCGCCAACGCTTCCGGGAAGTCTTACGCTCCTTGGAAAATGTTGACTTGTCCTTAATGGGAAAAGTCCAAGTATTACTTCAGATTTACCTTCATGTAAATTGTATTTAGTCTGTGTTGCGGCTTAAA